>NC_088113.1:1818181-2121212 GCF_036370855.1 Dromaius novaehollandiae | reverse complement strand
AATTTGTTCCAATGCAGGTTTGGCAGAAACGCCCTTCTTTTGCTTTTACATCAGTTTAATAAGATGAATAGTCCAGCCGAAAGGACCCAGGGCCCAATCCTGCGATACAGCTCAAGAGAAGCATAAGGTCTTTCGCAGAGTTTGGGAACCAGTCTGTGGTTTTGACATTCTTTCATTCAGCTGAAAGCTGAATCAGTGAATCAATGAAGCTGTCATTGATTAGCCTTGAAAGATGAGTTAAGGTATCACAGGTGTTGGGAGCAGTTCTAAGAGAGCCTGAGCGCTTCAGGAGCTCTGCATTTAGCATGTTAGTCTAGAATTCAAAGTCCTAAATAGCCTCAAATCGTTCAGATTATCAGAATGTTTAGATCAAAAATTGAAACAGACAGTGGAGAAAATTAGGATCTCAAACATAAAACTTGACCGCTTGAAATGTTAGCTTTGTACAGTACAATAGAAAAGCATTTCAGTTAAAACATGAAACGTCTTCTTTTTCCTGAAGATATCCGAATGGTAATTTTCTAGGAAGAAGATGGTCCTAAGAAAAATACTATCAAAACAGCAATTTAGTGAAGCATTATGATTTCAGCACCACTGCTTTTGTCTATAGAAAGCATCAGAGTTCTTCCCGAGCAATCTTACTTTGAGTAGTTTGCTTTTTCAAATACAGACATTCAACTCCAGACCCACAGTCTGTGAGGGCAAAGAACTGACTGTTGCATCTGCTGAACTGAGTAACAGATCAGCTTCTCTTCTGAACTTAATGTCAAAATTTTTTGACTCAAGGTAAACATTGACAAGCAGGAATCTCTAATTCACCATTCATTTGAAGAATAAAAGACTGAAAATAGGTCTTGGAGGCATATACTCTTAATCAGTGTTTTGTGTAATTGGCATCTTTCATAACAGTTCCCTGGGTCTTCTGCCTTCTGTGAGAAGTATCGGTCCTGCTTCAGTTTCACAATTTATGAAGAAGACAACCAAGAAAGTCAGCAGAACAGGACAACATTGCCAGCAGTGATAGATACCTGAACAACGCCTGTGGAAGCCTGACAGCTGGTTAGATTTGGCTGGACATGACAATGGTGCAGAAGCAAAGAAAAGCAATGGCTGAATATGGAGGGAATAATCTCATCTTAAAAATTATTAAGATTTGCAGCACAAAAGTTGAACAAAAACCCTGCTTGCTGCTAGAGCTATTTGAAAGTAGAAAAGCTGTCAGTGCAAGAAAACATCTCTTTCATTAGAGCTATCTAGCACTGCTTGGGCATTAGCTATAAAAAGGGGGAGAGCATTTTCTTTCCCAACTGTATACATGTCCCACGATTTATATTCTTTACAGCATTTTTATGAGCTTCTTTAGCACATCATCCAGCGTAATAACAGCACGGTAATTGTGTTGGCTGCATGTCCTGGCACTTAATTATAATCCTGTCATTGTCATTTGCCAGCTTGTCTAACAGAATAACCTTGTCATGTGGCTGACATCCAATTAAGAAAAAGGGGGGAGAGGGAAGGAAAAAAATATAAATATGGTATCAGTATAAAAGACACTCGCTTGATTGTTCTGTGATAAAGTCCCTAAGTCACAACTCTGCACAACAGTATCCATTTTCATCTGCAGCCTTACTGCATAGGTATTGTGCATACAAGAAGGACCTTCTGGAATAAAAAACACTTAGTTTTCTTTAAGAAGCCTCTTCTTTCTTTTTATGGCCCAGAATAAGCCAAGCTCCAACCTAGCTCTGGCAAACATTGGCTATCCTCACATGGATGGAGTTTTTCCCCTTCACCATGTGCAGACTCAACCTCAAAATAACTTCCATCTGCGTAAAAGGGCTTGCATAAGATTGAGAAGGGAACACATAGATGGAGAACGACGTGACATCTCAGAGAATTTTAAAACACAGTCAGAAGGCAGTAATTAGTTTAAAAAACTGTGGCTTTTAATCCCCTGCATTTTCTATCTCTGGTTTCTTTTCTGTCTATCCATCCCTGCTTCTGCTGACTAACAGAGGATCCACAACTGATGAGGCAGCTGGCAACCTCCATCCAGTGCATCCTTATACACCAGCTCCCACCCAGCCTGTGTTGCTGAAATCCAATTGAGAAAATCTGGCAAACACTGTATCACTCATCCACTGCCTCAAGGATACTCAGCACATTCCAAGAATCAAATCAAGCCTTAAAGCAATGTCTCTGAATCAAGGCATCTGACATGGGGAACTAAATTTACTTTTTTTATTCTATTTGTCTTTTCTATCAAAGGTGTCTCAAGGAAGCACTTCACTATTTGCCATAGGATCAGTTGCACAAGCAAGTTACAAGTAATGGTGCATCAGCTGTGCTACCGCAGCTATCCTTGTGTGCTTTTAGCTTGCACATGGACTCTTATGACAGCTCAGTTAACACATCATAACTCATTCAGCCATTTATTTGTGCCTGAGATGCTAGCTACACAAACCTAGGACATCCTCTTTAACACAGATAAGGACACTGAATACATTTTTTAGTGCCATCACAGCCAGGTATTAGAGGCTTACATCCATTATTAAATGATCACTATCCAGCCCTATAGTTGATCTAAATTTTGTGTATAGTTGGTCTAAAGAACCAAGGAGACATTACAGCTGCTTCACAGCTGTAGAAGATTTCAGCCCTTGAGACATCAGTGAAATGCAAGACTGGTAACTGGTGTGTACCCACTGTCCTTTTCTACAGTGATTATTTACGTACCTAGCATTAATAGGGAGATTAAAAAAAGGCTCCTGACAAACAATATAACTGTAAAATAATAAACTTGCAGAGCTGTAAGACACTAGGATTCCACGTGGATGAACAGGAGATACTTAGACAAAAGCTTGCCCTAAGAAATTTCCATAGCTTTTCAGGAGAAAATTCCCTGTCATACTTCTTCTTTCATATCAGAGGAAGAAGTGTGAGCAATGATCCCTTCCATATGCACCATTTGCTCTTGTCTTATTCCTCCCCTACCCATTTTTACTAGTTCTAAGCCCCAGGGTTTGACAGGCACTTGGACACAGGCAGAAAAGTAAGCAATGAGAGCTGTATGGCACTGCCAGTCATCAAAGGCCGTTTAATTTGGCGTGGCTGCATTTATTCTTCTCAGAAAGCCTTAGCTGATAACTATAACAAACAAAATCTAGAAAACAAAGAAAAAGAAAAACTGGAATAAGAGTGAGAACCAAGGGGTTCTGAGTAGTCTGTTAGACCCAGCTTACCCATTGCATTAGCTGGTCAGGCGGAGAGAGAATTGCTAGATCCTCCGCAGGCAGCAGCAGGAGCAAACAAGTTTCCTTTTTTCTTTCTTTCCAGGACTGATCACAGCTTTGTTCTGAGCTTTGAGACATTTGCTTCTCTCCCCAAGGAGCCATAAGAACTCACGCGATTTGCAGAGTGGATGGGCTGAGGCGATTGAGAAGGAAACTCCATGCAGCAACGCTTAAGTCAGTGGAGTGTGGCAGAGAGAAGAAAGGCTTGTTTTCCCCCTTTCCATGCAGAAAATCTCATGAGGGTAAAGTCATTGAATCAAAGCTGGATATTTGCTGAAGAGACTCAAAGTGAAACCACTAAAGTCAGGGGGAAAAAAGGTAATCCCCAGATAGCTCTGCCTAAGGCAAAGCTGACATTCCCGCACCTGAGAAGAGAGGATTAACGCCCTCTTGCAGCTTGTGGTGTGGTGGGACAGAGTGGGATGCTTTTGAGGACTGGCAGAATAGACAGGCCATTGGCCAGATTATGTACACACACAGCCCTGCAAAAGTTTCACTGCCTCCGGAGCAGCACGGAGCAAGGATCAGGTCTTGCTGCGTCCTGCTCTCCTGCTCCCACATGGGTGACCATGTGCTAGCAGAATGCAACCTGTCACCTCATATTCCTCCCAGGGCAGGCAGCGCGTGGAGGCACTGAGCCTCGCCAGCTCCGATGGACCAGTCCCTGTGGTCTCAGGTACGGAAGGCAGCATTTTTCCCCCATAGCACTGCTGCATACCTGAACAGAGCAAAGCATGGCATGGCTCAAGGCCTGCAGCGCAGCAGGGGTCACACAGCCACAGCTCCTGCTTCTTCGCTGAGGAAGCATGAGCTGAGAAACAGAGTGGCACAAGCAGGTCTCCTCACCGACCTCCAGCAACAACTGCTGCAACCAGCAGCTGTCTGCAAGGCTGAGTTTTAGGCAGTGTTGGCTGCCTGACTGGCACCACGGAAGGAGAAAGTCCTGAGAGTGGACTGTCACACAAAATTTCTTCTCCCCTCTAAAGAAAAAGGTTTCCCTAAACATCAGTGGCTCATCTCTCCATTCTCCTAGGGCTCAGCAGCAGTGCTCCCCTTTCAGTAGCCCAGCAATTCAGCTTTCCTTTACAGCTCCCACTGCCGGCAGAGTTTCCCTGCTCTAGAAGATACATCTCAGCTCTTGGTTCCACGCTCAGTAAATACCGCAGCAACTACAGCACAATAAAATGGCCAGCGCAGGAGCAACCTGCCACATCCTACAGAATCTCCGAAGAATCACTAAGAATTGTTTCCTCCTAATTCTCTCTCTCTCTTTTTTTTTTTTAAGAAGTTTGGGGGAAAACATGCTGTTCTAGTGCAAGCTACACTAAGGTGATACAACCTGCATTTAAATTGATTTATGAGTACACACACTGAGGTTTGCATCAGCCTAACCAAAGCAATTAAAAACCTGATGTTAGTTTAATTGGTTCAAGGTTTACTACAAGCAAGGCTTAAATGCTGAGAGGCTTCTCCAAAAGAATGGCACACTGAGTTATTTGTCTGCTGTTTCAAAGACACATGTCCACGTTAATGCCCTTTGTGCCTGCTGAGCACACCACTAACTTCAGCAATCGATCTAGACAAGGTGCACTTGTGATGATTGTGGACTTCTCCCAGGGTGGTCAAGGTCTGTAACACCGAATTTGTATTTTTCAAAGAAGAGCCAGGTGCCTCAGCTGGAATCACTTCATTTACAACATATCCCCAAGTGCCATTCCTTTCTGGCAGTTGAAATCTGAAATCACCAGAAAGCCAGTGTCAAAGTATAACTTTGCTATAACTTTGCTTCTGCCAAGAGATGGTTAAGATCTGGGTTCATTAATATCCCCAGTCCTACTGCACAGTCTTCAATAAAAGCTTTTGATTTAGACCATCTCAGCTGGTAACTTGATTTTCTTGTTATTCATCAATTCTTTCTGTCCTGCAAACAACTTCCCTTTCCTCTAGTATAACGTAAGTACCTTAATTAAACAGATGTGAACAGAATCACATACCTGCTAGCAGGGGTGAGCACACAAGGCTGGGAAAAACAACATCCCTTGTGCCACTTATCTCATGCTCATTTGAAGATCTGAATAGGAGCCAAGTCTTTCACAAACATACCATTACTGCCATTTCACAGCAATTGCTACGTAGTATTGTAGTAAGTGAAATCACTAAGCAGGTATTTCCAAACTACAACAAAATATTCTTAGGCTTAAAACATTGTCATGTGTGCAGCTAATATACAGCCTGAACATGACTCCATCTCACTCCCTGAAACTCTTCTTCTCTGCTAGCTAGGAGCATTTTCCTGGAAAACCAATGATGATTAGATGCTGAGGTGGGTAGAAAGCTGATCTTAGTTTTGGTCAAGTAAAAAAAAAGGATAAAGAAAACTTTACGAAAGCCAAATTTCATCCACTCTAAGAAGAGCCTTTAAAAGTTCTCCATGTCCATTGTTTTGTGGCTATTTCCCTTGTTTGCATTTCCATTTCATAGGAGAATCTCATCTGATTTAATTCTGTCTGGAAAGACAATGTTAGCATGGAGCAGGGGCTTTACTTACATCCAGACATGCTGAAACATAAGATAGCTCATTAAGGGGTCACTCTCCATATACTTCTACAAGTCCTTAAAAATGTTCATCTCTTACGAGATTGCCCATCCAAAATGTACAATCTCAAGTAGCTTGGAAAAAGCACCTGCTTTTTACATATTCCATTTCATGTCCTGAGCTATACAGTCCATCTATTTAGAGATCTCATATAAAAATGCTCACCCATCTGCTAACTATTCCTTAAACTGAGCTGCATACTCAGCATGAGCCAATAATTTTCCTCAGTTCCATATAAATTCTATTAACCAGAAGCATTAATTAAAACATCAGTAACATCAACCCACACACTTTGCTGGACCGTTTATTGGCACAGGTGCAAGAAAGAGGAAGAACAGAAAAAAAGCAACGAAACGGGAGTTGCTGATCAATCCGGCAACATCATACAGGTAAACAAGCAGCCTGGCTGCCCTCCACCAGGTCAGGAAGGGGAGGATACGACCATCAACCACCATGTAGATAATGCCAGGAAGCAACAATCTACCCTCTGTAATAAAGAAGCCCTGCCATCAGCTTACATCGTTTCACAGTAAAAGCAGAAATACAGCTTAGAGCAAACGAATTTTCGACAGCAACTGTTTTCACAACTATCATTTCAGCTTTTGCACTGAGGTTTTGTTGAACATCTCTCATGCTGAGTCAGTCTCCCCCTCTTAAAGTTCGGAAAATTCTCCTTCTTTTAAGCTTGTGTTGAGGGTGTATTCTGTTCCTATCCCTTTGATGCTGGAAGTATTAATAGCCCCCACCACCCTTGTATTTTTCTTCACCTTCAGCGTTTAAGGGAGCTTTTTCCAATAGATCCAAGCAAAAGCCTTTCATTTAGCAGCTGGAGATCAAAGTTAATTTGCTCGTATCAAAGGGTTTCACAAATACACAATTAAAAATATATCCTTTCCACTTATAGTGGCATTCTTGGAACTGCAAACAAGTGAGACAGGAACAGAACAAGTATTCCCTCTATCAGATTACTGTTTGATACCTATCCAAGTTTGGGATCCTGTCCCTGGCCATGATCAGCACACAGAAAAAAAGCAGAAGAGACCTCTGTGGGCGAATGTGGTAGATGCCACCTTTTCCTAACATCCTGCATGAACCTTTGATCACCTCTCAATATCCCAGCTTTGTATTCTCAGATGTGTTGTTTCAGACTCACTTTTTGGAAGATATAGTAACCTCTTTATGTTGGAAAGCCTTGAGTCCATTCGGCATGCCGAGGGCTGATAGAGATACAGGAATCTTGCATGTTCTCATGCCACAGCCTAGGTGCAGACTTAGTGACAAGCTTACCTCAACAGTGGCTTGTGGGATATGTTATAGTCACATGAGATTCCTGACAAGTGCTATTGAAAAGAACTAGCCCAGTACCATCACGTGGTATGGTATTCTAGTTACTGTACTAGAATTACTCACAAAAGTAAAGCTAACCATCTGCCTCGTGTGTGTGCATGCGAGCGTGCGTGTGCTGTTTTGCCTGCTGCTATTGCCATCCGGGAGCAACTGTACAAAGAAATGTTTGTGCTGGAGAGCGGAGGAAAATATATCAGCTCTTGCTTATCTTTTTTTGCCACAGAATCCTCAAGATCCCCTCCATAATGTACCTCCCTTTGGTAACGATCCGTGTAGCTGGGAGGCAATTTCCAGGCTTGAGTCCAAGCACAGAAGGCTTAACACTTTTGTATTAACCTTTAGTACGGCTCTTACTATTCTGCACTTCTCAACTCACACAGTTTTCCACTGAGAGTCACAATTCTCCTGGGTGAAGAAGGAAAAAGCCAACAAACCTGAGTTCTGCTTTCTTTCAGGAGAAACCTAGGACTCCTCCCTTTTATTCGAGAAGCGGTTTTAGCACCATCTTGAGATTTACAAGCAGGATTTCACAGATTTCTTCACCCTTTATGGTTGGGAATGATCTTGTGGTAAATTTTTATTTTTCCCTTGGGGTAACCAATGAAATACTTTTCACTTTATCCTTAAAAAGGGACTGTGAATTCTTTAATTTTTAAAGCTACTTTCCAATTTTGTTCTGAATGCTTCATCTAGTAGCCAAGAGAGGAGGAGCACTCAGCACAGATTCTACTTAAGAGCTGCCTACTCCAAAAAATGTTTTATATGTCCTGCAATCACAACTTGCCATCCAATGTTTAAAGAGCTGCCTTGGCTGCATATGAATCAGACACTTCACTATAGGAGAAACTAGAGATTGGGAGATGGGCCTAGAAAGAAAACACTTTAGTGTCAACAGTATGTCCCTGAATCTGCAACACTGAAAAGTGAGACTTTATCAACTGTTATGCCAAAGTACACAGTGAAATCCCCTTCAGAGGTTCTTAAGACAGGGGTCATCAAATTCTCAAAAAAATTCAGAATATAGATATATTTTAGGGAGTAAGTTGTCTTACTAATTAGTCCTTAAGGACTGTCTATCAGTGTACTGTAACACTATTAAATGTCAAGCATGCTCCAGCTATTTGCCATACACTGTGTACAGAAGAGATGGGGCACTGTTTAGCCGGACATTCAGAGCATGGGAGCCATGACCATGTCATTGTATACCCCTGAGCAATTTGTGCCACTTTTCCATCCCTCAGTTTTCCTATTGGCAACCAGAAGACATTAACAAAGCTTCTGATTAACAAAATCCTCTTAGCCTAGGCTTAAAAATTCAGGGAAAATCTGGACCAGTTCCCCACTGAAAACTAGGTCCTGATTGAGGTTAAGCAGCGTATAGGCTACAGGCATAAAATGCCATATATTAGCCAGGGGTAGGCTTGCCACAGATACACATGAAGTATGTTGCAGGTGTGTCATTCCAGGACACCTCAAGGAACACCTTCCATTCCCTCATGTTAGCACATACCATTAGCAAATGTTACTGTGCTCCCCAGTTCCTTATGGAAGTCCCTTGATTGGAGATAGCAAAGCCAAAGTACAGATCTTTCTCTGTTTCCTCCAGAGCAGGAGCACATGGACTTGTACTTCTGTTTGTTCCCAGGCATTTGCACTGTGAGGTCTAGACATACTGTCATGGACAACCTGTTTTGCAGAGGAAAGATCAGAAGCCAGACACTTTGAGGCTTGGCTGAAAACTAAAACTTTCATTTCAGGAATTCCACCGTGGTACTTCATGGGAGAGAGTTATCGTCTGTAACTTGTGTTGCACTATGTGATGGCCTCCTAGGGAGGACAGCCTTTCCCACAATGCAGTGGAGGCTATTTGCCATGCTAGTATCACAGCATGTCAGGAGTTCCTGGCCTAGGTTAACCACTGGTGAACACCAGCTGGTTGAGACCACTGATCTTTAGCAGAAAAGCAGGACACAGGTGGTCTGAACTACAACTCTCAAGAGATACGCTACTGGCCATAAGGGTTTGGAGTTGGGATGGCTCTAAACTGTTCCCTCTTTCTTCCTAGAGCTACAATTTTCAGCCAAATTCAGCAGCCTTTTTGTTTTAGTGTACTCAGTTCTTCCTCATTGCAGAAAACGCTTTCTGAACATTTTCTCATAATCAATACAATTTTCTGTTTCTTTGGAAAAGGCCAGCACCACAATGAGAAATTGAGGTCATTTACTAAGTTCATTATCTGTAACAGAAGGCGATCATCTTCAATAAATATTAGCATACAGTGACTGCTCTGGTAACCTCTGTTGAACAACTACCACAGAATTTACAGTTTATTTAATTTGCAGGTCTGTCCATTTTCCCAGAAGGCTTTTTAAAAAGTATCTAATATTTATATCTCCATATACAGTACTTTGCTGGGAGTGATTAAGCCTTTACAGTGAGACAACAATAAAATGCATTTACTTTATTTGATGTGTTACCTATTTTCTTTTGAATGATTTAGTACATGTTGTAATTTCTGTTTATAAACACTGCTATCCACTTAGGAGTTACCACAAAAGGTTTGTTCATTAGTTATAACACATTATCAGCTGGTATAAGCAGGGAATTTTGAAAACGCTCCCTCTGAGAGGCAGGGAGAAAGAACAAGGTCTAGATGCTGTTGCAGGACTTCTGGAAAAATTATGTTGGTTTACTAAAATTATATTCCATGCTGTGAATTTAACTATGATGTATTTATATCTGCACGGCTCTTCAGATACAACAGCCCCTGAGTAAAAATAAAATGTCCCTTGCCATGAATTTGATGCTGTGTGTACAAACCTTCACAGAGTCACAGTCACATAGCAGTTGAGGTTGGAAGGGACCTCTGGAGATCATCTAGTCCAACCCTCCTGCTCAAGCAGGGTCACCTAGAGCATGTTGCACAGGATCTCATCCAGGTGGGTTTTGAATATCTCCAGAGGAGGAGAATCCACTACCTCTCTGGGCAACCTGTTGCAGTGCTCTGTCACCCTCACAGTAAAGTCATCTTTCCTCATGTTCAGACAGTCATGTTTCAGTTTGTGCTCGTTGCCTCTCCTCCTGTCGCTTGGCACCACTGAAAATAGTCTGGCCCCATCCTCTTCACACCCTCCCTTAAGGTATTTGTATATATTGATAAGATTGAGATCCCCTCTCAGCCTTCTCTTCTCCAGGCCAAACAGGACCAGCTTTCTCAGCCTTTCCTCCTAGGAAGATGCTCCAGTCCCCTAATCATCTTCATAGCCCTACACTGGGCTCTCTCCAGTAGTTCCATGTCTCTCTTGTACCGGGGAGCCCAAAATTGGACACAGTACTCTGGGTGTGGCCTCAGCAGGGCTCAGTAGAGGGGAAGGATCACCTCCCTTGACCTGCTGGCAATGCTCTGCCTAATGCAACCCAGGATACCATTGGCCTTCTCGATCACAAGGGCACATTGCTGTCTAATGGTTAACTTCTTGTCCACCAGGACGTTCATGCATATGAGACGTGTAGGAGAGATTTTCAAAGGCACTCAGCATTATTCTAGGTCTGGCCACTTTGGGGTCAGAAGTTGAAAATCACAGACAGTAAATATTTTTGTTGAAAATGCATTCTCTAAGGTACGGAACAGCATGAAGCCATGTGACTCACCAGGCCGCTGCACAAAACTAAGATGACTCAAAATGTCCCCATGGCCTGTGGTCAATCCGTTGAGTAAGCATTTGAAAAGAAGCTAAAACAGCTGTGAGAAAATGAATGAACTCAAGAAAGGATCCAAGTCATTCAGATATACTTGCGGCTGTTAATCACATGACTTCTCATCTCATGGCAGTGTAACAGATAGGAAAGTAATAGATAAAAAGCTAATAATGTTCTACGCAAATTATGTTAAAATCCTACATGATTTAACAGAACATAGCAACATAATTCTTTGAGATAGTTCTGAAAGACTATAGACTAATTTCATAACATGTCAAAGGATATCTCCATATGGGTGTTCTGAGCAAGGACTAGAGCCACCAGAAATCACTCCTTTGTGAGGATACCCTTGCTGAAGATCTACAGGAGAGATCTACAAAAGGACTTGCAAGTAATGCCTTTTGCCCTGTGCTACTGCAGAGTCCCTGGATGTTAAGGGTATGCACTTCTACTGGAGCTCAGAATCCATGAGCTGATGGTTCCACCAAGTTTTTGTATCCATACAAAACTGAATCATAATTAGTCACTGTTTCTTTAAGAAAGCTCAGGTCAGGCCTCAACACACAGATTCCCATCATCACAGCTCACTTGCAAATCAAAGCCCTTGGCTTTTGCCTTCTGCTCTTATCTCCAGCCCTTTCCTTTCACTTCCTTCTCCTCTGGATTCTGGCTGGCCACCAGGAATTTTCCAGTATCTTTCCTCTTCCACTACCTGCTGTACCTCCCCTCCTCCTGCTCTGGGACAAAAAGCCAAATAACTTGGCTTAGCCAGGCCCTACTGAGCACTCCTTGTGTCTCCTTGATGGGTAAGAGGCCACAGTCAACTGCTTTTATCAAAATGGAAGGAAAAGAACAGCCTGCAAGCAAGACAGAAGAAAATGTCCTCTAATAGTGACAGACACAGAAATTGGAGAAGAGCAGGAATAATGTAGCCAAGAAAGACTGCTAAAGGATGGGGTATATTGTTCATTTATAAGGCAGCCTGTAGGGCTGGAAGCAAACCCTGTTAGAGAAGCTGGTCCAAAAGCCAGATTTATCTGTGTCCTGTGGAGTTTTCCTGCTACTTCCTACTACATCAGAGCATCAGCAAGGAAGCACAAGCCAAGTCACGCTTGCACTGTTCATCCTAGACAGCAGCATACATACCATATGATGCAGCTGAACTGCCACCCAACCCGGGATCTGCTCATCTGTGGAATATTTGGCCCTTTCCTCTCTCAGGCTTATTGTTTGCATGGTAACAGCATTATACAAGTGCATGTGAAAACACAGTAGAGGCCACCACAGTAAGAGCTGATGTGAGATAACTGCTTTGTTTATTTTTTATGAGGATATCTGCACAGGAATGCTTATTCTAAATATGAGACCCTTAGGAGCAAGGCTTCAGAAGCATATGGTCAGAGTAAAGCATCAGAGATTTTGGGTTTATTTGCTGAAACATTTGTATAATCATCACCTACCTCTGTCCCAGAGGCTATCTTAGCCCAGTTACTCCTGCCCTGAAATAAACATTCCTTAAAAAATGTATGGCAAGGGAGAAGATTTTTACAGGCAACCTGCAATTAGGTACCTGAATCCCACAACACTTCAGTAGGAGATGGGCTTCTGATGCCTTTGTGTAGTCTTGGAGAATCTGCCTTTATAATTTAAAAAGCATGTGTTTTTCTCCTAACTACCACTTGGCTTTGTTACTTGTAAAAAGGAGCAGAGCTAATCAAGAGTATAGGAAAAACAACAGAGCCAATACTTTCTGTAATCTAAGTTTCTGAAGACCAATTTTTAACAAAGCCTTTTGCATAGATTTTAGATGAATATTAAGACATTTTGCAGATAAACATGTTTCAAAGTTACCAAAAGAAAACTTATCATTTGAGTCAAAAACCCAAAGCATAATAAATCACAACTAGAACAGCGACTGTGCCTTATACCAAAATCCCAAAAGGAGACTAGCCATGCACAGAGAAAGAAAGGATGAAAATGATGTTGTGGATATTTCAGGCACAAAATATGCCTGGTACATTGAAGGCACAGCAGTGACAAAAATGTTAAAAGAAGGCTGACCACAGGATATACAAAGACAGAAAGAAGAACTAAGACAAGAGTTACCCTTCAAAACTGCAGTAAAGAACAGAGCCTGATGCAGTTCAGGAACTGTGTGTACATGCATGCTGCTTCCCGAATGGGTCTTTCTGGTAATAACACATACCACATAGCCTGTCTTATGGTTCTTACTCCCCTTCCTGTAGGCTTGCTCCAGCAGCAGATTTAGTCATGCCTTGCACTCACCAGCAGGATCTGGCTCTGGACAAAAGCATCCGAGACTGCTTTCCTTTTATGAGAAGTCAGGAGTCCAGTCCCTCCTCCTTAAATAATTAATGGCTAACACCTTTGTTGAAAGAAGAAGGGTCCTAGATCCCATTCCCATCGTCTGAGGAAACAACATGAAAGGGTATTTTCATAAGCACCCTCATTTCAGGAGCATAAAGCTCAGGCTGGAGCCATGATGCAACCTGAACACTCTGTGCTTGAACCAGGTCATCTTTGCTTCAACAGCATTATGATAACATTGACTGCAAAGACCGCCTCCTCTTTCTCTTGAGAGACTCCTGGTTTTGTTTCCTCCACAATCTGTGTGGTTCCTCAGTATGTGGCCTTGCTCTGATGTCTTCATTATTTCAATCAATGTAATAAACCTGTTTGATATATATTGATGGGAAGATCAAGCAAGTTCATGAGCACAGACCACTAGACAGGCTAGATGTGTTACTGTTATAGTTAGGCTTAAAAGCTTAAGCCAAATTTAAACTGGCATAAATCACAGAATCATAGAACAGCTGAGGTTCGAAGGCATCTTTAAAGATCATCTGGTCCAACTCCCCCAGTTAAGCTGGGTCATCTACAACAGGTTGCCCAGGACCCTGTCCAGATGGCTTTTGAATATCTCCAAGGATGGAGACTTCACAACCTCGCTGGGCAGTCTGTTCCAGTGCTCTGTCACCCTCACAGGAAAGAAGTTTTTCTTTATGTTCAGATGGAACTTTCTGTGTTTCAGTTTGCACCTGTTGCCTCTCATCCTGTTACTGGGCACCGCTGAAAAGAGTCTGGCCCCATCTCAGCCTTCTCTTCTCCAGTCTGAAGAGTCCCAGCTCTCTCAGCCTTTCCTCTTAGGGGAGATGCTCCAGTCCCCTAATCATCTTCGTAGCCCTATGCTGGACTCTCTCCAGTAGCTCCATCTCTCTCTCATACTGGACAGCCCAGAAATGGACACAGTACTCCAGGTGTGACCTCACTAGGGCTCAGTAGAGGGGAAGGATCACCTCCCTTGACCTGCTGGCAATGCTCTGCCTAATGCAACCCAGGATACCATTGGTCCTCTTTGTCACATGCTGGCTCATGGTCATCTTGTTGTCCACCAGGACTCCAAGGTCCTTCTCCGCAGAGCTGCTTCCCAGCATGTCAGCCCCCAGCCTGTCCTGGGGCATGGGGTTATTCCTCCCTAGGTGCAGGACTCTGCACTTCCCTTTATTGAACTTCACGAGGCTCCTCTCTGCCCATCTATCCAGCCCAGAGTTCAGCACTGCTAATAAAAGAGCCAGCTCTATCCTCTGCCTCCTCTACCTGTTTGTCCTTGCCCCTGCCTTTGTGCCACCACACATAAGTGCATGTGAAATGAACTGGATCTGGGAACTGATCCCAAATAAGACAGCACAGTTCCTGATCCAGTTCAGTGTGCAAAGACTCATGCTAGCGTAATGTAAAGGACTGGAAAAAAAAGTAATTGAGGGCGCAGGGGAAGAGTAGGACTGCCTCAGGGCCCGGTGCTGCTTCATGCAGGCTTGCACAACTGATGAACATCTGGCTAAGAATGGGAAGGAAAAGTCACAGGATCTTCAGAAAACTGAACATCCAGTTGGTCACACTAATAGAAATTTTACAAGTTTCAGCTCCTGGACTCATGTGATTACAAAAGCTATTGCTGCCAAAACTAATTTTCCAATCCCTGCACCTGCAAAGAAACCTTCAAAAATTGTTTCTGTTTTCCAAAATACTGTGTCTGCCTTGTTGCAAGTCCACAAAGAATTTGAAGAAATTATGCTTTGTTCCAACAGCTATATATAATTGATGTATGAGTGTTTATGTATGTATAGTCAGATTTGTCATGTATAAACCAGCCTACATCCACTGGAGCTAGCAAACAGCCATCCTGTCTGTAGAGCTTTGAAATTTTTCCAGACGGTAAGTATTATACAAAGCACGGTATAGTAGCATTATCATTATTTTTTACTTTACTTCTTTAATCTAATTTCATGCTTCACTTTTGTTTTGCTGGTGTTTTGTGCACTGGGACATTTGTAATCATTCATTATCCTCCTTGATAGAGAATACATAATGTTTTAGGAGTGATATGACATTTACATTCACTTATGAGTTATTAGATGTCTTCTTATAAGTGATGAAGAATGTCAGATCTTGACATCTTGTATTTTGCATATCATCTAAGTTTCCTTTGTAGCTTCCTCTCAGTTATTCACTTTCAGCTCTGTTACTCTGGGATAGAAGCAATCATGCTGACTTCATAACATGTACAGAAGCAGTAATTACAGCATCCAATAACTCACATGCTGCACGTACAATATGGATCTAAGGCATGATTCTGCATCTTTGTTTGTGTGACTGTCATCTTTAAAATCAAAGAAACTACTCCTGTGAGTAAGTACTACTCAGAGTTGCAAAAGTAGGTCTTGAATGTATTGTAAAATAAAATTATCCTACAATTTAGCTACCAGTTATAAGCTGGAGCCCGCAGAGTAAAGAAATGTGTAGCTTTCTTGCTTAATAAAATATTACTGTCATTATCAGCTCTGAAAATGGTTATTAAAAACCTCAGACACCCGCTAGTTATCTGCAGCAGGCTGCTCACAGCACCTCTATATTAAGAGAGGTAACACAATGCACCTTGGTAATAACTAGCAAAGCATTCTTCAGTGAAGAATTAACTCCCAACACAAATCAGTGTCTGCTGTTGTACAGGTGCTTTGTGTGGACATCAGCCATTCCCTGATTAAGGTACTGCCTGCTCCCCTATATAATCTAGTGAGGAGGGATTAGATATCCCTACGGAGGTTTGCACGCCAGTCCAACTTCCCAGCTCAACTTCATGTCACTGGGAAGTGACATCAGAGGGTCTCTAAGCAGTATCTCTTATCTCCTCCAAAAATGTTATTTCCAAGAGAGAGTGAGATTTCTGTTTTGGTCCCATGTTCTTTCAATAATAGAAACAGCCTCACTGAAAAAAATTCCTCCGTCCATCTATATAATGTCTGTCTTCTCCTACAGGTTAAACTGCATAAAATTTATATCAGAAGTATTTAAACATACAGTGGTAGGAAGTAAAATTACACGCTAACATCACATGGCTATTCCCTTTTTATGCCTTTTATCTCTGAATGGTGCATGGAGAAAGAAGCAGCGGTTCAAGTCTAACTGTTTATTACAACTGAATCTTAGCAAAACTGATAAAAATTCTCAGTCCACATCCTAGCTCCAGAGTGCCAGGAGAGAAGCAGCATTTAGACACAAGTCATTTTTCCACATCAAACAGTCTTCTACAACCTGCTCAACTGCTAGATGTCTTTGATTTAAGCCACTGCACCTCCAAAGAGAGGCATCAGAGCCTCCTCTCTCAAGGCTATGGGATGCTGTAAGTAATTTCATGTTGCTTTCCTCAGATATAAACATGACAAAACAATGTTATGGAAACTGTTAATGAAAACAACAAGCAACTAAAGAACGAACGGGAGGAAGGATTGCACAAAGGAGGGAGAAAGAAGAGGAGCTACATGGAATAACATTCTTGTAAAGCAGATTATGTCCTAGGTAATCACTCTTCACTGCTACTGAAGTGCTGAGACGGCCTTTCTCCCCAAGTCAGTATTGGCAACAGCTCTCCCTAACTTTTTACCAAAAGGTGGCAGCACTCTATCCACCTTTAATTCGTACGTTCCTGTTCCTGCTTCTATTTTCCAAGGCGCTATACAGAAAATGACCTATGAACCACGGGTACCAGAGTCAAGCACATATTTCTAAATGTTCCTATGAACTTACACTCCATTAAATTAACTTTGGCCCTTTCGTAGGCTTTTTGTTGAGAACAATTTTACAAGCAACCTCATTTAAACAGATGGCACAGCACATTCACAGAAAGCAAATTTGGAGCGTGTAGCTTCAAACAATACAAGAAGGATGGACCATTCAATCACGGAACAGAAACAGCAAAGCAGATAAGCTATGAGCATCCTTTCAAAATGAAATGAAACAGTTTCAGAAATTTTGTCATTCAATACAAAACAAGAGGTCAGACAGTGTTTGAAAGAAGTTATTTAGGAGATGGTTTTCAACAACACACTGCATCAGTGGGACCATGCACCAGTCCAAAAACAGAGATTGGCCTGAGCTGATGGGCAGAGACATTACAAATTCATCACTGATTCAGCCAGATTTAGCTAGAAGCTCAGAAGCAACTATGTGTCATATCAAAGCTTAGGGTAAAGCAGTTAACAACATACAGACTCTCTGTAGGAGCACTAACAGCATGTCAATTAGTGTCAAGATGACCATGCTATCGACTGTCTGGGAGACAGTGGGGAGATGAAAGAGAAATCATAACCTTCAGTGTCAGACCATCTTCCATATGTATTGAGGCAACACAGGAAAACAATCCTGGAATCTAAAAAATAGACAGAAGAGGGAGATAAAATAGATATATATAGAAAAATAAAAATACATAGATAGATAGATAGATATAGATAGATAGATAGATACAGATAGATATAGATAGATAGATAGATAGATACAGATAGATATAGATAGATAGATATATCTATATAGATAGCTAGAAAAATTAAGAGAGAGAGAGAGGGAGAGAGAGCATCATGGTTTTGCCCTACTTTACTGTTGGTTCATTTTCTGCTTGAAAGCAGCAGAAGAACCAGTCCAGGCCAAAGTATAAAATTCTGCACAGATGTTCAGTCACAGGTTTAACTAATAAATTCAGCTCTATTTTGCAGTTTGCAAATTGTGCATGAAGAGTTTAAGGTGAAAACGTGACCCTGTTGAAGTCAATAGGTGTTTTCTCTACTACCTACCCTAATAACCTAGTAATATATATGCATGTTTATTCTTTATTTCATAATTATTTAAATGCTCCATGCAAAAGAGATTTAAGCCAAGGATTTCCCCGGAGTTTATTTTCTTTGAATATTAGCTACTTATTGCTTGTAGGGTTTGATCTGCCAGCTGGTACTACATTTGCATCCAGATTTGTTGCCTGAGATACTGCTAAACTCTGCAAAAATCTACCAAGATCACATGATGGGCACCCAAGTGCTTCTCGTACAGATTTTGCACATACAGTTGCATGTCACTTCTTGTCATTCCCATGAATATTCATATGCTCCTTTTCTCACAGAATTCTCACAATGTGCACCTCTGTGAATGCTGATGAGGAATGCACAGAAAGGACCAGAAATAACATGCTGGAAAATTTGTTGTTTTGATCGGAATAAGCGTTCACACACATCTCTTCGCCTTCTTCATTCAAGCATGCAGTTCTAGAAGTCATCCTTTTTATTATTAATTGGTTTTAGTTTCCTGTATTTACTGAAGCTACCTTTTTGGCTAGCAGTACAAGAAGCAAGTCAACATGACAACATTAGGAATAATTACATCTCAGTTTTTGCACAGAAATAACTTATTACCCTAGCAGCTGAAACAAAATATGTCAGTCACAGATAGTTTTACTTCTAAGACACAGCAGCTTCCTTTATCGAAAGTACAGCAGTCAGGATCTGATAGCTGCTTGCAGCCAATGGCTGGCAAGGGATTCAAGTTAGCGCTTTAGCAGCGACTGATGATATACTGCAAAACATCTGCCCTACTCTATGTCCCTCTGAGACCATCACCTCGCCACTTTGAAGAAAGTCACTCTGCTCAGGTTCCTAACACCACATCAGAAGCTTCTGAGAAACCACTCAGGAAGGAAGGCTTCTATGCAGCAAGATCCTTACATTGCTACTCTTGTGTCTACTGTACAAAAGCAGGAAAAGAAATTAGAAGGAAGAAATGAAAAGCTAATTAAGAATGATTGTCAGCACTTCCAGGCAGAGAGCTCACCTGTGCTTTTGTTCCTTGTCCAGTAAGGAGAGATGCTTTTCAATCATCTCTTGAATAACTATAATTTATTTCAACTGTTTTCCTCACCCTGGAGAATCTTAAATTACTTACAGCCTCTGGGGTTCAAATTCTGACCTACCCTGGGACGTGATTCCCAAGCACACTTCAGCACAAGCTGAAATAGTCTCCTGACAAGGAAAGCTATCTTGAATCACAGTTAATCAGCCATGTAACCTCCTGTTACCCAGCCACAATGAAAATAGATGATAACCAAACACCTGCAGGGGGTTATGCTGCCAGGAGGACAAGGAGGCATCAAAAGCAGATGCAGTTTAGCACTTACATGCACGTGGACATTCATTAAAATGGGTATCATAATGCATAAACAGAGAGAGGAACTTAGGAAGTGCAGACCGTGGCTAACTTTTGAGATCTTGACTTTGCCAAATTACCAATGTGCATTTCTCATAAACTAAAATAAATAAATGAATAAATAAATAAATGCTGAGGAGAAAAAATATCCTACACTCCAGCAGTACTGATTTCGCACACATTTTATCAGGAGGATTTGGATGTTGAGAGCCACAGCAAGTTCTTTAGTTCTTTCAGATAACCTACAACTAGGAGCAAAAGAAAGCTGTTGAAGTGCTCGTAGGCCTCCAGTAAAGAGGGATGGAGACAGTGGTCTTCAGCTGTTTACTAGACAGTAGATGCAAACACATGAATAATGAGTCCAGTTCCATGTGCAGTAGATATTTCCTGCCATCCCCAGCCTCTCCTTAACATCCTCTTCAGCAGTTTTCACTACTTCCCAACTACTGCCCACCGCCTCCTGTGTTACCCTCAGCAACTGCTCTCAGCCACCTCCAGGCCTCCAGACACCTAGAAGCTCAAAGTCTAAAATGGCTCTACCAGACATACATTTAATCAGTTCCTTGTACTCTTTGCCATACAAATACAGCCTCTTTTGAAAACCCCTTGGTTCTCATGCACCTATCACATTTAAATTGCTTTATCCCTGAGCTAAGCACAAGCTTCCATTCAGTTCAAGCTGTATTTTAATGCTGTATTTGGACTTTTCCTGCTCTGCACATTCTCCTCCCGTACCACCCCAGGGGTCTTGTACCAGCTTCCACTAGGCCTTTGATGGAAAGCAGCCAGACTGCTCATTAGCCTGTTATGAAGCTGCTCATCAGTCCCACTCCCAAGTTCCCCATTATTTCCACGGCATAGCTACAGTAATTGGGCTGCATATTTTTCAGGCCTGGATTAGCATTGCTTTAGCCAAACGCTAACGGTCCATCCTGCAGTGTATCCCACCAAGTCTCCCCGACGCCCGTGCAGTTGCAGCTTTGTCAGTGCACTGCGGCTTCGATTTCTCCTGTTTATTCATCATGCAAATGAAAGCTGGTGTAACAGTGCGCAGTGACCTTTATTCTAGGCACTGCTTCTTGCTTTGCCTGGATCAGAGAGGGGAGGAGAAATTAGGAATAATATGGACTGTTTTAGAAACGATGCCTGATAACTGTTTAAGTTCTGAAAAAAAATGATGAATCCACGTTAGATGATTAAAAATAAAAATTAAAGCCAATTAAAGGAAATGTTTAAAGCATCTGTTATAAACACAATTTCGCATTACTGCTGGGGGCGGGGGGGATCCTGTCATTTAAAGACCTAGTGCTTCTTTCCACCCGTGTTTGGTAGCTGCCCGGGAGGGCGAGCTGCGCGAGGCAGGCAGCGTGGCTCGAGCGGTGGCCCAGGCCCAGACGTGGCTGCCCACCAGAGCGGCTGGGCGCGTGCGGGACGGCGGGAAGGCCAAAGGGTTTCCCAGCACCAGAGCCGCATTTGATTCAAAAACGCCTGAGAACCACGAAGCAGACAAAACTCAGAGGAGACGGAATATAAATAAAGGCTCTGTAAACAAACCTGGTCCTACCGGGGTCCCGGCGGGCGGGGGCTCCCTGCCCGGCCTGCTCTCCACCTTCGCCCAGCGGCGCCTGTGGGCCGCCGTGAGACCCCGCGGTCTCCTCCGGCCCCCGGGCGCCGGCTCCTGCCTCGCGGGGCCTCCCGCCATGAAGGACCGCGGGGCGCCCCCTGGCCGCCCGGCCCGGCCCGGCCCGGCCCTTCCGCCAGCTCTTCCCGGGCCTCGGCACGGCGCGGCGCGGCGCGGCTGCTCCCAGCGCGGTGGCGACGCCCTGAGCAGCCTCCGCCTCTCGCGCCCTGTCGCGGGGAGGACCGGGAGCCGCAGCACCCCCGAACGGGGCCGGGCTGGGAACAGCGACGGTGTCGGCCCCGGGCATGGCGGGGACACGGGGCAGGGCCGGGACAGGGACACAGAGTGCAGTCAGCAGCTTAGGACAGGCCCGGGGACAGGGACAGGCCTTAGGCTCTCAGGGGACAGCCGGGGACGGGGCTGGCACAGGGGCACCCACGGCTCAGGCCAGGCCCGGTGCCAGGGCCGGAGCCAACATGGAGGGGGCAGGGGGGCCCTGGGGAGGCTGCCCAGGGCCGCTAAGGCCTGCGGGTGGCCTCGGGGTGCTGTGCAGACCCTAACTGGTCTCTGTTACTGACTGCAGATGGGCGGCAAACAAGAGGAATTCCCGTCCCTTGCTCCCGGCGGTGGCACTGCAGGCTGACATGCCCGGGCCAGTCCTTCCTCCCCACCGTGCTTCCTCTCCCCCTCGCCCCAGATCTGGCAGCCTTGCAGGCGGATGGCTATTCAGAGCAGCAAGCTGGTCCAGTGAAAAACTGTCCGTTTTGCTGACTCCTTGCCCATTTTCACTATTGCTAGATGAAGCACAGTGGGAATTACAAGAGGGTGTGAGATCTGACTGCAGCACAGGATTGTTTTGCCTCAGCTTGGATGACTGTGTGGTTCAACAGCCCAAAAGAAACGTGAGTTTTCCCTGCCAAATCTGTGTATTCAGGACACTTTTGCTTTGGCTAACCCTTGTTGCGAACAAAAAATCCCATCTTCCATATATGATTGCAAAGTAAGTGGAAAAGCTGTGAAGGGCAGCTCTAAGAATATGCAGGTTTTGTTGAAAAGAATATTCATGAGTATTTCATTTTCTTTGTACCTCAGAGATCCAGCTCTAGAACTTAAAGTGAAATTCAGCCTAGTATAGTTCTGCTTGGTGAGGAGAAGCAGCAAAAGCTTTTGTGCTCCCTGACCTCAGGTAGGCTGGCAGGGGGTCACAAATTCTGAACCATTGAAAATTAAATTCTAAAACCCATCAAGCTAAAATAAAATTCCTTGCAGGGGTGTTGGAAAGCTTATAACAAGCAAAGATCAGAACAGCGTAGTTTGCCATTTCTCCTACAACTGCACTAACAATGGGTCAGGGAAGGAGGAAATAACTTTTGGCTCCTATTCCATAATATTTGGGTTTGTCACTCTGAATACCCTCAGACTTCCAATCTTGAACGCAGCTTGGGAGCTTCTCAGAGCTGCTCAGGCTTGTTTTTAGCTGCACCAGCAAGTGCCCAGGCAGAGAGCTCAAGCCTGCCTTCAGAAGAGACTTCCCCACACATAGCCAAGAGAAAAAGGACAAAGCAGCCACTGAGTGGGACAGAGCTGTACCTGTCATGTGCTCTGGAAGAAGACTGGAAAGATTAAAGTTCTTACGTTGAATCTCCACTGAGCAAGTGGTACTTCTTTATTTACTAGGAGATACGCTGATTGCAGTGAAGTTTCTCAATATATACAAAAGGTTTGCTCCGCTGTGACTCTGCTAAAGCCACATATGTAAGAACGAAACACATGTATCAGAGATACTTTCCATACATACTTGCCCAAATAAAACTCTGCCTCCCAGCCCATTCTTTACTGCCATTCAAGGGATGTTAGAGTATGAAGGGATCGGGTGGTATGATGCAGGGATAAGGACATGGCTATGGAGAGAAACTCTGCCAAGGAAGCAGAGATACCAAAACTTGTACTATGCAAAATCAGCATGGATCTGAAAGGACTTGGTAGGTCAAATGTCATGCTGTACATTGACAATAATATTAATTCAGGCCACATAACACTGCATTTTTGCAGGCTGCATCGAATCTAGCAAGCCCTTTTGGACTTCAGCTTATCCTGAGTAGATTCACATGGGAAGCCCACCATTCCTTGGCTTGTTTTCCTTGGTGCATCGCTGAACCTGTCCTGACTCTGTGGGCTGCACATGAGTATTCTGCAACTAGGAAAAGTGACAGATTCACTGCTCTGAGCTGTCTGCCTCCCAGCATACCTAGTTGCAGAAAGCACACTCCCCTGGGACTCTCCCTCAGCCCAGAGAAGCCACTTCACCATCATCTTGCCCCACATGTGCTGTAAGGGACCTGATTTATGTGCTTTCAGTCCCCAGTTGCCATTCCAAGTTCTGAGAAGTTCCTCACCTGACCTACTGTTAGCGCAGACTGGCTGTCCCCGGTCCTTGCCAGCGCCTCCCTGCCCTGATTGGACCAGATGTGGCCTTTAACACAGAAGCCTGCAGCCAAGCAGCCAGGCTACTCAGGGCAGAGGTGGACAGAGGCAAGGGCAGGATATGATTGTCTCAGGTTCACCCTCTAGATGATGGCTTTGCCACCCGGAAGCCTTACATAGATTAAAAATCTAGCAAGGGAGCAGAACCAAATTTTACAGCTTGCTTTCAGAGGGGCATATGTGCAAAGGGAAAGAAGTGACAAATTTCTGCAGAAGACAGAGACACATTCCTCTGGCAGACTGCTCTTAAAAAATGGAGGTGACTCAAACCAGATGAAAGGAGATG
Organism: Dromaius novaehollandiae; assembly: GCF_036370855.1. Lineage (NCBI taxonomy): Eukaryota > Metazoa > Chordata > Aves > Casuariiformes > Dromaiidae > Dromaius > Dromaius novaehollandiae. The sequence continues at coordinate 2,097,342 of NC_088113.1, read as the reverse complement.
AATTGATGGTCAGGGTCCAGAGGAGACTGCCAAAGGAGCTTGATAAATGTAACTCATCATGACATCAGGGGCATATGAACGAAGGACATAAAAGCACATTGTCTAAAATTCAGCCATCTTGAGCACAGCCAGAGCACTTGCTGCAGCTCTTGCACTCTGTTTTCCACCTTCTCTGTTTCCTAGATTGCCGAGGCCTGAAGCCCATGTAACTGGAGGAAGAAAAGCAGTTTTCTCCTCAGATATTTCACACATCCCCGTAAGCCCCTTTTCGGGCATCATCTGTTCTTCTGCTCTTTCTAAGGAATGAGGTGGGTTAGTTTTATTCTCTGTGTTTCTGGTTTCCTAATAGGGGCCTTCACTGGGAAAGGCCCCCTGTGTCCAAAAGGGTCCTCAGTAATTTCCCAACCTCCTTCTGGGCTAAGGATTGTCGCTAATATCATCTGACGCCTATAACTAACCGTGTGCTGTGTCAGAAAGTCCTCTAGCTGTCACCTCTGCATAACCTGAGACAGTCCCAGAAAGAAGAGAGGGCCTGTGTGCATCTCTGCGGGGGACAGATGGTAGAACTATTTGCTCATGGTCCCTGGACAGAGACATCCTGCCAAAGTGATGCTGTGGCTGGACAGGAAGGCAAAGGCAATCTGATTGCCTTGTCCTTGCTACTCATGCATGGGGTGGAGACTGCTCATCCTCTGAGAGCACATTTGGCTTGGAGTTTCTGCTGAAAGCCAGAGAGCAGGTGAAGGACACAAGAAGTCTTCAGCATGGCTAAGAGATGCTTGGGGAGGTTCCTGGCCTGCAGCAGGGAGCAACTCACAGCCCAGATGTGGAGGTGACAGACAGAGGAAGACTCACAAAGAACTTGTTTCAACCCAGAACGTAGGGTTTAACCTGAAAGGAAGCAGACACGGTTTTGCAACTGTAGTTAATCTATCTTCTCTAGTTTATTATTTTTGTGTTCTAATAAAAAGTAGCCTCAGCAGTTAGGAGCCATCAGTATTTCTTTCTACATTCATTTCAATAAAACCAAACAGGAACACAAAAGTTCCAGTCCAAGGCTTTGGGATGGTTACGGCCTGTTTTGTCAGGTGACCACTTTTGGGCTGCTACTTGGTAACTAGCACTGAGTGTGAGATCAGTCATGCTAGTGATTAATCTGTCCCAGTACTCCAACCTGTAAATGCTCTGTGTTAGCACACTGTACAAACTTTAAGCTGCATGTATTCGAGCAGCCCCCAGCTTCTTTTCTTCTGAGGAAAGATGTCAACATCTAGCTTGTCGAAATGTACTCCTCAGTAAAGAAAAGAGGTGACTTTCTGTCCCAGGGGAGCATTAGCTGTAGCACTCCTGACTGTATTTTCCCTAGATCTTATGGGCTTACCTGCTCAATGCACATTCCACACAGGAGGTCTTGGTGTTACAGAAGTGCTATTAACACTTCAACATGAGGTGCTCTTTTTGTGAATTAGCATTGATATAACACCTGCTCAGTGTAAGGACAAGAACAGTTTTGAGGAAGCTGTTTTTCAAAAGAGTTCTCATGCAATAGCCAATGTTCAAAATTCTAGCAAGAGGCCGCTGTCCACCTTCTGCTGGCCCTGCATATACACTTGTCACCAGTCAGCATTCCCTCATCCACTTCTAAGCTCCTGAGAGACAGGTTCTCTGGGTGCTCCTACAGAAACGACTTCATTAGTGAACAATGACTCTTTTGGCCTGGGAATAGGAGGTGCTACAGGTGTGCGTAGCATTACACAAAATCTTATAACCCCAGTTGTGTTTTCAGCCCTCTCTGTACACAGCTGCCTCAGACTGTGTATCTGAAGTCTTCTGTATGGGCTGGATAGGAGAACTTGCTCAAAACCGTTGACTTAATTGGAGGTCAATAAGCTGAAAATGGAACTATCGGTTTCTGCAAAGTGTGACATACAATGGCATTTAAGGTAGAGCTAAGTAGAGTTGCTTCAATTGCATTGCACAGAATACTAACAGGAATTGATTTCACCCTGCAAAGGACTGAGTTTGTTTATTCAGTGGTTTTGAGGTGGTTTTGGTAGTTGCTTCTGATTTTTGAATGCTTTGCCTAATCTTCTGTTTGAAGCAGATGAGAGGGAGAATCAGCAGACCCTGTGTAAGATCAGACCAAAACTGCAGGAGCAAGGAGAATTCAGCTCCAAAGAGAGTGTCAGAAGCTGAAATCCAAAGCAACTTCTGCATTTTCTCTATCTTTCTGCCAGCCTGGTGCTATCATTGAAGTGAGCACTGCTCCAGACAGACATACAAAGCAGGAGGACAGCCTTATTTTATGAGTGCATCACAGAAGCTGAACTTATACTGGAACAATGTATGCTCTGGATAAGCTGCTTATAAAGCCACCTACTTCTCACTGCATGTCTTGGGGACACTCTTGGTCTCTCAAGACTCCTTTTGTTGAGGTGACACGGAGGCACTTGCACGTTGTCCTTGCCTCTCAGAGCATTTTCCTTCCAGGAGGCTGTAGGCAGGGTCTAACAAGAAAAGTCTGCTTAAAAGCTGTCTGAGGTTGGTCCTTGAACTACTAGTCAGCAAAAAGGTTAATATGCAATGGATAAATGTTTGCAAATGGGAGAAGCTACTGTCTTATTAATGCAAACCCCATGCTCAGAAAATGAGCAAACCATTACCAGCGACTGGGTTCGGAGGACTAGAACAGAAGTAGGGAACCTTTCAGCATTCAAGTCTCTGTTCAGACATAGGGAGAGCAAGCATTTGGGTCTGCAGACCTGAACACTCAGGGCCCACAGGTCATACTGATGAATTTTACAGGATGCATCTGGCTGAATTAAGACTTTAGCAATCTAATCCAGCACCCACTGGTGTTGGAGAAAAAGCTCCCAGAGACTCTACAAAGTGCTTGCTGACTACAGGCCCCAGCCATGTGCTGGCTTTTCAGCAGCTGAAATCATGAGCTTATAGTGATGCTCTCAGTCTGTTCATCCTACATTACAAATAAGCTATTGTCATCTACCCGACATCCCTGATGTCAAGGCCAAGGACTAATAGAGCCCAAGTGGCCACACTCCCATCTTGTGCTAAGGAGACAGTAACAACTCAGACACACCGAGGCAGTCAGAGGGGAAGCTCATACTGCTGCTGCTGATTTTACCCCTGTTTATGCATGAACACAACCAAAAGGTATAACTCCAGCCTCCCCACTCACTGGGCATGACTTCTAGGCACTAAAACCAGTTACACACAGGCAAGGGAAAAATTGCCTGTGTGATGAGATATCCATGGGGCCACAACATACAAGGGGTTATGACACCAGTGCTGTATTAGCTGCTTTACTCACTACACTCAGAGTGCCCATATATTCTTTCTACCTCATCTAAGGATGACTTGTTCATTCTTTTCTTTTGTTCAGAGAATATTCTCTAAATAGGGAAGAGAAGCAGGTGGCAGACAGTTAGTTTGACACATCACATGCCGCAATCCAGAGGAGAATCATTTCTTTGCTCAGTAAGGTTTGTCTTTCCCATGTCATATCTGTAGCTCTTGGTCCTTTTGTCCTCTGGGGCTCTTGGGCCCACCACTAACTAGGTTCAACAAACAGTTGCAGAGTAGGCTGAGTCACAGCTTTAGCTTATCAATTTGGGGAGCGCTTACATCTCACAGTAGATGGATGTCCTTATTTGTGATCATACACAAATCTCTCCTGTGTCGTGAGATCAGAAGAAAACATGGCTCATTTTTTCATCCCCTGAGGCTGGAATCTTACTCCACTCACACTCAGGGAAGTCTAGAATTACTCCAACAATTAGATTAATTCCAGCCTTCCCAAAGTCAGAAGGGGAGCCAGGCGCTGAGCGGTCTGGGACCATAGCTCTGCTATCCACAGTCAGAAAGAAAGGAAATACTCCACTCCATTGATTACATCCCTAAAAAAAAGCATGGCAATATTATGCAATAATTACAGTTCTTACTCAGAGTATTTTCCGCAGACATTTATTCTAGACTGAACTACTCTACTGATTCAGTTGCTGTCAAGAATTTCCCTAGCTCATATCCCCAAAAGAAGAGAGACATTGATGTCAATGTTGAAAAATTCATAGAGATTCACTGCTTTAGCTTATTGGGGTATTTAAGGCCAAAATGGACCATTGTGATTATCTAGCCTGATCTTCCTTATAACCCAGACAAGCAAAGTTCAGACCATGATGTCTACATCAAAGCCAATGACTGGCAGTAGAACTAGGTGTTTGAAAAGAACATTGGACCTCATCTCAAAGACTTCATATCTACCCTCAGTAACCTGACTCATTGGTTTAACTACCGTCCCTGACTAAATGTGAACCTTATTTCTATTTGAATATATCTGGCCAAATTCCTGTTATTTACAGATTTGATAGAGTGTCTTCTATTAAACTACATTATCTTGTGCAATAACAAATGAACCTACTGTTTAGCAGTTATGGATCACACCTGCTTGTCAAAAAATAAGCTCAAAGGAAATCAAAAGGCACCTGACAAAACATGACAAAAGACAAGTTCAGAAATTTCAGGTCTCCAGTGACAAGTACAAGGACACTGATACTTAAGGCAGTGCAGAAAGTATAAGAACAATGCTTTTGTGGTTGTTGTGAAGATCATGATTAATACAGGTGTAATCCAGGGAACAAAAAATGATTGATATGTTTATTATTTGAAGTTCAGTTTCAAGCCATTTTGACCCAGCCTTAAATGCATTAGGCTTAAGAGAGAGGCTGCTTAGCTAATTGCGCTTGGGGACTATAGGCTCTGACTGAATTCAGAGATGTCCGGCTCTGAGAAGTGTCGAGTACTTCCTGCTCAGAAACGAGAGTCAGGCTTTACAGGATCACAATTCCTTTTGTAATGAATAATGTCAAGGAACACACAGCAGCAGTTTTCTTCTAAATGTGATATTGTTTCAAGAAAAATTGAAATAGAAAAATGAAATCTCTTTTTCTACATTTGTAAGGGCTTTTATGCAAACAATCCACCACAATCAATTTGAAACATTTTGTCAGACCAAATCCGAGTTTTTCATGTCTGCAAAAAGAGTTTGGGGTAGAAAAATATTGCCCAGCAAGGGTTAAATACCCTTTTAATTTCTCACTGACATGCTCTCTAGGCCACTAATAATGCACAGTTACCAGTTGACCTTCCCAGTTTTTTAAGGCAGTCACTTAGGAATTGAAGATTAATGCATTATCTTCCTCATGAAGAAGTTCCTGCTGCCACTCCAACATAGGCATAAAGGTTAGTCAGCTAATGAGACTTCATCACAAAACCTGTGAATGAAAGGGCGAGGGATGATTTATTTAGGTGGCTAAATGGCTGTAAACAAAAGAAGGCATCTTCAGCAATTCCTTAATTTACTTACTTTCTGAAGAAAAAAATGTTCAGTCTCCTTTAAGGATGACATATCTATGACAGCATTTCTTTTTAAATGCCGTTTTGTTTAATAAATCATGCAAATTTCTGCATGTAAACTACAGCATTACAGACAGGCTGGTAAATAATTAACTGCTTGTTTGCATGAAGGGGGAGAAAATACCCAATTCAGCAAATCAGGCAGGAAGCTGATTGTTTACCCTCATGAGAAATAAAAGGTTGGATCCCAAAATGCCTGTGGGTTTGCTGGAGTGAGGAAAGGGGTGTTTGTGTTCAGGATGCCCATCTGAGAAGGGGAGCCTGGGGTGTTTTGAGCTGCTGCAGACTTAGCAGTTGAGCTAGTAAATTAGTAAGTCATCCTTTCTGTCTCAGCTCTAAGAGGGGGTGCAAGTAAAACTTCTTTCATACTCAGGGGTTTTTAAGTTGTTTCCTGGTGCCCTTTAACATAACTTTCTCCTTTGAGAGAGATGGGGTATGACAGACAAGCAGCAGGATGATGAGGGAGATGTCAAGCTCAGTGCTTTGCTCTGCTGCAGCCTAGAAGGATTTGGCTGTGGCCTTGGAAGGATCTTGTATACAGGGGAATAACACCCCACTTCTCTGTCTGTAATTAAAGCTGCTTCTCTGCATCCCCTGCTGTGCTTTGTGCTGTTGGTAAATATTCATGTCTGCTGGTTCAACCCTCTGCTAAGAGAGAGGGGCAGAGCCCTAGTTTGAGGCCTCTGGGATGGGTCACAGAGTGATAGTTCTGGGGTATGTGGATGCAGGACTAAACACACCTGGGGGTTATGCTGTGAAACTAAAGATGCTTTCAGACCCTGAGTGTGGTTCAGGAATCAGGATCTTCTACTTAGGCTTGGATAGTCCAGTCTTCTGTGGGAGCTTCTGTACTTCTGAGGAATTTGTAAGCCAAGCTCTTCATCCTCTTTTAAAAACAGACTTAATAGCATAATTGTTGTTTTGTTCTTAGTTTCTTCTAATAAAATGTATACAATTCTCTCCAATCCCAAGAGGATCTGGGTACAGAAAGGGAAAGGTCATGTAAGCTTTTTGGCAGAGCCAAAAGCAAAGCCAGCTCTCCTGTCTCGCACAAGTATTCTGCTCTGATTAGTCTTCAGAATTACTCCATTGCATGTTGTAGCATCCCTCTTAAGGAACTAAAAATACAGTACTTGGTGGAAAAGTCCTGAATACTTAGGGAAGGTTCTCTGAGATCCTCTTCCTAATGCTCCAGTGCTTTTGGACAATCCTCGCTGCTCAATCTAGGCCTATGGTGGCTTATATAAGGTGAAGCTTAAGTCCTTTCTGCAAGCACCTGGCAATGCCACAGGAGAGCAGTCTGATCAGATACCACTGACATTAGCGTGCTTTCAAACTATGGACTCTTCCCTCAGTGGGAACATACAAAATCTGTATGTCCTAGTGGGCTTGCCCATAGGTTAGGAAAATAAGCATTTGAATGCAGTATCCTGTGTTTCCAGGTGCATTAGCTGTGTCCAGCTGCTGTTCATAGCATGTTTTCATGTACAGTGCAGCTATGTTCTTGCTGGAGCTTCCACTAGGTATACTTCTGCTGATGCTTCTGGTGAGTGGACACTGGTGGTAGCAAGAACAAGACTGAATATATCCAGGACTCTTTTAACAAATAAACAAGCTAGCTTGGGTATCCCTACTCAAATCATAGAACTTGTACACTTCCATCTTGAGCATCCTTTACCAGCTTTAGTAGAGAAATGGAAACAGCAATAATTCTCACAAATGTTGCCATTAGAAATATGTGTGCAACTCTTTGGGGCAATCTATGGAGGAAAAGCTCTTCCACGCATTTGTCAGTATCTCAGAAACCACTGAGACCATTATTAGACTTGAATTTCAGAGAAGGTAGCTTCCAGGTGTTTTTGGATTGAGTGTTAAGTCAGCTTACAACAAAAGCTTAGGATACTGAAATTTTCTATGATGCTGGCTATTGTTCTCTCTTCTCCTGAATCTTCTAGTCTTTGAACCCATTATAACAATAGCCTCTTATTTGGACCATAAAAACAACTAAACAGGCTGCTGCATGGACTGGAGGAAATGATCTGCCTTCTCAAAGCATCTGCTTAGCCTATGCAGGCCTTCCTGCATGAATGCCTCTAGACACATTAAAATGAAATATGCCAGTCAAAGGTGCTACCTTTGCGGTTAAATTGCAGTGATGTGATTTAACAGTCAGAATCACAAGGTCCTAGCAAGCCACTTACTGTAACAGCTCAGTGAAAATATTAAAATTATCAAGAAGGAAAACACATTATAAAGAAAGTCACAATTTCCTAAAAACTCATTGGCTGCCCCAGGCCATTCTGACCAAGCGCAGTTATTGCCCTGATGAAGCAGTCGTTGGCTATGTAATGCATGTGCATATTACTTGTACTGATGGGAAACTGGATGTGGGAATGAATCATATTATGCGAGGCTGTTTGTAAAATGGGCTGTTCTTAGGAAAAACATCGTCTGCATGCCCGGGAATGGATCTAACACAGTTGTATCTGTCCTCACAACAAAGCATTGCATTCCTGCAGTGCTGGGTAACTAAGGATTTAAAGACAAAATCTAAGCATTGATTAGTCTGTGGCTAATTATGGAATTGCCTTGTAGGTCAGTGTTACTAGCCACTGCCTTTGGAGAAGGGAAATAGGATAGCAAGGTGATTTGGGGACTGAGCAAATCTCTGGCAATGCCATGAGGAGCTTATGCTTTAGCACACCTCCAGCTGGAGGAATGGAATACCCAAAAGCACTTCTCAGCCTGGGAGGTGCCTGTAAGGGGAAAATCGTTACAGGCAAGGCATCAGAGCAAAGGAGGGCAGTGTCAGGATTCCTGTGCTGTGCGTGGTCAAATCAAGGTAAGGAGATGTGATTTACGCAGAGTCCGTCTCCTCAATCCCAGTCCGATGCACTAGCATCATCCTCTGCACAGTTTTCACACTGAATCTCCTTTTATTGGGAGCTTTAACATACAGAAGCCTGGTAAGGATATTTACATACGCAGAGTATCTGCTTCTCTATAGCATTTTGTGTGGTGTTGTGCTTACTGTATTCCCTCCTTCCACCTGCTCTTCCAAGGGGACCACAGTCCTGTTAGCGAGATCAGTCTGTTGCTATGGAAATCTTTGTCACAAATGAAGACTTCACAGCAAGGCGATGGTATTAAAACCAGACATTTACATATGCCTCTGGCTCTGGGGGGATTTGGGGCTAGTCGCTGAGTGCAGTGAAAGATGCAGCCGCTTTTCTATTTCTTCTAAGGTGGTATTGGCAAGGGAGGCACTGCATGGTGGAGGGACCCTGCAGAGGCTGCCGGGGAAACCTCCCCCAGCTGTGCTACGGTTGCTTTTGCATCTCTCTACTGGAATGTGGGTCAATAACCAGTCCTGCAGCATTAATGCCTCTTCCTCAAAATACACTTGAGCTTTTCCTCCAGTGCTGTATTGCAGAGCGGTAATGTCAGCAGCTGGCAGAGCGAAGTCAGGGAAGAGCATTTGAAATGGATATGTGGGGAGGGCTGTTGCTGAACCCAGACAGGCTGTGGTGGCATACTGCCTCCTATGTCAGTGTGTGGAGTTGAAACTGGCCTGGGGAAAGGAGTTAGGGGTAACAGGAGTAATCCAAATATGCCATCTTCATGTTACCTCCCCATAAGCATTGCTAAGTTTAGCTGTATCACTTCCAACAAGAACTGCTCATCTAAATCCCAGGGCCTGGCTTTGAAAATTTTGGCACATCCCCTGTACTGCAGAATCAAAGCTTCTTCCCTGCTGAATGCACCTTTGATCAGAACTGTGAGAAATATTTGCAACCATGTGAAACTTGAATGATTTGGGGTTTCATTACACACTTGAAACTCAGACCGTTTTCATCAAAGGCATTGCTAAAGTTCACCAACCTTCTAACAGAACCTTTGATGGTTTACGGCTTTGCATTTTGTGTGAAACTTACAGGTTTGCTAGATTCTTTTTTAATACATGAAACTAGCAGGAAGTGGCTTTGACTGCATTTTGAGAACTTAGAATCATAGGAAACTCAGTCAGCCAAGTTTTGTTGCATTTATGGCTGCTGTATGCTGTAATTTGGGCATAAAGGATAACTCTGCTGGGAACAAAATTTCTAGGTTTGCAGTCATATCTGGGTGAGAGGGTGGCAAAGAATACTGGTATGGCTGTCCTTTGCTCTTGCCCCCTCTGTGCTGGAGACCCCATGCAAGCAACAGAGTTTGAGATTTCCATGTTGCAGGGCTGAGAAGCACCTTGTCCTGTTTCAGCCTGGGGAGCTGTACCTAACCCTCCCATCAGAGCTTATGCCAAGATCTCAGTTTCTGGGAACATGGGACTTGTTGGAGTCCAGCCTATCCTTGCCCTGTTTTTTCATCCCTAGCAGAATCGTTCTCGACTTCTATTGTTTCAGCCCCCACAGATAGCATCTAGTCTCCACCCTTGCCTTGCTGCTTACTGGTCCCCCTCTCCCTGTCTGCTGCAGCCACGTTCCTGTGGCCTGTGAGCAGTCACCTGCTGTTGCTTGTACAGGACTGTGCTCTCGCTCTGGCAGTGAGATTCCCTCCCAGGTCTGGAGCCAGGACTATTCTTCATCCTGTCTCTCCCATAAACACTCTGGTCTAGGCAGAGCAGGTTTTCCATGCTGCTTTTGATCACTGGGGAGAAAGGGGGATCTAACACTAAATGTAAACATGCTTTCCTGTCACCTTTGCTAACTTTCTGTTACTAGCAGTGAGGATTATAACAGTATTTGGCTCATAATAAAGGACTGAACTGGATGGATGGATGTTAAATTGGCCATTTGCACAGGCATTTACCATGTGTGTATAATACTTGCAAGTGTGTGTTCTCTTCCAAAAATCAAGGCACTGAGAGTTCAGACCAGTGTTTTCTATCTGAGACTATTTGTAAAACCTTTGGAAGTCAGAGCAGCCAGAGACTCTGCTACATGTTTTTGTTTCAGCTTTTGTATTTATGGATCTAACTTTCATTGGGAAGGGTGGGGGCTGGCTTTAGATTTACCCTTTGTCCAAAGACCCAATCCTGAGGAAACTGAGATGTTGCTCCTCTCTTCTGGGTTGGAATAGAGCAGGGAGAGTTACTTTTCCATTGCATATCTCTCCCTGAGAAGCCTTTACATGTTTGGATGAAAACTTGTTTCGATTTGACTGAAATATAAGCCTTTGAAAATCATGCATGTAACTGCCATACAGCAAATGCTGGTACCTTGCTGCCTGGGGCTAGTGCTGCTGAGAGTGCCCCAAGGGATGCCAAGTATGTCCAGCCCATTGGGCTTCTGCCATATGGAGTTCTTATGCCATCAAACTTGACCCTTGCCAAAATTTCCTTATCTTCTACAAGGGAAGTACCAATCTTTTATTTAATTGGAGATGTGCTTAGTTTGAGTCAAAGCAACTTGGTCTGAACTGCAGCATTTGGTTTCAAGTCTGACCTGAAACAGCACCTTCTCTGGTTACGACTGTACTGTGGGGACACTATTTGCCTGTTGCTCTACCTTGTTCTCTAACTCTTTGGCCACCCAATTGTCTGCGGTGAGGAGCAAATCTATAAATAGAAACCATAGTGAAACATGGCAGCAGACTGGATCACAAAACAGAGGATCCTTTGGCTTTGATGGACTCCCCAGGATGCGCTCCTTTCCCAGGGAGAAAAGGGAGAAAAGGCAGCTATGCAACAAACACCATGCAGTGCACCTCTGACACAGAGTGGGTCACCTCTGAACTATCACCCCAGCATTCCCCCAACATGCAAGTTGCAGCAAAAAAGGCAACTATTGCGTTTCAGCCTGTTTACTTCTTGCTGTGGATAGGTTGAGCTGAAAAACTTGGACTTGCTCATGGCTTTCATATCCCCCACTGTTTAGGAGTGTTCAGACCCTGTTGCTAAACCTGTCTTCCTTACACATGTCCGAGTGCAGTGAAGCAGGTAACCAGATCGTGCAGGGCTAGTGGCGCTCCCTTTAATGGAGGTGTCAGGGACGTGACCTCCCTGTTGCTGCTATTTACATACAAAGCAGACAGGAGCAAACCTGATTTGCATTAGCTGAAGTGAAGTGACGTGAGAGTGAAGCAAAGTCACGTGTCCTCATTAGGAAGCTCAACAGATAGAGATGAAAGTCATAAAGGACAGTAAACTCTGCAGGGCATGTTTAGTTAACACAGTTACAGACAGCCTTTATATCTCCTTTGTGAATGTCCTTTTCTCCCATTACAAGAATGTTTTTCTGCTTTATACCTCTTCCTTGTTTGCTATATCAGAAGGAACGCTACATTGATTTACTCCATCTAATCCTCTTAGACTGTCTACTCTCAGCACTGTATGTGCATTGTGAGTGACCATTGCATTGCATAATAGCCAAACATAATGAATAAATAACAGGTCAGTGGATGGGGATAGCCCTGGTCTTGTAATAAAGTAAATTCAAGGCTGAATTTGTTGAGTCTGCGTTAGAACAGGCAGTCAGGAATTGCCATTTGTATCTTCATCAAGCCAGGGATTGCTTTCCTGGTGGACCCAGAGCTCTTTCCATCTCCACAGAAGTCAGAGGCAGATGCTGTTTGGCAGCAAGGAAGCCGGGTCAGTACTATGCAATGCAGACATGGCCAACAATTACCTCTCGGGCATCCCAATGAGATAAAAACAGGCAAAAACAAGTTGTGATTCTTTGACTGCATCTGCATAAACTCCCTGTTGCTCACTTCCAGTTAACATCTTGAAGAACTCTGAAGTGAGGTTTTCAGGTATTGCCTGTCTCCAGCAGGTGTGCAAAGTTGCACATACCCAAAGCTAGAAGACTGTGGAGGTTCAGCAGCTTGTGAGGGGTCTCGGATCTGTGTGCACAATACCCTGTGTGTGTGTGTGTGTGTGTGCGTGTGCGCGTTCTGAAGTCCTCGCAGGTGATGCTTGTCAAGTGCAGACCTTGAGAGGTGCAGCCTTTGCAGCTGAGCGCTGTCTGCATGAATGTGCTCCTGGCTCACTACAGTAGCACTTTGCTGCCTTATAGATGTCCCTTCAAGAATGAGGATTTGTAGCAAGTGTCTACACACACAAACACAAGCAGTGCACAAATATTATTGTGGGGATGCCTTTTTATGTGCAGAAGTAGGACTCACACTGGGATAAATTGTTCTGCAAATGTAAGAGCTCAATCAATACTCAGGAACAACTGCCTGAACTGCGGTCCTGCACAGTTGCTGCCTACAGACAAAACTCAGCAGAGCAAAGGCTGAGGGAGTAAGGAAGGAGAGGACAGCTGGGGAGCTGCAGAGGAAGGAGAAGGTCAGGAAGCGGGAAGTAGCTGGTGATACCAAAGGTGATACCTAGACCACTGGAGTGGTAGGAAGGGTGTTAAGACCAATCAGAGTCATGACCTGAAAATCGGGACTAGGAGAAAATTTGTGAGGAAAAATAACTAGAAAGAACTAATATCATTCACTACTAAGGCTGTGTCCTAGAATAGCAATGTAAATCTTTATAAGCAGCAGGAAAAGGCAGCAAAAGTATTGCATATATGTGAGCTGGAAAAGTGGAAGAGGATGAAGCATCTTTCATCTGCTGCTCAGACAGTGCAGTGTAATCCCATATGTGACAGTTCAGGGAAAGGCCACCTTGCCTGAAAAGCGGAGCTTATAGCTGCACCAGCTTTTGTGTGGGTGTGTACACATGACGTGTGTCCAGATTAGCCACAATGCGTATGTATGGTTACTAACTATTGCGTGCAAACCATATGGCATGTGAGAGTAAGTCAGCACATACACTGTGGAGAGGACAGTCAGAGAAAGCAATCCTCCCCTCCCGCTATGAAGAATTTGTCTCCTGCCTCATGCCAGAGGAGAGAAATTCAGAAGGATCTAAGAGCAAAGAAGCGGATTCATTGGGAAATGAGAGCCTGTCAGACTTAGAGATTAACTGGAAGCACAACAAATCTGGATTGTTTGTGCCAAAACCAACTTTGATTACTTTATAATTCCACATGTGTTACCAGCTCCTATTATTAGAAATCCAAACTTCCTCCACTGTGGGAAGAGACTGAGATGGAGCTTTCTAGCCTTGTGTAAGTTAATTACAGTACACATGTTAAAAGCTGCATCTGTCTTAGTCAATCTAGTTGATTATTGCAGCACTTTATTTTTAGTTCTCATCAAGGTGAAGGATGACACTAATATAAATGGAGAGCTTCCCGCAGATCTTGCTCAGCTAAGTACTCCCCAGAACCAGCCATGCCAGATCTGGTGAAACTTTCTCTCCCTGAGCTGTGTGGCCTGGATGCTGCTCCATGTAAAACCCTCGATGGACTGGAGGAAAAAAATCTTTGTAGCATGCTTTGACTAAAGAGTTGCAACAAAGTGAGACCTGGGCTATAAAATTAGGCAGTGGCAACACTAGGGCTGTTAGATTTTATGGTATTCCAGTGGTCAAAATTTCTGATGTTCCACATCTATTCTGAACATCTGATTCAAATTTTTCATGCTTCGTGACTGAGGGCTTTCATTTATCAAAATATCACTGGGCTCTTCTTTCACTTGTACCTAGTTCTGCTGCCTAGTGTTATTTCAGGTTCTGAACCAAATCTACCAAATGTGAGCATCAGAGTGACTGATAAAGCTGACAAAGATCTGCCAGGTGAGGTTTCCTCACGAATCAGGAAGCTGTTCCTGAACAAGCAAGAGGTCTGAGAATCTGGCCTTTGCTAAAAGAGAAGGGACTACAGCTCAAAGCATGGCAACAACCTGTCCCTCCAGCTTTGGGGTCGGTGGACTGGTTTGGTGCTAGTCTCATGCAGGAGATATGGAGCTGACATACATTGTACATTAGAGTACTCTTCACTGCCACAACTACCCAAGGAGCTGGGAGGCCAGCACTCATGCAGTTCCCCATGAGCCCCAGATGTGGGTGAACCTCATTCTGGTTTGTACTCAGAGCACATATCAAAAGGATCTGTCTCTTTCCAAAATTAAAATGAACAGGTAAATAAGCAACAAAAAATCTTGAGCAGAAAAAGAGCCCTCTTTTTGGCTTTAAAATAGCAGCCAGGCAGACTAGCAGCCCTCTGAAAGCACAGTTAATGAACAGCCTGGACAAATGGCAATCTGAAGTCAAGGACTTTCTCTGGGGATGTTCCTCCTGGACCAGCTGTTCTTGCTGTGTGATTTTGTGATTGGGAAACCTAATCAGGTGGTGATGGAGAATGGCAAGAGCATTATTAGATCCTCATCTGATCCAAACCAGCAGTGGTCTGTGAACTTATGTTTACTCTCATAAAAACATGTCTCATATTTTGGCTTTCTGAGCTTGTATATGTAAGAGCCTAACTGTTAGCAACGTACTATCTGTGCACGCTCAGCAGTGACATCGCAGGTGCCAGTCATGCTTTTTGTGACAGAAATGTGTGTGACACCTTGTGCAGCAGATCTGGTATCCATTTGCTGGATGAAAGGGAAATCCCAGGAGGCTGCTGACTGATATTGTGCCCTGTAGCAGCATGGTAGGACCATGCTGTCTGATAACAGAGATGGAACTGCTCTGGTTCTAGTGCAAGGACTATTTGCAAGGACTATTTGCAGTGTGAGTTTGGCATTCTTCTGATTCCCATCTCTTCTTTGCTGCTTGTTTTGTTCTGTCAGCTCTGGAAAGATGGAGCTAGAAAAGTGATGCCTATGATTCTTACAATCCAACCTAATTCATTATGGTACAGTGTATAGCAAGGGTGATGAGAAGATAGCCGTGATTCATGATGGTTCATCCCTACCTCATCAGAAGAAAAATCCCAGCATCACCACTTCTCTGGATCAGAAACAGGCAGACCTGGGTTCAATGGCCAAGTACTTCTTGCTTCTCCAGGCTCCCATATGGGGGCTGAAGTGAGGACAGTGCCATGCTGCAGAATGGTTTTGGTATACACTGGGATGCAGCAACTCTCTGCTCGCTTCCTTCTGGTTATGAATCTAATATGGGCTTGTGGTTGTGCCTGTGATAAGAGATCGTTTGCGTTTACCAAAAAGTGACACCACTGACCATACCATAACTGAACATGGTCTCCAGGTTCTTCTGAAGAGTTGAGAAGTGTGAACACACCCAAAAAGTTGCTCTTAATCTGAGCTGTATTTCTGATCCAAACAGCACAAGCTCTTGAAATACTTTGAGAAGTATTTTCAGCCTTCTGTTTAAAGTGGGTTTTGGTGATGGCTGGCCTCCTGCTAGCCCTATGCAGAGGGTGTCTCTGGGATCGGTACCACAGGAACAGCTGGAGCGGAACAATCTTTGTAAGCCGTGGAGCCCTTGTGTCCAA
Organism: Dromaius novaehollandiae; assembly: GCF_036370855.1. Lineage (NCBI taxonomy): Eukaryota > Metazoa > Chordata > Aves > Casuariiformes > Dromaiidae > Dromaius > Dromaius novaehollandiae. Next base: position 2,081,611 of record NC_088113.1, on the reverse strand, counting down.
CTCCCACGGACTACTGCAGGAATGTGTTTATTATGAAACAATTAATGGTTGTGTGATTAGAGAGAACTATTACTCAGTGGAAGATGAGCTTCAAAAGGTCACAGTTGCTGTATGTTTACTCCCAGGAGGTCTGTGAAGCCACTCTGGTATGAGGGATGGAGAACACCACGTCCTTGCTCACTGGGGGGAAGCTCATGTCATGTGTCTGTCCGAGGCTTGTCTTGCTGCATCTCCTACCCAGCTCCGCCTATCACTCCAGCCCTCGGGGGGTGTTGGAGCCTTGTGTGAGGGCGACCTCAGCACAAGGTAAATTCTGCTCTTCCAGGCCCCGTGGCTCAGCCCTTCTGCTCTGAGTGACCACAGTGGTCAGGGCTCCCACTGCTGCTGGGAACGCCAGCCATCCCGGGAAGCCAGGCACACAGCTGCTGTTGGCGCCGTGTGTGCGCGCGCCCGCACACAGCGGGGATATTATACTTGACTTTGCTGTTCCTGTAAGCCAGGAGGAGTGACTGACATGTGAAAATGCCTCTGCTCAGCGTGAGTCTTTGTACTGCTGCAGCCCAGGGATAAAGTGTTCAGATGTGCACCCTGAGGGAGCCTTCTCCCATCTGACACAAGCTGGAGTCATTTGCAGAAACCCCTCACCTGCGAATGATGCCTCCCCTCCTCCTCTGCTCCCCACTGCAGTGTAGTGGAGCCAGGTGAAAGCAGATGAAAGATTGCTTCTCATTTGGTAACAAATAACTTCCAAGCCCATCCAAGAGACTTTCAACTTAACTGCTCTCTTTGCTCCTTTCATGTCTTCTTTTTGTTTGGGGAGCACGCTAATGCAGGCTCTGAGTAAGCATCTGTACTCATAAGGCATGAATGAATAGGGAAAGGATAATAATATCCAAGGGTTTTACAGGAGAGGTTAAAAAGCGAGCCAGACTACAGACAGACTGCTGAACAGTGGTTTGCTTGACTGATATTACAAAGGCAAAAGACAGAAAAATCCTTGGAAAATGCCTCTAAGCAGTGATTGCTTTCTCAGAAAGCCTTGCAATTAGACATGAAAGGAGTCCTTCCAAGCTTCTAAGATGCATTAAAAATGTTGTTATAAAATAATTAAGCAACATAGAATAACTTGAGACCACTCCTTCCCCTACCCCCTCCATCTGTTGAGATTGTTATACAGAAGGCCACATAACAGTTCTCAGTAACCTTTGGACCACTTTGGTAGTCCTGACAGCTGTCAGCAGTACATGCTGTCTTACAGCGGACAGAAAAGACGAAATGAGCTTTGTGTGTTAGCAGTGTCATCCTATGGTACATCCTGCACAGCCAGAGCCCTCATAGCAGCTATTACTGCAGGTATCTATGACTCCAGGACACATCAGAGCTCCTTTCCCTTGCACAATGAGTTAATCTCATTGTGTGTGTAAAAGTGCACACCTGATGATAGGTGTTGGCCAGGATCTCCTTGCTTCTGCAGGGAGTCTTTTGTGTAAACTGGGCACTGCTGAACTCAGAAATGACAAGAATGGATTACCTAATTCTTAAATCTGTTCAGTAGCCAATTGGTATCTTCTCTTCATGTTTTCCATGTTTACTCTGCTGCTGAGAGCTAGAAGCCAGTGCTTTTTGAGGAAAATGCCATATATGATCATGCATTTCTGGGATCTCATTAGCTAAAAAAGATTCAGTAGCTTGAAAACTCACAATGTTGTCAGTGCTGAATTTGAAGTATTTATTAGAATAGATCTCTTTCCTTTTTTTTCCCCCTTTACTCCACATTCTGTGGAGACTTACCGCCCATGCCTCCCAGTGAGGCACAAGCTGGTTTGGAGCAGCTCTGCATGCCCACAAGGTGCGAGCCAGTTGCAGGTGGCGATACAGCAGCTGTGTCCCTGTTGGAAGGCTGTCCTGAGAGTCGGGACTTCTAAGCATGGACGTAGCTGCATGTATAGCAATATATGGGATTGTTTCTGCTTCCACCAGCCACCTGACCTGTCCCTCATTATGTGTCCCCTCATACCAAGGGGACGTGGTGGGATCAGGCAGTATGCGACCCATTTGGCCAGCCAGCCTGGGCTCCCAGCCAGCCATGGGTGTGCGTGTGGCTCAGAGGTGGCCTCTAGCCCAGACTGGTGGGTGCACTTCCAGAGGCTGCACATTGACCCAACAGTTCATTTCTCTCTGGATCTCATCAGGACCAAGCAAGTGGCTGTGCTCCCCGTGGCTCCGTTATGAGTGCTAGGAGATGTAACCATGCCAGAGAACTTACCCACAGATGTAGGACAAGGAATACCCTGTCACTGGTTTATGGAGTTTATGTAATCTTTCTCGTCCTGAAATCCAGTCAGCTTTTAAACCCCGCACAGCCAAGCCAGGAACTCTATAAATGGACTGATTTGCTGGCAGAAGGAATGAACAATATAATCTCATGATACAGCTTTAAACCAAATTATTTAACCTACAGAAGCACCAGAAAATGTATGAAATGGCATTTAATAATATTTGTCTCCTAATCTCACTCAGGAACAGAAGTAGGCAGGGCATAATCCTGCTTACTGCAGAAGGCAAAGGGCAGTGCTGTTCATCCCAGAGTCCAGGCTCTAAGGCTGCACTTGTGATTGCTGACATTTCTTGTCTTCTACCTGTTACATCCACTCTTTCCTCTTTCTCCTCCAAGCAGAGTGCCAATATGCTGCTGAGATGTTGTTATGCTCAGCCCAGTCTATCACAAATCACCAGAGCTCAACAGAGCTTTCCATCCGTTTCTAGGGATGCCTGTTTAGTGGAAAACTTTAGTGGAAGTGAAGATCATCAGTATTTACAGTGAGTGTTAGTGGGCACAGCTCCTATGACCATGCTATTAGAGTAGCTGTAGCACTTACTGCAACAAGCTAGATTAAAACAAGCAGAGGCCATTAGTTTCATCTCACACTGTAGCTTCCCCACATCTTCCTTTGCTGTGAGTCTGCTTTTTTCTTTGGGGCTGGGGTAGTAAAGGAGCCAGTTCCATAAGATCTGTTTTCTGTTTGGAAGCTGTCCTCTTTGGTGACCGGAATGTCTCTCCAGCCCATCCATTCCCCAGGCTGTGCTGGAGTTCCTTCCACGGACAAGGGCCTTGGCCCTGTGCGGAGTCCTGTGCTATTGCCACAAAAAGCATGAGATGCCTGGGTCAACACCCAAGCTCAAAAGCTGGAATTCAGTCTACCAGCCCTTAGTGCTACATCTCCACCACACACTGGCTGCAGGTGGACCTGCCTTATGCTTGTGCCAGCCAGGTATCTGAACACATCTGCTCTGTGTTTGAGGAACCAGTTCTGCATCTGCTCACTCTGCACTCAAATATTCTGCATTCCTGCCAAGAACTGCACTGCAGGCAAGGCCTTTTCCAACCAAATTCCTACTAAAGGTAACGGTCTAGAACCTGGAGTCCTTATGCAGGATTTTCACTCTCACAAGTTCAGTGGTCTGAGTAAAAAGGCAGGGTATGGTCCAGGGGAGGAAAAAAATAAAGTTTCTTTCTGGGATTTGCTGCTAAGGAGAAGTGTTATGGACCAAAGGAGATGTGTAGGTTTCTATTTCTGGTATTTTCTTTCACATCATGAACTCAGCTGAACTGTGTGTATTGACAAGCATTTCTTTTGTAAATACGTGAATTAATTAGTTTCAGGACTTAATACATGTCCTGAGAAAAGCTCTTTACTCTTTCTGATGCTCCCTTTAATGTAAAGTGTCTTTGACAGGTTTTCAGGAATGTTCTTCCAGTGACTCATCTAAAGCACAGGGGAGAGCTTGAATCTCCAGCATGATTACCTCAATGGAAAATGACACTCCCACGGTAGTGTGCGAGTAGTATTTGATGGATCCATTTCTTTGCACGGGAAATTCACCCTTTTAGATGATTCTTGGCACTTAGAGAGGATTTAGTATTCTGTGCTGGGTCAAGCCCTGTTGGCTGAAAGGAACTGCAGGTAGCACCTCTTGCATGTGTGAAGCGTCAGGGTAGTATCAGTCCCTGTACCATTACCCGCATGCTTGGCATGCTGCATCCTGCACTGAGCCACTCAGCACTGCTGTACCGCAAGCAGGACTCCCCAGGCCTCGTTGAGACAGCTGCCCTGTACAAACCATCCTCTAAGACAGTTCTGCACAGTCTCAAGGGACCTCCTTCTGCAGCCTGTAGGAGCAAAAGTCCTGTCCCACACTGTGACTAGCCTGCTTGAGATGGAGATAGTGATGGAGGGGCTCTGCATCCCCTTCCTCCTCCGTCTGGAAGATAAAGAGCTGAAAGTTAATGCTGCAGAGCTCCTTGGCTATTCTGCTTTGGGCTGGGAAATGTCATGAGGCACTGGGAGCACTGGCAGGCTCTCTCTGGTGTGATCAGCAGGGAGGGCTGGTGTCCAGCCTCAGCAGCTTGTTATTGCAAGGTCCCAGCATCACCAGCATAAGAAAGTCTGTTTCAGCACAAATGGCTCAGGGTGGCTGATATCAGTTTAGATGCAGAAAGTTAGTTTCATGATGAGAAGGGCAAGAAACTTCTCTTTTTTAAAATGCAAGCCTCAAGTCTGAAGCAAAGAATAAAAACCTTGGGGATACCCTAAATCCCCAGAATTTGTGGATTTTCCCATGCCTGAACATTTCATTTGCCTCCGCCTGTGTGAATGAATTAGAGGTTTCAATCCAGCTCCTGGTGGAAAAGTGCTCACATCATAGCTGGCACTAATTGGCTCCCTTGTTAGCAGCCTCAGAGAGAGGCCAGGAGCAACCCTGCCACGTAACCCGAATCTCCCGCAAACACAAGCAGGGCCCATCCTGCCCCAACAACTCCTAAGGCAGGCCACAAAATAGGGGACGTGTGTCCTGACATTTGACCTCTTCCAAGGAACAGGACGTTAGACTTCACTTTCCAGGCCTGCCAATCTAGCATTAAATTCTCTTAAAAGATTTTGTTTGTGGTGGAAATGTCACCCTGACAGATTAATTGAGCTATAACATATGCAAAGTAATGTGAAAAAAGAATGCAGTTGCATTATCCAGTGTTAATGCTGCGAATAGGCACTACTACCTGCAGTGATGACTGTCTTGAATGCTAAAGGATCACAATCCTGGGTGCACCAAATGACGTATTTTCATCAGGAAAAACATCATTTCAGGCTCACTCATAGTTGAAGGAAAGGGAAACATATCTGGGAAGTGGTACTGGGGTGAGTAAAGTGGTTCATCTATCAATATTAATAATAACACATAAAACTGTGGCTTGCGTATTATCTCCCAATGAACAGAAGACAGAGACCGAGTTCCATGTAATTTAATTTCAATTAGTGCATTGGAGCTTTTTAAAGAATGGACTATATATTTTTCTACAGTTACTCACAGACTATTAAACACAATGCAGAAAAATTATTATGTAAATGAGAATTATCTTACTAGCTTTAGTATCTTTCTCCCTCTTCCTTCCCCAGGTAATTGGGTAGGTAGACTTTGGGAAAAAAAACAGACAATGATTAGTGTGAATAATGAAATCTCTGCATCACTCTCTCCCCTTAGATGGAGAAGCCCAAAATATATGTGTGTGTCAGTTTAATTTAATTTGCTGTTAATTAGCTTAAATAGTAGTCTTTCCTTCCTTTGCTTTCACTGCATTTCTGTCCAGGCTCTCATTAGGCACTGTGATAAAGCAGGTGCTTATTAAAAATACCATAAGTGTCTATTTACATTACAAAGCTACCACTCATGGAAAAGGAAACTGAAGTCTTGGCCCCAGATACAGCCTGGGGGAGAAGGGAAGCAGCACCCTGTTTCCATGTGTTAAAGCCCCAGAGCACTAAATCACAATACTAATAGAACTTGGATTTAAAACACACGGTGCAGAAGATTCCAATAAATAAGTTGGTGATGGGCTTTCTGCAGAGAAAGGTGAACAGTAGACCTTCTGAGGTCTGTCTAGAGGACCTGGATGTTCAATTCCCATCATTTTCTAATGTTTGTAAAGGACTAGTACCTATACAGGGATATGAAGATCTCCTTTTTCATGAACATCATTCAGAAAGGAAGATCCCAATTATTTTATTCAAACCAACAAAGGAAAAATAAGATCTAGGGTTGATTTTATGTGTAGATGACGCTCAGTGTGGCTAGACCTGAGGGAAGGGAGTTTGTGGGCAGACAGGGAAAAGAAAGGAGAGATGGAAAAGGGGCAGGAAGGAGGGAAGGAAAAGGGAATAGAGAAAGAATTCTGTGTAGTGCAGTGTACTCTCAAATATTGATATGAAAAAGGTATAAATAGAAACAAACACATGCTTGTGGAGCTAATAAGGGCCTTGTTTACAAGTGAACAGAGTGATTCGTTAGGAAAGGGAACAAGTAACTGCTCTGAAAATAAGGGAAATACTAGTGAAAGAACTGAGAGAATAAAAAAATCGGTAAGGTGTAAGTATGCTTAAGAGAGAGAGAAGTTGAACATCTCTCATTGGTCATCTTCAGTGGGCGTCTGCAGCATATCCCGCAGTGTGTAGAGGCTCATAGGAAAGGAGGGTCTGTCACATACTGGTGTAGGAAGATACTAGTAACTCAGGAATGAGGATGTCTGGTTCTTGGTTCTTTTATTCCAATCACTATAAAATCCAAGCAAAAAAATCTCAGTTCCTTTCTCATTTTCAATTCAGTAGCCTCTTCAGTTCCTTCTTTTCATTTTACTTATCTCCACCTAGAAAAAAATGCAGACATGGAGCAATGACTAAACTGTTAAATATCCTGGTTCTACTTGCGTGGCAGACATACCCAGCTGTGCTCCAGCTCTTCGGGTGCGGAGGGTTAGTTTGTGGTGCTGTCAGATTAAATGGGTTTCTCTTCATGCTCAGTCCTCAGGTGGGCCCAGCTCACTGGACGTGACCATGACCCAGCTTTTAGGGAGGCAGATAGCGGAATGTTTGATAAGGCTGCGAGACCTCAACCTTGGCTAAAAAGGAAGGAAGTTGATCAAATAACTTCAGAAGTAGAGTGTAGTGGTGAATATGGAGGGTAGTAAGACAGAATGGCTGACTCTTTTCTGACACACATCAAGAAGAGCTCTCTGGAGCTGCGGCAGCAGGCAGCTGCGTTTACCCCTCAGAGCTCTGACAGAACCTGGATACCTGGGCCCAGCTGAGTGGCAGTGCGACATACGGGCTCTTGACCAACTCACCGATGATGTAACATTTGGGGTGATGTCAGTCGTGCCCCACACCTCAAAGTAACTGGCGAAACATGGCCAGGTCAGCAGTGATGGCCCAGGAAGAGAAAGGACTAAAGAGGCGACTCTGGTCTGTGAGCTGGGCACATATGCACTCTTGGGCTTGACTCTTCCCTGGTGCAAATAACCCAAACCAGACAAGCACACAGCAGCAGTGCAGCCAGCTCCTTCCCCACTCATTCTTTCCTGAGTTTGCCAGCACCATTATGGGGGCTACTGCCTGTTTGCATTTGGCACTGGGTATCCATGTTTAGGGCCAAGAGGGTCTCGTGCAATAGCTGTGTCCAGCATCTAGCACAAAGCATCCCTGATGTCCATGACAAGCAATCACTACATGTCTGCTCAGCGAAGGGACCATGTTGTCACAGTCCACTAGGAGGCAAAGGACTTGGCCTTGTTACAGATTACCTTCACAGGTGGAGGAGCAGGTAGAGACCAAGCTGCCCTGGTCTCTCCTAACAGCCTGGTTGTGAGGATAATGTGTAAAGAGTCCATTTGTTGGATCTGCTGATGTGATCTGATTTCATACTGTGTGTTTAGCAGAGAACGTCTTTCCCCTTGAGCAGCAGTATGCACTTTGCAGTTACTTCTTTAAAATGAGTTAGTTATACACTTGCTACATGTTATTTTGAATTCTCTTGAAGATCAAGGACACTACAAAGCCAGCAAGATAAAATTAGCATCTGAGCTGTAGCCTCTGCCTGGTACAAGAAATGCAGATCAGCTTCACTTGCAGTGAATGCTGGAAGGTGAATTTCATTTAAGTCTTCCTTTCAGCAGACCTAGTTCTGCCATCCTTATTTGTTTTGAATGGAGCCATAGCCTGTAAGCTGTCCCAACAGTTTCTATACGGCTGCTTCCAGAGAAAGTATCAGACAATAGTATGGGTGTTGAATTGGACCTCAAACTGATAAGATATCAGTTTGTTCAAAATCAGTTCTTATTATCTACTCTCAATGTGATCACTGGCTTTTTCAACAAGGAACCAAGGTGGGACAGTAAGGTTATTTTACATTTGTGTACAGCTCTCAGAAAGCCAGTGCTAATTACAGCACCAAGTTTCAGCATCTGAGATTTTAAAAGCTGTTAAAAAAGAGAATACATACAAAGAAGAGCCACTGAAATGACTTAAATATCAGGAAAGTGCCTTTAGGTGGGGGACTGTAAGGCTGTTCAGGTTATGTCAGAGGGAGAAAATGATGGGTATTGAAGGCCACTTCGGTGCAGCAGAGGTAAGCCTAACAATTGCTTGAAGAGACAAGTCGCATGTTTTTAAAGTGAGATTAACCATCAGAAGAGATGACCAAGATGATGGCCTAAAGACTGTCTTTCAATACTTTCTCCTCATGGCAAGTTTCTTGGTCAGGTGCTTTTCAAGAGGGTAAGATTAACCCTATATGAGTTCTCAGCATTGCAATGCCTGAGAAAAAACCTATGTCCTGTACTAGAGACCAGATTAGACAACCTATGGCCCCAACTGGCTTTCAGACTCAGTAAATCAGTTCATGCTGTGAGGGCAGGTTCTCCATGGAGTCAAGGGCAGGGACAAAGTCAAATGCTCCTTCTCGCTTCTCTCCTCCAATTCAGCTTTACTGCTTGCATCTGCTAGCACATGTCACCACATTACGAGTGCAGGAATGGGGCCAAACTCAAGTCCCACCTTGTTTCATGATGCATGACTGCAAACCACCCATGGACAAACTTCAGGACAAAAGGCCAGGTCTGCATGCCCCAGCCCAGCACTCCTCTGGCACAAACCGCGCCCTTCCTTGCACACAGGTGCAGGACTAGAGCAGACTGGGCCAAGAAATGCTGGCAGAAACTTCAAAGTTTAGGTCCTTAAACTATTCTTTAACCATCATTTGAGTCATCACGTAATCCATCCTCCTATGTATTTGATGGTGAAGTACCTGTTGTCTGCTTGAGGCCAGGCCTCAAACTGACTGTCTTGACAGTCTTGCCTAGGCCCCATCAGGGCTCAGAGATGCAGCATTGTCTCTTTGACCTGGTCCAGGAGGCAACTTCAGGCACACCTACGTGACAGAGACCTGAACAGGACCCTTAGGGCTGCTGCAGCCCTCCTACCCAATGGCTCAGGAGCTGGAGTGTTCACCCCAGAAGCAAAGGCTATGACTGAATCCTAAACATGCATGTCCCACCACCAAGGTCTGAGGAACTCTTGCTATCCCTCCTGCCAGTTGTTCCACTTTGCATGGAGTAATTAAATATTCTTTGAGGCACAGAACTAGAGTGAGTGTGACTGTAACCTGGAGGTAAAGGCACTTACCTGGAAAACCTAGAGTCTGGCCCACGCTCCAGTGAGTATTGAAGTATTCCAGATTAACTATGCATTGGAGTAGAGTCCAGCACTTGGACTCCCCTCTTCCTGCAGAGGACCTAAGCTGGTAAGCTGTACATCCACATATGCACTCTGACACTGCTGTTGCTCTGCTCCTGTGAACAGGCAGAGAGGGAGCAATATTGAGCAAATAAGTGATACAAAAAAGTAGATACTCCTACATCTGCTATATCTTAATCTTTCTTCTGAGATGGGTCATCATGTGACAAACAGTCAAAGGGGGAGGACGAAGGTTGGAAGAACAGCAGCAGAGCTGCCTGGAGGTGTAGATGGGTTGTCTTCTGAGAGGGAAAAGTCAGGATTAAACAACCTCATTTCAAAACTGGTAAACAGTTGCAGATGCTTTACGTTTACAAAGGGCCCTTACTTTCAGCTACTGATGAGCTATCACCTTCTGAACTCTCTTTTTATACTCTCTCAGACTGGGCATTCTGAAGCTAAGAAACTGCGTATTTCCAGTGAATTAATTTCCACTAAAATAAGGGGAATATTTTCCATCTCTTTCTTTGGACTTCTTTCAGAACAGTTCTGAGTATCTCCACAATGTTTGAGATGATTTACTGAGTAAGATCTAAGTTAGGTTGTCAACTAGCATAAATGGGTGTCAGTCCCTCGATCTCAGTGGATTTATATCCATTTATGCCAATGAAGGATTATTCTTGCAAGAAGTTGGCTATGAGTATACAAGCTTTAAAGCCTAAGCTGTTTTAATTGGACTCAGAGGTAAAGGGTTTCATGTTTCCGAAGTGAATACTCAGTAGGATGAATTCAAAGACACTTTCACAAAGTTACTGATATGCACTTAAAAGTAGGTGTTTCTGGGAAAATCACTGTAATTTATTCTTGTGTGTTTACAGCAGGCCAACAAGAAGTAGTGCAAATGCAGTTCATCTGGAACCACTGGCACTAACACCCATTCAACAACAACAATCAGCGAGGTCTGGTTGTTAAAAAGTAATAGTATCATATGCAACTGCTTTCTGCTCTAATAAAGGTAATGTTGGGCGTTGAAGTAAAATGCCACAAACTTCATACCTGACCCAGACTTCAGGATCTGAGTCTTCATACTCAGATTTTACGTGTGCCCATAGAGAAATAAGATTGCCAGTGAATTTTGGATCCAGAGCCGACTTCCACAAAGTCTGAAGGAGGTGGGATGCTGGATTCAGGCTGTCTGTCTATTTTGCTGAGTACCCCGGACCTCACCCAGGAATCCCCAGAGGGATTCTCTCAGAGGCCATGCTCTGCTTGCGAAACAGTCCTGCATTGCCTCTGGTCACAGGACATTAAAACATTAAAATGAGGACCCAAAGGAGCAGCAAAGCAGGATGCTGCTCGTGGCCCACCAGAGGCTGGTCACCACTGCTCTATTTATAGGAAAAAGAATAGGATAAACTGTCGCAGTGAGAGCTCACTATCCCAGCACAGCAGGGACTGGGAAAGCTGATTGACTGCTAATATTTTAATGATTTATTTTAATATATTCAAGTCTTTCTTTCCTAGGGAAAAGGAGAAAGTCCTTAAGGACCATGGATGACTGGGGTTCCCAATATAGTGGAAAGTACTAAGCAAGTTTTATGTCTTACTGTTTTATGACAAAGCTAATACACACAAATAAAAGACAACCACAGGAGAGGCAGGTCCTGTCAGCTTCCACTGCTCAGGTTCTTCATTTGTGAAATGCACAGAAAAATAGGGAGCCACCAGTTTTGGCAGGTAACCAGTTTGCTGGCTTGCTTGCTTGCTCTCTCCCCCTCCCTTAAAATCTATTGGATTAGCAAAAATAATTTACTCCTATTGTTTATTCTTGCTCCTCTGGTTTCATCAAAAGACAATCACTGTTGTGCTAAGCACTGAAATGCATATGAAATAGATAGATCGTGTCCCCAGAAGATCAGTAAATACAGGAGATTACAGAAACAATTGGAAGAGCATAAGGGAACAGGGAAATGACCATGATTAAAAATTTTTAAAAAGAAAGACTGTGAAGAGAAGGATTGTATTTCACCTCCCCAGCATCTGTCTAAAACATCACTAAAATTGTTTGCTTGATCCCCAAGTCACCATTGTTTGAGGCTTCACACTTTTCTTTCCACTGTTATTTTACATTCCGTTATCTCAGTGTTTTCAGGTGAAAATATTTCTATTCCAGTAAATTACTGAAAGTGTCTTTTTTTCCTCTGTTGCAAAAAGATTCTTTCCCCGTTCTTCCTCAAGACACAGAGTGCAGCAGCAGCAACGGTGACTAGGAGCGTCCCATGTCCTCCGTCGTGATTTCCTCCTCGGATGTCGGGACTGATGGGATGGCAATTTCTGTGAGTTTTCTTACCTGTCTGGACACAAAATGCATACATGTGTGGGTACACCCACACACTGTTTTTTACTGCCTGCTTCCAAGCTGCTGTGGAAGCTGTAGGGAAAAGGAGATGAATGTTATTTGCCAGTTAGGTCTGCTAATTACAGGACATGGGGTTTTTTTACAAAAAAATATTGTTTTCACTTGCAGTCTTTCCAATCTGCTTTGAATTAGGAGAGACTCGGGATTAGAAAGTGTTTTCTCATTTAGAACAAATGTCACAGATTTAAAAACCTCCTCATTTAAATTCCTTCTAATGCTCTTTGGCTTGAACAAGTGAGCTCTTAATGTCCATTTTAATTAAAGCATTTCAATGGGATTTCAGCTGGGCACCTGATGACAGCAGGTCCCGGAGGAGTGGACACGGTCCAGCTAAGAAGGAGAATGCCAGGGTGGGAAGTTCAGCAGAAATTGTCCTTTCGTTGTTTTTCAAGGAGAAGTTCTAAGGGAAACACACACTAAGATCTGTCTAGAGAAATGATCCACACACAACTACATGTTTGTGAGACGCTGGCTGGGAGTGCTGGGTTTTGCAGGGGGCTGATACACAGTTCCCGGAGCCGCTGTGGTCTCCTCTCTTCTTGCTGCTGTACCAGTTGATAGGCCACCAGCACAGTCTCTGGCAGCTAAGCAGCGCTGCCGGCCGCAGGCTTTCAGCACCCTTCCTCTGCTGTCAGATTTGCCCTCTCTTCCATCCACTGCCCCAAAATTTCTCATTTCTCTTCAGGCAAAGGTTCAGTCCTTCCCCGTCTCCCCAGGCAGCTCCCACGATGCTGGGCACATTCAAGAGCGCACAGGGAGCCACAGGGAGCAGGACGGCAGGTTGGCTTTCCCGGGATGTCCCAGGAACTCCTTTGAGACACCAGGCGGTTTGGACAAGGGCTACTGTGCAAGCGTCTGGCACGTGGCAGGAGGGCAGTTACTGCAGTGCTGGAAAATAAAGCTTCCTCCAAGCACACTCACATCCCTTTCCCAGAGCATGGAAAAGGTGGAGGGAAGAGCACTGATGGAAAATTGGGCTATCCTGCCCCCTCAATGCCATTTTTTTCCAGCTATTGCCTCGGCAGCACCAGTGCCTCCGCTTCTCTCCTGTCCTCGGGAGAAGGCCCCGTGGAGTGAGGAAGATGGTCCCTGCCTCCTCCTCGCCATGTGGTGCCATCCCAGGTGGAGCCAGCGCAGCAGAGCGCCCAGAAAGCCCCGTGCCGGCGGGCAGCGAGAGCGGCACGCTGCCAGCGTTTCTCCATAGGCAGCGTACGCGCCGAAAGAGAAACAAATTGCAGGGTCAGACGCTCGCCGGTGGAAATCAGACGGCTCCAGTACAGTCAGAAACTGCTCCTGGGTTCACACTAGCACGGTGTCTGGCTCACCCTCTCCTTCCCTGGGTGATGAATAAATCCGGAGACACTTAATAATGACAGACTATTAAGATAAGATTTAGTCTTTACTGTTCTTGTGATTCCCTGCCCTGTCATTTGTCAGGCGCAGGAACCAGCAGAGGAGCTGGCTGGCTCACAAACACTCGCGATGCCTGTGCCGGTGGCCGATTTCGCGGCACTGGTGCCCGGGCACCGTGCGAGGGAGGAGACGCGCTCCCCGGGCAGGGCGTTTCCCAGGTGCGCTTAGCATTCCTGCTCCCTTCCCCTCCCGACAGCCATTCAACGCAGTCGTCTTTGCTTTGTAGCTCATGAGTAGCAGCACTATCAGAGCTGGGCAGCATTTCTGGGCCAAAAAGCATTTTGACAGACAACATGATAGGTTTTGGGGAAGAAAATGTCAGCTTGAGTGTCCAGCCTGAAAAATCCAGGCAAAGTGGTTCATTCTGAATGATCCTTCGAAGAAGTGTTCTTCATTTGCCTCCCTCCCCCTCTCCCTGCCATTTTTATTGCTTTCCTTTCTGTCTTTTTAGAGAGCATCCTTTTTCTGCTCGCTCACATTCTCAGCTTATGAGTTGCTGTGTACCTCGGGTGAGGTGGAGTGAGCGTTTAAGAGCATATCTTTGCTTTCCTCACTTCGACAACAGGAAGAAAACACATGAAAACAAACACAGGTTTTGTTTTCAGATCATTGCCAGCAGCATGTAGTGCGCAGATCCTGGAAGGAAAGGCACCTGTACATACACAGGATATATACAGGCACAAAAAAAAAATGATGCCAGTATTAATTTCACGCTGTGCGGGTGTTGCCACGCTCACCGCAGCAGCCGTATGCGGGAGCCCGACACGCAGCACGCGCACCCTGCCCCAGGAGGGCAGTAGTATGTATGGAGCAGGGTCATGTAAGAGGCATCTGCTTTTTGAGATTGTGTTCACTGAGTTTTCTCTTTGAAAGCAAAGTTGGATGAGCCCCAGATACCCCCCTCCATCGTCCTTTTAGTGCTTTTAGAGTGACTTGGAGATGGAGAGGAAAAAGAAAGCTGGCAGAGGTAAATTCTGAGGTCAGTGCAGTTCACCTTGCTCTGTCATCCCACTGAGCTCATAAATTGGTGTTAACACCTCCTGGAAAAATAAAAAAAAAAAAAAAAAACCAAATAAAAAGAAAACCTTGTTCCTGCTTGGAAACCGCTAAGGCAGATGCTGTGGTGCCTGAGTCCAGCAGGACTGCAAGTGCAGACGAGGTCCGAGGCACGCTCAGCACTGCGCTCTCCACCTCTGGTCCCCGGCCACCGCAAGCATCTCCCTGTTTCCTAGATCGAGCAGGAAAGAGCTGCTTTTTTAGGCAACGCTTTTTCTTTAAGCCTCATAAAGCACCTATATATTTTTTGTTTTATTAAAAATCCCCTTTCGCAGAATGATCATATTTGCCTGTTCTTTAAATAGCTGCTTATGGCAGCTGACGAAGGCACAAATAACTTCGGAGCCTTTGCGACGAACCCCACACGCACGCACACACTAACAATTCTCTTTAGCGGGATTCATAAAAATCTATTATTGTGGCGGCGGATTTGCCACGGTGTGACTTTGGAGAAAATGCCTTCGGTGTTGACACTGTTGCTTCATTGTTATTCTTTCTGTACCCATGCAACAAAATGAAAAATTCATTAAAAAGTGAGAGGAAAGGGAAAGAAAGCAAGCCACCAGCATTTCTCTATCTCCCAGCACAGAAACATCAAACGTAGAAAACTGAAACCAGAGCTGTGGGGAGAGAGGAGTGAGAGGGTTAAATATTCGAAGGGTTCGTAGCTGCACTTCTGATGTCCAACAAAAACGACCCTGCTGATAACAGGCAGCTGTCGTCTCCTTCATAGGGCACCACTATCAGATGAGGAGTCCAGCATGGTGCCACAGGAGGCCTCGCTTTCTCCAGGCCATTTCAGCAGCCTGAAGGTGGGCAGAACCCACCTTTCCAGCGTCCCCATCTCAGTTCCCCAGGACTTGTCCCTGTTTTCCGAGGAGGCGACCGAAGGCAAGGGTGGGGGCAGGAAGAAGAGGGACCCAGGGCCCCACCGAGGAGGCCGTGCTTGGGCACAAGAAGCCAGAGGCGTGGAGAGGCTCTGCTTCCTTGTGAGCACTGCCTGTGATCAGACTCCACACCAGCTCTCCTGACGTACAAGGCTGCTCACCTGCCCGCTGGCACCTCCTTTTCTGGCCTACAGCGGCAGTAATCAGGACACCGCAGACACCCGTGCTTGGCCCCATGCTGACGTCCTCCAGGGCCCCGCTGAATTTCACCAGCTGTGCTCCCAAGGACAGTTGTTAGGGCTGCAGGGACAGATCCCACCCCAAGGAGACGCCAAGGAGCTGTGCCATGCCTGAGGGCCTCCTGCATCAGTGTGACGACAGCAGAAGTGCTCTACACTGGTCCTTCAGAGCATTTTGCCATGGTCTCCCTCAGCATCCTGGCATCCAGACCGGGACATTGCGGTCTGGATGGGTGTCCTAGAGCAGTGAGAAAGCATCTGTCTGGCTGGCTGGTTGATGGTTGGTTGGATGGTTGGGCTCAAGGTCGGTGAGAGCAGACCGGGTGGTACGAACAGGAGCAAGGCTGGGGTGGAGGGCAGTGCCCATTCCTTTCTCCTCAGCATGCACCAGCCACATCTGAAGCAGCACAGGCAGTTGGGGCTCCCCCGGGACAAGAGACGTGGTGCTAAACTGGAGCAAGGTGGTTGGCCTGGGGCTCAGAGGCACCACAGAGTCTTGCACCAGGAGATTTTCAAGACCTGCCTGCAGCAAGCCCCGAGCAGCCTGGTCTGAACTCAGTGTCAACCTTGCTTGGAGTGGGAGGCTGGATGAGACCTCCAGGGTCCCTTCCCACCTGAACTCACTTGGTTTTCCATGGCTCCTTGACCCTCTACCCAAACCTGCCGCAAGTTTGCTCTGTGGCTGTAGCTTTTTATCCTTATGACAGGTCCCGATTTCCATGATGACTGCAATGTTACTTCTCTATCCCACAGTGGGGACAGCCCCAAAAGCAAGCACCTAAATATTTTTAAAAGATAAAAATGAAAAAAATATCTTTTCCCAGGATCTCTGCTCGGGCATGTCATAGGGGAAGGATAATGCTTTTTGTGATCAAGAGACTTAACTTCAAAAGCATCCAAACTGCATCTCTCAGCAGGGCACCTTTCTGCAGGGTTATTAATAAGGAACAATTGTTTTGGGTGCAGAAAAGTATGTGTACTTTCTATTCCCTTCCGAAACCCCTGCATCATTTGTTCTTAATGAATAATGAAAGATCCTTTTGTAGTGCTTCCCACCCATGGACTTTAAAGTGATTGTTAAGCAGTAATAAATAGGACTTTAAAGAAAATCAGGTAAAGCTGTTTTTGATGAAAACTTAATTCTGGAGTAATGTGAAAATCATCTGTCTTTTGCAGAACTTTACAGATGTTACTGGATTTTTTTCTAGCAGCTGTAGAATTTTGGTCAAAAAGTGCAATGCCCCAACCTTGGAAAATTATTGCTAAATTATTCTGAAACGCCACAGCACAGCTCCCTGGGAACTGTCATGCGGTGCCCCATGGTCCTCCTTCTGGAAGGAAATTAGCTTTCCCAAGATATGCACTTTGGCTCTCTCAGTATAAGACTGTTGGGATTCACTTTCTCCCCTCATGCAGAGGGGGCGATTTATCGCGGGCATTGCAACCCAAGAAGGAGACTGTTTACTGAGGAGAGAGGGAACACAACGTCCTGGGACAGACTGTGGTATTTTGATTTCAGCTGAAACTTAATGTATTCCAACGGGACACTGATGTGGTTTTTTTCAAGCCTTCTTTGGGAAGCCCACTGTGTAGATGAAAAATGGAAGCTTGAAGAGATATGAGAGTTGCCCAAGAAAAATAAAGCTGAAAGCATAGTTAATTTGTCATGTTTGGGCTGGTAGGGACCTGGAGATTTTGTCTCCAGCCTGCAGTCAGTCAAGTCTTCATGTTGGCAAGGGAGTTCTCTTTAGAGAGCTGGCTGTTGAACAACCCTACCACTTACCTGTACTTTGAAGGTATCCCAGAAAGGTGAGCTGGAACATCCCAAAGGCTTGCAGTAAGCACAAACGTGAGGCATCGCTACTGCAGGTGTGCTCTTACACTTAAATAACATGTTGCAGGCGGCTGTTGCCTGAAATTATTTGTGCTAAATACCCCAGGGACCTGAACGAGCTTCTCACAGGCCTATATTGTTATTATACTTCTCTCAATGTGTATGTTCCCTTGCCATCAAGGCATCTAGCGTGGACCTCCCACACTTACATTCAGTGATCAAATGCTTGACGTTAGTCGTGCTAAGAAAACTTCTGAATCCTACGAGAAATAATTTTTCGGCCCTGTTGTGAGCGTCAGAAGTAATCAAAGAATAAAGAAGCCAAGCTGCGAGCAGGTCATTTATAGCAGCACTTTAGGAAGAGCTGCAGAGCGGGCGTCTCAGCTCTGGATCCGTCACGTGGATGGGGTCCTCGCTCACTGGCGGGACTCTCCTGTTCCGTACAGACAGACAAATGCAATCGGGATAGAAATTTTGGCTACAAGCAAATGAATCTGGTTCAAATGAAGAGCAAGTGGCACTTCCAGAGTGTCGGTGGATTTTATCTGCACTTGCGTGTTTGTTTGCAGCTCCTGCGTGCAGCCGAGCTGCAGGGAAGATCTCCGCGGTGGCGTCCGGCGGCACAGCGCAGGGACAGCATCGCCCCAGCCCCCCGGCTCCAGCCCACCGAGGGGACGTGACACGAGTTTTCTGTCCCTCAGAGTGTGCCTGGGCCCTGCCGAGCCTGTAAACATCAAACACCGGATGCTGCCGGTTGTAACATCTCCCCCTTCTCCTCCTTCCCAGTCCGCTGGGAACCCCTCGGCACCATCAATTACCCCCCGAAATGGGGAATGCTGTGCCTGGGATACGGCCCGGCAGGGATCGAGGAGAGATGTCCCGCTCGGGACACAGCGCGGCAGGATCAGACCCCCCACGCGGGACACGGTCTGGCAGGGGTCAGATCCCCTAACACGGACATGGCCCAGCAGGGATCAGATCCCCCACCTGGGACACAGTCTGGCAGGGGTCAGACCTCCCCCTCCGCGCGGGACACAGCGCGGCAGGATCAGACCCCCCACGCGGGACACGGCCGCGCGCTCCCGCCCGGCCGGACACACACACCGCTCCCTGCGCTCCCCCCACCCCCACCCCCCCCCCCGCGCTGGACTTTCCCATCGCGGAGGCCGCGGAGCAGCAGCGGAGGGAGCCGGCGGCGGCCCCGTCCCCCCCCGCCGCGCGGCGCCGCCGTGGTACGGTCGGCGGGAAGGCGTCGGGGCGGCGGCGCGGCGCGCGCCACTGCGCCCGCGGCTCCCGAGAGGCGAGGGCGGGCCGCGCTGGCGGGCGGCCGCGCTGCTCCGCGCCGCCGCCTCCTCCTCCCCCCGCCCGCCCGCCCTCCCCGGCTCCCGCCCGCGCCCGGCGCTCGCTCCTCCGGCGCTTCCCGGCTCGGTGAGTACTGCTGCCGCGCCCGCCCGCCCCTCCGCCGGCGGCCCCTCGGCCCGGCCGCCCTGGCTTGGGGGTGCCGGGACCGCCCGCCTCGCCGCGGCGCCCCGCGGGCCGGGCGCTGCCGCGCACGGGCTCGGCGCGGCTTTCCGTTAAGCTGCTCTCCCCGCCGTTCACGGCTTTTCTTTTTTTTTTTAACGTGAGTTTTCTCTCCGCTCGGGCGTTTTCCACTTGTTCCGCGCCGCGAGGAGGCGGGAAGGGGGCACAGAAACTTTCCCGGTTCGAAGCAACTCCCGGGCGAAATCCCGGCGCGCCGCTGCCGCGGGGACCCCGGGGTCCGGCTCCCGGCGTGCGGCCCGGGCGCGGGGCGGCCCCGCGGGAAGGAGCGAGCGCCCTGCTCCCCTTGCGAAGGGGGAGCTGGTGGGAGCTGGTCGCTGTTACGCGCGTTGGGAGCCGCTGAACAGGCTTCGCGCTGGTAAAACGGGCTGGATAAATGGAGACTCGCGTCAGCCCCGGTGTGCCTGCGCGGCAGCGCCTGCTCTGTAGCAGAGGGGCTTCGGCGGCACTCCGCATGTTCCGGTCGAGCCCTCTGATCTCTTAGAAGGTCATCTTCGAACATTTAAGGGTGTTACCTGTCACTAATGTGTTTGGGCTAGTGATTTCTGTAAGTATTTGAGATGAGGTATGAAACTCCAGTTTTTTGCTGCAGATTGCTGTCCAAATGGCTTTGGTTATCCTTACAGCAGCCGGTGAGCCTCAGCTGGGTTCGGTGCTTAGAAAGGTGGTCCTACGGCTCATCTCTTTTATGGTTAGAGAACCAAAAAGATTTGGGACAGAATTGACCTGTATGGCAAACAGTATGAATGTGCGCCTTTCTTTTCCTGACAGTGCCTCTAATTCTCTGCTTTTTGTTATGGGGAAAGGGTTAGTTGGCTCAGCTGTGCAGCTGAGAAGGTTGCGCGGGGCTGCAGGCTCCTGGGGCTTTCCCACGTTCCAGGAGCTGCTCCGTTGCTGGTAGCTCTCCCGCTCGGGCTTCGACAGAGACAGAAGTCAATAGCTTCAGGATTGAATTTAGCTCCCTCCTGAGGAAGGGAGTTATTGCCGTCTCCCTCCTGCAGATAGATACCATAAGCTAATAAATAGCTGATGCCAGTGTTTCCCCGGCTGGCGAGGAAGCTGGTGTGGGTAGCATATGCCTGTCATTAGTGGCAGCTTCTCCTGAACTGGCAAGGACAGTGCAAACATTTGGGCTGGTATTCGCTGTGGACTTCAGCCTCCAGGCTGAGCCTGTTTTCTTTGGCCTTGTCTGATGCTGGCTGTCATCTCGCAGAGGGACGGTCCCAGGTTTAGGTGGGGTTGCAGGACCTCTGGGTTATGCCCTGCTGCAAAGAGGAAGCCTCCCCTCTTCTCCAAGTGCCTTGGCTGTTGGTGTCCCCCTCCCAGGCGGGAGAGGGAGGAGGTGGTACTTTCGCTTGCGTTTTGTCCAGTCCTTTATTCGGTGATTTATTCCAGTTTGGGCACCTTCCTCTATCTTCCTCTAAGGGAAGTGGAGGAGGGAGGGAAGAAGTTTTGTATCTTCTAACCGAGTCCAGCTGAGCTTCTGGGTGATGCGGAGCCCACGTTTGCCTTGTGTAAATCGAAGGACCGCATTGTTCTTGTTTTCATAGGTGATCAGGGTGGGGAGGCAGGTAAGGAGCTGGTGTCGTGAGTCAAATCTCGGGTCAAACCACAGCAATACGACTCTGTAGCATCTTTTATAGCCTGTGTACGCTCAGTGACAACTTGTCACAGGGTTTATTGCTCACGTTCCTGGAAGTTTTTTTATGACTCCTGTTTTCAGCAAGCAGCGTTAAGCTTGGCTGTGTGCAATACCGTTCTTCATGAGGTGCATATGTTAAGACGGATACTCATTTAGTTCACCTTGCTGTGCCAGTGAAGGATTGCCTGTATTTTAGTTCTGTCAAGATAATGTTGTAGATGGATTTCCGGGGAATGCCAAGGCAAAGGAGGTGGGTCTCTTAAGAACCACTTTCCTTAGAAAAAGCAGATAATAGGCAGTGAGGTTTTGGAGAATGTTTTATTTAGGGATTGTGAAGAGAGGATTAGAGCTCTTGACAGAGAACAGTTTATCTGGAGTAAGTGATGGGCCTCAGTCCTTCTGAAAAATAAGAATCTAACTCATTCCCAGCACCAAGAGAGCTTTCAGCTACCCTTGTGCCAAATTATTCAATAAAAGCGACAGAACTTCTTTTGATTTGTGTTCTTTATTGATAGCTGCATCTGGAGTTTTCAGACCTAGAAGTAAATTTGCATCTACTCAAAGAAAATGGCCTCTGGATATAAAAATTTGATATACTAAAGGTACTGTAGAATTATCCAAGATGTTAGTTATATGGATTAGGAATAGCTGTGTTTTTCTTGGATAATAGTAGCGTGTCCTTCCTTCCCCTCTTCCCATCAAGCTACTCTCTCGTGTGGCACAGGGTTATGTTCCTGTAGTTAAAGAACCACAAAGGAATTTATTTCGGAAGTATAAAAGTGAAGAGTGTCTGTGGAGGGGGAGAAGAAGCAAGGCATCAAATCTTGGGCTTTGATTTTAATACCAGTTGCTTATTCTTTTCCCAGTTCTGGGCTTATGGTGGAAGAGTTCAAAACATCTAGTAAGAAACACATGCCAGAAGAAAACATGAAATAATGAGCTGCACAGAGCTGACTGCAAAATAAACCGACATCAGAGATTACTTGTAAATTCACAGACCTACTGGAGAAAAGGGAGGGAGGAATTGTTCAGATCAATATCAAGCTCTTCTCGTATAACTACAAAGCTTTAATCGTGTCACTTAAAAATAACCTTAAATGTATACTTTTCCTACCTGTATTCATAGTGGAAGCTGAATCTGTAGCATTCATGCTGATCTGGGTAATCTGAATCAGGCTGAATAGCAAAGAGAGGCTCTTAGGAGAATCTGAAACCCAGTAGGCACTTTTCAGACCTGAGTTATGTCACTTTTTTTAGAAGTGCCTCAGGCAATTGCATTTTAAGAAGACAAAGCTTTTGTTTTCAAGCTGGCCTAGAAAAATGCCAAGGATATATCCAAAGTAAAGGCTTTCAGAAATTGTCCTTTGTGATTAAGTTGATTTTGCTGTTGTGCACAAGAATGCTGCTGCATTCCTTGGAGTAGTGTGAACTGTGTCTCTTTTCTTCCACCACCAGCCCTTGTTTAAGAGTAGTAGTATCTAGTGCTTCTCACTTGAAAGTGTATATTTAATTAGAAGGTCAGATTTCTGCTAGCTGCATCTCTGATGCAAACTTAGTTATATATACTTTACAAAAGGCAGGATCGAGGTGACACCAGTGCAGAGACTGACTCCAAAGTGCTGTTCTGGAGAATTAACACCTGCATACAAGGGTCTAGTTTTGCAGTAAAGATACAGGTATTTTCAAGGCAAAAGCTTGTAGGAATTGGCAAAGACTGCTTTCCTCTGAATGTTCTGGGAAATCCTTAATTTATATGGAAGTAGTAAGTCTGCGTGCTAGTAGCAAATCTTAAGCCTTTTTTGTGACTTCTAGTGTTTCTTGCAGCTTAAAACAAGCAAAATTAGTATCCCGTTGTTGTTTGCTCACAGCCTGGCAACAGAAGCTACTTCTGTGAAACCCAGAGCCTGAGCCAGTGGGGAATGTGGAGGATGCAGCAGACCATGCTCAAGCACAGATGTGGAGAGGTGCATCACCTGCAATCTATAGTTTTGCAAGCTCTTAATGAGGTCCTTTGTTTAAGAAAGGTGAAATACTAGAAGTATTGGCAATGCCTTTTTATTCTTAAAAAACAAAAAAACCTGCTCTTAAGAAGATCGCCCAGTATGTTCACTTTGCTAACAGTGTTAAAGCATTATTAACAGCTTCCAAAATTATATCACTCATATGTCACTCGGGAAGGAGGTAGCTCAGAAATTAACCTTGCACTCCGAGACAGCTGCTTTTCTGTTGTTGGGCTGGGCTTTGTTCTGGATATCCAGGGAAAGGCTATAAGGGCCACGTGAATCATCCTTCTGGCTCTTGTATAATGCTGATTAACACAAACAACCCTGTTTTGCTCTACTTATTGAGGTCGCTTGCATCTTCCAACATGAAAAGGCTTGGGAGTGGATGTACCCTCTCCAGTGGAAAAGCTCCTGAGCTGCTTCTGCTGTTTTCGCTGAGGAGGGTGGGTCCCACGTCTGTTACTGAGCACACAGCAATCAGTTTTTTTTCTTTAGACAAACCTTTGGTGTACCTTGAAACAGAGTACTGACTTGAAACAGGTCTGCCAAGGAGAAGCTCCTGAAGCAGGACTTGGGCTCGCCTTTGCAGGGAGAGTTCCCGCTGGCGTAAGGAGCCATGAGGCTCTGCTTTTGCCCTCGTTTTGGAGCTGAGAGCTACGATGCCAGACTCCTGTTTCAGAAGGCTTGCCCTGCCGACAGCAGAGTGTTTCCTTCACCTGATGTATCCATCTCAAGAGTTTACCAGCGATGTTGTGCAACTGTCCTTCTTTGTTACAATAAGTTTGTTTTTGAAATAGAAAACAGTGCCAGCTTGTTTCTCGTAAACAGGAATGAGGTAAATGGCACGGGCACCTCTGGGCTATGTCTGCCAAGAATACAGGCAGTTCCCTGGTGAAGTCTGCAGCATCATCTGAACATGATGTGTGATGGTACTGAAGAGCAGAAGCTAAAGAGTGGCACAGCTTTGTTATCTGATGCTTTTGCAAGCAGCTTACATTGTAACAAATCTAGCCACAGTAGAAATGAATGTGAACTCATTTTCCGATTGCTACTACAAGCGGAAAAAAGAACGCACGGGTTAAATGCACTAGCAAGAGCAATAACTGAGCCAGTTCAGCTCCATCTCCTATGGTGTCAAGATCTAAGTGGCTCTCTTGCTGTGTCCTGCCATCCTTAAAGGGAGAACAGCCTTCCAGTTGGGGGTCTACCTTCTAGTGAAAGTATTTAAATGTGGAAATAAGGGTGGCAATTTCTGCCAGAGAAGATAATTTAGCTTATAGGAAAATGATGGCAATGACCGCCTGTTCTGGAAACTAGGAATAGATAACACTATTTATTATCCATTTTAATTCCTGAATTCAGGGCTATACAGTCAAAGAACATAAGGCGGAGAGAGGAAGTAGCTGCTGCTGATCCTCACCTGAGCTCTTGATGTCTTTATCAGACAACTTAAATCTCATGCTTTCTATCTGTCTTTAACAAAACCTTCTGGAAAGTTGTCTTGGGAACATTTGTCAGAAAAATGCTTCTTTGATGAAGACACAGGAAATGCCAGTTCTGTCAATTGTTTCCTCCAGAAGGAGCAGATACTTTGGCTTGGAGATGAGAGAGGTCTAGTAGAACTTGCGGATGAAGCCTAATGACTTTTTGCAAGAAGTAAAGATATTCTTGTGCTCCAACAAAGAGGTTTGGACCTCGACTGTATGGGGCTACGTTATAGCAATTGATTCCATGGATATCATATGACGGTCGACTGGCAGCTAGTGCTGTCAGTGTTCGTGTTACCATCTGTTCCTCCTCATTCACCTGGCCTCCGCTTGCTCATCTCGGTTGCATCCTAGACTTGCCAGAACTTCAAGGTGACTCCTGGTTTGAGATATGGCCTCCACATAAGAGATTGCAGATGACGAGAGCTCAGCTTATGGATAGTTTCACCAAGGAGTAACACTCCTTTTAGTCTCCAACATAACTTTTTTTTTTTCTTTTTAACTTAGCAAATTTGAGAAACACTGTGGGTCCTTTTGAACATGGCATTGCAGAGCTGATGGTGCTGTGTAGCCTGAACGTGTGTTGCTGGAAGGATGGTGTTGCAGTGGTTTTGGGTTCAACAGCTGCTGATTTCTATCCTTGGAGCTGCATCTGCTTGTATAGGGATATTTGCTTGTGACTGTTGGTTCTGTGGCAGCGTACACATTGCAGAAGAAATACCATTGCTGTGCCTCTTTCAGAAGTTTGAGTGCTATGATCACTGCAAAAATCCTCTTGATTCATCTTCAAGAGCTTCATCATTGGCTCTTGCTGCTAATACTTAGAATCTCGTGTGCTGCTCTTAATCACCCTTACTCATTTCAACAGGCCATTGAAACTTTGCCTTGTGCACATACTGCCACATCTGTGATGGGCTTGAAAGGTTCAGGTTGCTCTTTCCCCCTCGCTCCTGCTACCCCTCTCTCCAAGGGCAAACCTATCCGTATTGCAGTAGGCAGTGCATTTCTGTGCAGGCATAGGAGCAAGAACAGGGACCTAGATCATGGAGCTGCTCCTGAAAACTACTGAAAAAGCTTCTGGTAGAGCTAATCTCATAGAGCCCGTATTCTTTATTTATCTCCAGACCCACAGGAGAGGAGGAGAGGACCCACTCTACACCCATAGGATGCAGGAGATGGAGAAGAGAAACATCAGATGGTAGATCCCACTGCAAGGGTGCCTGGTGAATCTAATGCTGTTGAGCAGCTTCATAAGCACGTGGGGAATGATTGCTGTCACTGATAGACATCAAAAGTGGGCTCTGTTTTTTCTCTTGATTAGGCATGAAGTGCTTTCCCGCAGATGGGCTCCCCAGCCATTTTACTGTGGTATAAACAGCATTTTCAGGGAGGGCACTTTAATAAGCTTGAATTGGCTAATACCTCCTGCGAGCAGCCCCACACCTTGTGGCAGGAGAGAGAGACAGGAAGGGCTTAGGTGATTTTAATTAAAGTTGTTGTGAGGAAGAAATTAAATTTGATCTCTTGCCCCGCTTGTATTATGAGATGTATGAGATATATGAGAAATACCATTACCAATTGTAATGGTATTGCAATTAGATGTTGTATATATGAGAGGACTCTACCTCTCTGAACTGGGCTATTAGCAGCATTCCGTTTGCAAGGAAAAAAAAAAAAGCAATTTCTCTGTCAGCTTTTACCCTGGCTCCTGGGCCGTGATTGCTTGTTTATTTTCAGCAGCTCAGCAAATCACTTTGAAGATGGGCTAAACATTGATCATCTCTTACAGTCCTTCATCTTTGTTCTGACGGCAAACATTGCAAAATGTATCTTAAATTACTGCTTTCCTCAAAATGAACGGGCTGTGTGTGTACTCAAAGAGAATGGAGCTCTCCCAGCCAAAGTTTAAATCGGAATGTCTTTGCACATAGGTTTTGCTGCAGACCCTCTTGGATTAGCCTTTTAGCGCAGCCAAGCCACTTTGAACCTGTAAGTCTGAAAAGCAGCAGGGGTTTGGGGAAAAGAAAAAAGGAGGTGGGGGGGGGGGGGGGAAGGCCAACATGCTATTTAATTTCAAAGCCAAAGCTAAAAGTGCTCCATTCAGTCATCTGGGCCCCATTTACAAACCACTTGCTCTCTTCTTTTTGCAGTAGTGGGACTTTTCCCTTCCTTGCTACCTGCCTCTGCACAGCGGAGCCCTTTGCCCGCTTGTCAGTGCTGTGTAGCCTGTGGGATGCAGCAATGAACTGATGCCTGGTGCTGGTAGCTGCTGGCAGCACAGTTTAATTTCATAATAAAATGAAGGAGCTTCTAGTATCTCTGCCTTCCTTTCCCTTTTGAGCGCTGAGACTTGCATGGTGGGCCCGGGCTGGGAGAGAATACCCCTATGGTGGCAAGACATTGCTTCCCTATAAAATAGGAGACAATGGTCATGGCTATTTCACTGTAGAAAAGCATGGAAGCTGCAGTTAAACTGAAAGCAAGACTTAATAAATCATTATGTAGTGTGCTTCTGATGGCTAGCTTACATATGCAGGTATTTTTTTCATAGCACATAAATGACACCAGTTCATACCTGACCTCTTGCTGAATTCAGCTGGAAGGGAGTGCATTACAGAGGTCGTGACTTAGATGCCTGCTCATATTTGTTCCCGTAACATGTGTTTCAAAATCCTGGATCCTGCACGTGTGAGAGGAGCTCCTGGACCTCTTAGACTGCAGCGGGGGGGATTGCCGTGCTGAAGGACGCTGAGTGCATGGGTGGATTGAGCACCTGTGCAGTGAAGGAAGGCTGGTTTAGGGCTGCTTGTATATTTGTGAGACAGGCTTTCCTTTGCATTTGTTGCTTCTGTTATTTCCTTTTGCAGATAGAAATGATTCCTTCTTTCAATTTACAGAAGTTGTATTGCTGTCCCATTTCATGTGCTTCTAGCGTATGATGCGTGTCTGTCCAAATACTGGTTTGTAAGAGGAAAAACACAGTGCGCACGACCTCATAAGTAAAAGCGGTATGTGGCATAAACAGATATCTGCATTTTGTAGTTTGTTGGGGAGGGTATATCTTAGCAAGTCAGACTCCTACCTTCTGAGTCATGTGGGTGACTTGCAGCTAACCCAAGTCTCCTGACTGCCTACACACCTGGGTTGCCCGTCTTTTGTGTGTGGGGGGAGTAAATATTGTGTGTTCACACACAGCCTTTTCTCCAGAAGTCCCCAAAAGGGGAGTGAACTCTGTGCCACAGCATGCTGTTCATGTTGAAAAGTCGTTATGTCTTGGGGTGAAAGGCAGGTGGGCATACAGCCCACCAATAAATAGTAAAAATGTAGAGGCTCTTTTACTCTTTCCTTGGTTGTGACAGAAAGGTAGCATTAGCAGGTGTCTCTGTAGCCTGCAATGATGGGACAGTGATGTGAACAGGAAAATTTGTGTGTGATGGTAAAAAACAGTGTTTAGATCTACCAAGTAAGTGTTATAGAGAAGAAAATGCTTTTGGAAATTCACAGCCTTGATTGTGCTGGACTGCAGTCCTTTCCCATAAGAAACAGACTGATGTTGAAGAGATGCTTGTCCCCCATTGCACTGAGCAAGGGCTTCTTGCTTCTGATGGCTGGTTTTTACATTTCCAGCGAAGTGGACATAATAAGGCAAGAGTTTGGGTTCTTCTCCTAAAGTCTGCTATCTTTTTATTTCAACTCCAGGGCATCACTGCTGTGGATGGGGAGTCTCTAGTAAGCAGACTGAAGACCACCTGATAAAATAAGTGCAAATTGATTAGCTTGCTTGTTTTTATTTATTCCTCAAACTTTATTTCTGTTTCAGGTTTTTCAAGCAGGCTGTAGTTGATAAGGCTTTCCACCCTCCAGATTCACCACTGTCCTGGTTCTTTTCCCCTCCCTGGAGAAAATAATTTTTAAACACATACAGAAAATCTGGAGGTTTTACTAGCTGATCTTTGATATCTTTCCCTTGAGTACAGTAGTATCAAAGATCTGTGCACATGCCTAGTGAAGTAGTCATGGCTCCAGAGAGTTTATGCTCTAAATAGATAAAAGGTAGGAGGGCATGTGACTTGGCCTGACCTTGGGTGGCAGCAGAACTGGGAATAAAGCCAGCACCTAATGAAATGAGGCTTCAGATGGGACTTCTAGATGCTGCAGCAGTCTGCAGCTTGGGCAAGGGAAAAGCTGCTTGCAAGGGGGTACTGGTGGCTTGGGTCTCCTGTGATGCAGCAGACACTGCCCTGTTCTTGTGCTTTTAACATTGCCTAGTCATGCAAAACCGTAACGGCTTCTGTTTGACAGACATTGATCCTTCAGATTCCTTCCCAAAATCTCAAGTCTTGAGCACTTGAAAGCAGTGTGCAGCTGTGGCCAGCTGGTCGTGTGATGTGCTGCGCCCATGCCGGCTGGGCGACTTTGTCTCTCCTGGATTAAATGGCTTGAACAGAGCCTCAGGGCTGGACAGGCCTAGAGGACCTTGGACAACTGAAATGTGCACTTTCTTATGCAAAAGTGGTGGTGTGGAGGGGGCATTAGAACAAAAATGTCTGGGTTCGTGCCTGACTAGAAGAGGGAGAAGGAAAGGTGTGCCAAGCTTTTTAGCTGTCCTGGTAATGCCTCGGCGCATAGCCTAATGTATATATAGTGTTCCACATGGCTGATTTGCTTACCGATGCTTTCAGTCTTGGTAATGCAAGTTACATGTTAAATATTTTTGTAGATCAGGAAAAACAGCCATTGAAAAAGTGGGTTTAAAAAGAGAACGGAGGGACCTGGTGATACTACGTTTCAGTCTAAAACCTGGGGAAGCTGGCTGTTGTTCATGCACATTTTCAAGCAAAGCCAGGTGGTGTTTAATTTTTTGCATAGAAATCTATGTGGTGCTATGTAAGGCTACTCACATCTGTGCACTCTATGTAGGTCAGATGTGTCTTCATTTCTTCATGAAGACTAAACTTGACAGCATTTCCTTTTTGCAACCAGGGAAAGAAAATCACAAAATTAGCATGCTAACTCCATAAGGAGTGTTCTTAAGGAGAGAGACCTAAAGGGGGAAGTGCACGCAGGTGAAGTACGTTAGCTTTACTGTGTGCTTCAGGTTTGTGACAGTGAGCTTTATTGATGAAAGATTTATCTAAGCTGTGTGTCTGAGGTTGATGGAGTGTCATATCAGATTAGCCTTACAGTTCAAAATATTAAATGCTTCTATGCCACGCTTCTAGCAGATGCCTCTTGCTTTGCATGGAATAAAAAGCCTGTTCTCTAATCTTTGAAGCCTGTTTCTACTGATGTCTTTTTTTTAAATGCAAATCACTTGCCCTCGTATCCTCCTTTCGTCACCCCCCCCCCCCCCCCCCGCTCCCCACCTGACTTCTCGTTCTGGCAATGTTGGCAGAGGATAAAATGAGTTGAAAATGGACACTGTGTCTTCCTCAGAAGCGTCTTAGGAATCTGATCTAGCACCCTTTAAAAATGGTTGAAAGTCTCCCATATCCTTTGATGGAAGCACATCAGATCTGGGTATGCTGGTCTTGTAGCAGATATTATTGCAAGGTAAAATTAGTGGGGATGAAAGATATGGTTACTACTGATGTCCCCAGTTGAGCTTCATCACCTGATCTCTGTAGTTTGAGTCCAGTCCGTCCAGTAGTGGACATAAACTAATCTAGCTGATTTCAATAGTTCTACAATTTTTGCTTCATCTTGAGTCCTGAAGTCCTGTGATGATGTGAGGATTTTGTTTCTCACAGAAGGAAATATATAGCTTTATGGAAGGAAAACCTTGAAACTGTGACCCAACGGAACTCTAAACATCCAGGCAAAACAGGGAATAAAGAACTCAGGGTTTATTTTAAAGCTGAAGGGGGAACTGAGGGAAGATGTCAGAACTGGCTCTCTACCTGAATTTGTTTTCCTCAGATGAGATGACCTTGTGAGCAACCATGACTAAAACAGTGGCAAACAAGGATCAGAGTAGACGAAGAGCGATGGAAGATGTCTTCACACAATACAATGCAGTGCTGAAGACATATCAGGTGTTAAAGCTGATCTGCTCTACAAGACTATCAAGAAACCTTTGAAATGAAAGGAGGACTGCACCCGTCATCTCTTCCTTCAGCAAACCACTAGCATCTGGAAGCACTAGCAGCCTCCTGACGTCCTCAGAATTAGAAGTGAAGTTCAGTATTCTGAAGCAGCTGGATGAATAGCCTGCATTTTGGGAGCTCTCAGCAATGAGCAGATCCTAATGATTTCAGCAGTAAATTCAGCATAGTCAACAGTAAGCTGACCTGAGTGTCAGTGGTTTATGGATTTAGGAGCACTGGTCTTGGAAACTGGCTAGGGACGGTAACAGACCCCCAGCAGGGAAATGAACTCTGGGCTTTGCTCAAAGTTCCTTGGAAAAAAAGAGTGGGAACATTTTAAGGGAAGCTGGAGTAAGAAAATTCTGTACCTCCTATTCTCCTGCATGACGACCAGGGTTCCAGCTAGAAGTCTGTGTGTAAATGTGAATTGAGCATGTGGTGAAGTCTCAGGACAGATGTTTCTGCTGGAGAGGCCACCTTGCTAATTGCTCTTTTGCTGTACCCAGTAGAAAATCAAGAGACTGGATGTTTGCTAGGAGTGCTCTTCCCCTTCTCCCTAAATAAGATGAAAGGTGCATTGTTAGGGAAACTCTCGAGAGCAACCAATCTTTATCTGTTAAGTCCCTGCTGACCCAGTGAAAGTAAGAGGAAACTAATGAAATCCCTATTGTCACTACATATTTTTTGACCTTTAAAAGGAAAATGTGCTGGTGAGTCAGGAGACCCCCTGGGAAATCTGTTCAATTTGTTTTGGGCAGAAGGTGAACCAAGATGCGGCAGTGATGGTGGCAGCTTAAAATGAAGGCAGAGAGCAGAGCAGTGTACAGATCTTGCCATGCTGTTGTCTCTCTGGTTTATGCATAAACACAGAACTTGAGTCCCTAGAGTTGTCAGGCATCTTTCAGCTATTCTGGTTACAAAGCAAATAGAGAAGCTGAAGTGTTTTGCAATTTTCTCCTGACTTGATGCTAAACACAGAGTGTAAAAATCCTTACTTTCTGAGAATAAAAAAAGGGAGGGAGGAAGAATGCTGTTCCCTGCTCTGCATTTACATAAGAAAACTGAAATGACTGTTTTTGTCAAAACAAGTTAGCTTGAACATTTTTATGGCAATAAGTGCCCTTTGAGAATGGCTTGGATGATGTTAATGCTTAAAGGGAGTGAGCTCGGCTAAGCCTTCTGGCAGCTCAGCAAAGCCCTTATTACTTTTATGTGAACTCAGAGTTAGGCTGGAGATGATGTGTTAAGACTGAATTCAGGTGCTGCTAATAGACTCAAAGTTTGGAGAGGAAAATGGATTTTTGCATAGTCTTATTCATTTACCCGGACTTCTAATCATGAATAACAGTACTCACTGTTCTATCTGATTTGGAGAGCAAGTTGATTCTTTCCAAATGTTGAGGGTTAGATTTCTCTAACAAAGGCCTTTGGCTTGAAGACCTTAATTGCCAAAAGTACTAACACTTGGGTGTCTGAAGGAACCTGATTCTTGTTGTACTGACATTTTCAAGAAATCTAGCCCTTGCTGTGATAGTGCTCATGGTTGCCTCTGGCACTTTTGAAAGCTCTGGTTCCAGCGAAGTGGTTGAAACCCAGCTTTCTACTGTTTTCAATACTGTTGTGGCACACACAAGCCACAGCTGCCCTTGGGGTGGTGGATACCAACTCAGTCGGAGGAACTCAGTAGTTGGAGAATCTCTTCCAGCCTAAAGACTGGGCACTGCTGCTCTAAGCAACCAGCTCTGCAACATCAGGAAAGTGGTACTGCTGAAGCAGTACTTGTGTGACAAAAGGGTGGCATCACTCTTGGCAGGTAGCTCTGTATCAAACATACTTGTAATTAGTGAGTGGGTTGGACTTCAGGGCCAGGCTGCTTCTCAAGCAGCCTTTTCATTCTCTCTCTGACTCTTTATAATTGAAAAGAAATTGCAGCCCTATGCCTGAGCTATCAGAATAATTTCCCCAACAACTGAACATGACATCTCGGAGCAGCAAGGGCCATTGAAGTCCTAGGGCTGTGAGATGTCTGCCAAAACTCTGCCCCTGTGCTCTCCGGGGTAATGCCAGTCCCACCATCCATGCTACATGTCTCCAGCCCTTCTTTTTGAGAGAAATCTATTAACCTTTACAGTTATTTTTCTGTTAGCCACTCCTTGCCCAAAATAGCTGAGCTGGTGCAAGGTCCTCAGTTGGTTGTACAGGAGTTTGGGAGAAATTACAGCCCCTGCCCTTGAGGGTTTCTTTGGGAGTGAGTGTTTTATACCCTGCCTACCAACAGAGCCTCTTTGTGTGTGGCTTCTCTGCTGGAGTTACTGGAGTAAGCAAACATTGCCTAGTTTCAGAGAAAGTTGTGGGAGCTGGTTACCCTGTATTGCATAGGTGCGTTTGGAGAGACTTAGCACTTCACTTCCATGTTTCTGCTGCGGAGGTGCATGGTGTTTTCTTCAAAATGCAGAGCTGGACCTTGATGTAGCATTGAGGCAAGAGGTTTTATGTTTAAGAAAGAAAGCAGGGGAGAGCTGCATTCTGTTTGTCAATGAACCTGTTGTCTAACGCTCATCCTAGTTCATGCTGTAGCCAAGGGGCTTGGATGACTTTGAGATTTTTGTACAGGTGTGGTTGCTTGGATGTTAGGTGCCTGGACTGTCCTCCTGAACCACACCATGTGTCGGCTGGCTTGAGATCCTGTCTCGTGGGGGCCAGCACAGAAGTGACATTTTCATAAAGGATAGCCAGGATAGCCTTTATCTCTCTCAACTGCCCAATCTGTCTTCAAAGTTTCCCAAATCCTTGATCTTCATGGCAGCTCTGACTATACCTCTTCAGAAGAGTAGTCTCTAGGCCGAATGCGTCATTTGTCTGCATTATTTATGTGCTGTAGTACATAACTGGCGTGGGCAAACCCGTTAGTATTCAGAGGGAAGTCTTAGCAGTCCCCAGCCACCGGCCTGCCCCAGGGACAGCCTGTGATCAGCTGCGCTGCTGGGCCGTGTCCGTCTTTTCCGTTTGCCCTGGGTTTGCATTAGGTGTTGGGCAGCCTTGGTGGCCCAGGGCTCTTCCTCAAAGGGCTGCGGTCGCCTGCTGCAGAGGAGGCTCCCCGGCCAGCCAGAACCCAGCTGATCTGTGGCTGCCTGCAGAGGCAGTGTTGACAGGTGGAGCCAAGTATGTTATACAAAAAGCAGTATTTCATTTTATCAGGAATATTATATTCACTGTGTAGCTTTTTCATCCCAAAACAGTGTTACAGATGATGAGCCAAATTTAGCTCTCTGGCGTGAATCGGGAGTAATTCCTCTGATTACGCTGGAGCTGCTTTGATTTACAATGGCGTAACAGAAGAACGGAGCTCTGTGGTAAATAGGGCTCCAGGGGTGGAAGAAGAGTAACAGCCAACAGATCTGAATCACACTGCATGAAAAACTTTCTGACCTCATGAAGTAGCCTTAGCATTTTATTATCCATACAAAAAAATAATTTTAAAGGTATTGCCCCCTCTTTGCTGTATGCAAGTTAGACCTCATGTTTCTGGGGGGTAGCATTCTGCACTTCTGGGGTGATCTGTGTGCCCTGTGTCTCTGGGGAATCAGCTTTGTCGCTTCACTGAACTGCGAGAGGTTGATGCCAGCTGTGTAACAGCGTAAGTGAGCTCAAAGAGAGGGTTGGGCAAGGTGGGCATCCAAGCCCTGCCACCAGGGCTGCAGACAGGCTCTTCCGCAGGGCTAACCCAGCACAGCCCTAGCTGGCTTTGCATGCACGTGCCATTGCAAGAGCTTTGCTTGTTATTACAGTGCCTCTTGGTCTGTGCTCAGATGGGCTCATCACGTGTGGTGGTGTAGAGGCAAAAGCACTTCCCAGGCCTTTATTTCACAGTAATCTGTGAATTGCTTAATTCATTGTTTTGAATGCATTGGAAATGTGTGGATCTATCTGATCCAAGGCTATTGAACCCTTTGGAACGTCCCTTGCTAGTTTACTAGATTTGGATGTGACTGTAGCTGTATATGGAAAACCTGAGTGGTCTGCCAAGGCAATGCAGAATGGCCCAGTGTCCAATAAGTGTTCTCGGTTCCCCCTCAAGCTTCTCCCACCATCATCAATGAAAAAGGCAGGAAGAACCAGTGGGTTGGAAATGTGCTGTGTTTTCCAGGTGCTTTCTCTTCCTGTTGGCATCTCGGACTCTTTCCTTAGTAAAGAGGGTCTACCCTTAGAGCCAGCAGCTCTTTGAGCAGAATCTCTGACATGTGAAATTCGGGAATTAAATCCATGCACATTCACAGAAGCTCCTGTGTTCCATCCAGAAGGTCAGCTCTGGTCACAACCATGTCACTTTTGTTCCTCCTAATGTATAATGCAAAAAATCCTGAGCTATTCGTGCAGCTACAATTAATCAAGGCGGATGACTTGATTATTTTTATTAATACAATATTCACCAGCGTCTTTAGGGAGGAAAGAGGTTAGTGAAACTTCATTTCCCTGTGTGTCTTTGTTCTGTGGTTGATAATTATTTTTAAACTGCCCATGATGTTGTGAGTTCAGGTTGTTGTGCTTTTTTTCATAGTTGTCAAAATGTCAATTCTAATGAAAGTCTCTGCAGACATGCTGTACCTAAGTGATTTAAGCCTTTAGGCTAAGCAGGCTGCTGATAGCATTTTCAGATGAGTCAGAAAGGCTTGTGTTTCTCTTTTTTATGTATTTTTGTTTTGCTGGAATGTCTTCATCAAAATTAGTTATTGAGGGTTTTTTTTTTTCTTTTTAAAGGCTAAGCTGTTGCTTGTCAGCTCACCACAGAGCTGTTTGGAATTCGGCTTCTTACATTGCAGTCACATTGGGGAAAAAGGAAGTTCCTGTGTAATAACAATAATTGAAAATTAATAGCAGATTAAATTAATACATAATTAGAAAACACTAATGCTCCTTGCGAACAAAGGCTGATCCCTATAGGAGCTTTATGAATTGAAGAAGAAAAGTATATGATGCTTTCCCTGAGCCCTGTCTTTATTCCAGCCTGCAGATCATTAAAGCAATTATAATTTCACAGAGGTTTGATCTGGAATTGATTTCTTTGTGATAATTCAATTTAGAAGCTTACTTCCTCCAGGGTGGAAAATGACAGAAGATGTAGTATATAAATCCCTGGTACTGTCCACAGGCACACACGAAAGCTGGCACCTAGCCAGCAAGGATTCACTCCAAAGAATAGTCTTCCTTTGACCTTACGGCTGGAGTGTGAGACACTTTAGTGCTAAATTAGAAAATGATCAATATCAGCTTTCTGCTGGGCCGTGTTGGAACAGGACACGGGCAGGGTGCAGGGCTGTGGATCGGATACTGCTTCCTCATGAGCAAGGGGTGTTGATAGTATGAATTTTGCAGAGAATTGCATTAGCGTGAAGGCTCTCTGGATACAGCCCTTGGCAAAGCCATCCTTTTTGCAGGTCGGGTTTTCCACCTTGGCAAACAGAGATGGCCTGTTGGGAAGGGCTGGCAGCTGGAGGGGAGAGGGATGCTAGTGGAGATGCCCCAGGTGGAGCAGGGTGGGGGTAGTGTGGAGTTTCTCATTGGGGAGCTGCCTGAAGGTGTGAACGGAAGAGGGGGGCCACCTTTGAGTCACCCTGCTGTCCTGTTGGCCCTGTGGGTGCTCGTTGCTCCTCCTTGGTCTGCAGTATGCCTAGTGTTGCTGTGAAGCTTTCCCTGGGAAAATCAAAATAGATCCAGGGTGGGGCTTAGTAAAAAAAAAAAAATCAGTGCAATCAGGCAGTTCCCGGGGAAGGACCTGAGCTCGCCTCGGATGAGCATTCACCCTGCTCCAAGCTGTCAATCCAGAAACCTCTTTGGGGAGGGCTGCATGATGTGAGGCGCTGTGTAAGCGATGCTCAGGATTGTTCTTGTCTACCCTTTTCTAATCCATTTTCCCCAACAGTGCACCTACCCACCTCTTATGTCCCCTTGTGATCCTACACAGGTCACAGATTCCTTGTTCCTACTGTGCATCCGTCATGTTCAAGGTGAGAACAGCAAGTGGGCATATTTGGCTGACAGCAGCCATGGGCAGGATAGGTGGGTATAGGGGATGTAACAGGGGAGGTATAGGGGGAATAGTACTGAGTTTGGGTGCCTTTTTTTCCTCCTCGCTAGGCAAGTGTATCAAGAGTCTTTGGTGCTCTGCTCCACAGCCCATGGTAAAAACTTAGCAAATTCATTTTACTACATGAGCCAAACTTAGCAGTTTTCCAGCCTGCCAACTGCCTTGGCCTAATCCTGATCAGTAAAACACAGTAAAAGCCAATATAACCCTTTAATTTGTAGCAAGAAAAAGCAGGACACTTAGCACTGATAATGTAGGGACAGCTTTGCCCATACACGAGGGTGATCTCATGCTTTGGACTGCTCCAGAATCAGGGCCACCACTTCAGCCTGCTTCCCCGTGCTTGTCAGGGTTGAACAGGTTTGTGTCCACTGGGTCTAGCAGGAGCTTTCTTCTGCTGGGTATCTTCAGACCAGCCAGCGGCCTGGGTGGGCTGGGCATGCTGTGCTGTCCTTCCTTGGAGCAGTGAATCATGGTGGTGCCACCATGCTCCCTGCGTCCCTGCTAAAGGCTCTGTAGCTAAGGTCATTTTAGTCCTGCTCTTTGTGGGCTCTGCAGAGAGACTCCCTGTCTGCTGCTTCCAGGTGTCTCCTTTTGGGATTGCCAAAGTGAAGACGCCTGGTGTTCTCCACAGGAGAAGGGATTCCTTGAGTGAGTCTGCTCTGGGACTGGCAGATTGTTCTGGGCAGTTCAAAGCCAGATTGTTACAATGAGATGTTTGTGATGGAACAAGAGAAGCCATATCAGAAATTAAATGTTGTGTTATGTTGACTGTGTGTTGGAGCGCCACTTCCACATGTGTATGAGTGCTCTGTCTCGCCACCCACAGCACCCTCCTACCATCGTGTCTGCGCCTATGCTTGGTGTATGCATTGATGCAGATATAGTCTAGCCAGATGAACAATGCAAGTATTTTATGGCTTAAGCTTTTGCTTGACTCTTACCTCCATCATCTTTAGATCATCTGCTCTTGCCATAAAACAAAGGCGTGTGTAGGATGTGTCTCTCCACGCAGGTGAAGCTGACTGCTCTGTGATCGCCAGCACACACTTGGTAGCATAGAGGGATTATGGAGGAGAGAGAAAAGGCGCTGCCTTAGACTGATAGGTGCAGCCTTCATTTACAGTTGATCGAGCGTAACTGGCCTAGGAGGCAGCCTAGCAGCACTATATTTGAAAAGCACTCGGTGGTTGCTGCCGCCGTCCTCTGGCAGTGGCCCAAGTGATGGGCAGGGAAATAAAACCCCATAGACAGGTCCCCATCTGTGGCAGAGCAGCTGTGCTGGGATGCCACAATATACTGCCTTGCTGCTTTACCTGGGGCAGGGCAATCGACTTTGTACTGCCCCATCGTAATGTGCTTTTAAAGGCCTTTCTGGTAGGCAGACCTGTAAGTCATAATAAAATACGAGTAGAGATGAGGAAGGGAGGAAGGAAAATACAGCAGGGGAGAATAAAGCAGGATGCAATGAATCCAGTGCAGCAGGGAAAATTGGGACCTCATGAAAAATAATGATAAAGTTTGCTAAGCAACTGCTCTGCTACATGCCTCCCCTCTCAATTAGACTGCATTAGTGGCTTGTGGGAAGTAACACAGCCAGCTGAAACTGGTACCTACAGAAAGAAATATCCCCTTGTTAATTTGCTTTCTTCTTGGCCCCACGCAACGTTTAATTTTTATTTTGCAGCCGTGCACGCAAAGACCCTCCCTTTCCCCGGTCTCTGAGGCTGTGTGTTTGGGAATCCTGCTGGAGCTGGCTGGGTTTTTGTTCCTCCATATCAAATTGTATTTGTTAAAGTTTTGACTTCAGTCGCTGCTGCATTTCAGGGCTTAAAAAAAAAAAAATAAATAAATACAATGGAACCTGTTCAAAAGAAGAGAAAGAAATTAAGAGAGACTTTTAGCTTTAATTGCATTCATTAGGCTTGGCAGTTATAAGAAGAGAATGTCAGGGAAAGATAAATTTTAAAAAAGAAGAAATGCATGATTTCAGTCAGAGGGAGGCAGGACGGCTTCGCGGCTGGGTTATGCAACGCTTCTCCACCGCAGCGAGCGCTTGCTCAGCGAGGGCATTGGTTTAGCTCTGGCGCTGCTCGGGTGAGACAAAACGCCGTCTTGGCACGGCCCATCCAGCTCCGACTCAGTCTCGCAGCGCTCTGCTTTATTTCTGTTTTTTCTTACAGACGTGTTGCAATGTGGAGAGGGGGGATCTCCCTCAGGTCCCTTGTGGTAGGTGCCGCTCGTGCGAGGGAAGGGGGGGGGTCCCGTGGTGGAGTGAGGGGCTTTTGGCTGGCCGGTGGCGAGCGGAGGCGCGAAGATGGGCCCACGGCACCCCGGCCCTGCGGGGAGGCCATGGTGGTGTTCCCACGGCCCGGCAGAGCGACGCTGCTCCCGGTCGGTATGTAGCTGTGCCGGGGAGCGGGCTGGCGCTGGTCCCGGCTCTGGGCTGGGCACTTGGCACCTTGGGGCCTCCCTCTCCACAGCCTCCCCTGCCCTTGCTGCTCCGCAGGGATGGGATTTCTGCGCCTGTGACAGCGGGGAAGGCAACGCTCGATGGGTACCCGTCCGCAGACGGGGTTGCTAATCCCAGGCGTAGTCGTCTCTGTGGCCATCTTGGAGGACGTCCTCCATGGACGTGGGGGCTTGGGATGTGCCGTGGCTGAACGTAGTTGGCCCTGCCCAAGATGGGGTTGGAGATCGCCCGCCATCCCTCCCAACCCCACGTAACACCGCTCAGCGTCCTGTGGTGCGAGGGGCTGTGTGGGTGGGTGCTCTTCTCCTGGGGGGCACAGCTCGAATCTGCAGCTTGTGCCTAGGGAGTCAGAGAAGTGCCGTGTATCCCAGCCATCGAGACACCAGACAGTGGCTGGAGCTGCACCAAGAAGCTTGTGAACTCAGCTGTGTCTCCTCTAACACAGAGGTGGAGCTATTTTCCTCATCTTTTTTGGATACATTTGAAGGAATCTCCCCTCCCTCCCCATCACCCACTGGGTGTAGCTGCCCAGCAGCGCAGCACCCAGAGCTGCTGCTGCTGAACCTTCTGATGAGCTGCCCGCTACCATCATCTCCAGAGCTTCTCTGGAAATAGGAGTTTGTCTGCAAGGTAGTCCAACACTTCAGTATTTGACATTTTGATCAGAACATCTGAAATACTGAAAGTAGTCACAGAAGAAAAATAAATGCAGAGAATTTTGTGTTCTCCATGTGACCTGTCAGTGTTTGGTTTTGAAGTAATGAGTTGCTGAGATTGTTAGTAAAACAACACATCGGATTGGAGATTATTGTGATATTTGGAAATACTCGTTCCAAAACTCTTCTGCTTGCTTTTGTATTTCCCACTGAAACAGAATTCCACAGTTTCTTAGGAAAACGGAAACTTTTTTTGTCAAAACCATTGCTAGGAGCCTTGGTGATGTGAATTGGTCTTTTTCTGATCTGAGACAGTTCAGCTGTAGTTGTGACTTCTTATTTGACAGAATTAGCATCAACATTCAGTGCTCTGTGTTTATTGCTCTTTCATGAGAAATATCTTTGCTGTTCTTTGCTTGCTCCCTGCCCATTAATCTTCCTTTACTTCTGGGATATGCCTAATCTTTTAAGAGCTGCTGCTTTTAAAGAGAAGAGTTTCAGATGTTAGCTGCATCATGTTAAACTTAAGCAAATGAATATTTTTTTGCTGGTGACTCATATTAGAGTTGTTGGGCTCTGAAAGAGTATATTCAAGTCTACTGTTCCAGCTGTAGATGCTTTTGCCTAACTTACCAGTTATCCCTTGATATTGAAAAACTATTTTATCTTTACTGGCATTTTCTTATGCTCCTTTGCAACAGCTTTTCCTGTTTCTCCTTCCTTCCTTCCACTCTTTCACCAAAAATGAGCAGAGCAGACATTATTTCTTTCTGCAGTTGAAGTGTGTCCAGAAAAGGAACTGTGTGCAAATTGAAGTACATTGCTGGGTTGAAGTTTGGTATTTGGGTATTGGTAGGTCTCTGGCTGCCTCTGCTAGTGTTAGGTCCCAGTGCGCAATGCGTACTTTTAAACTCAGGTTATGTCTTGAACAAGTTGCATTTGAAATGAGCAGGATAGAAAGAAGTGGTCAGTATCCATACATTTTTGATCGACAAGCAGTGGAGATTCTGAGGCTGTTAGTTGCCAGAGGATCTACTGAGTCTGAGGCTTGTGCTATAAACACAAGGCAGTTCTTTCTCCTCCTCAGGTGTTCACATCTGTGCACAGTCACCCATATAAAGGATGAAAATGATACCCAAAAGGGTCAAGGAGGCACTCTTGGAAAAGCTGCTCTGAGACATGATTTTCTTTTTATGTGGTGCCAAGATGAACTTGCAGGATAACGAGCTCCAATATATTAGAAAAATGTTGCTTAAAGCATCTGGGTCAAATCGAGCTAATTGGATCTAACCTCACTGATTCAATACCCCGATTAATTCATCATGCTCTGAGGAATCTGCAGGAGGGCTGTACTTGGCCATTCTCTGTTGTGATGTGCAGCTCAGCATCTGATTGAGGAAAGCAGCCACACGTTTGGCAAGGAATTTGGGACCAAAATGAGTGACTGCCTTATACATATAACTTACTAGGACCATGAAGTACTTTCATCAAAATATGCTCTTTCATGAAAGTCAAATGTTCGATGGCCATCTCTTGTATCTAATTTAGGGAGGCTGTTTGCTTAGAAGATGCCTGAGAGCTTAGTGCTCTCATCAGATATTAACCAAGAGAGACTGGAACCTCCCCTGTTTGGGGAGGAGGTAAGCTCAATACTGTCCCAAATACTGCCTTAAGCTATTCCAAATTTTGCAGCCTGGAAAGTTGGTGCAAAGTGAAACTGTCATCGTATGGAGGAATACTACTAACTCTGTGGGAGTGAGGAGGTGTTACATTTGCCAGGATCAGTGCCCAAAAGTGAAATCCCCAGACTTTTCTTGGAAATTCAGGTCTTTGGGTGCAGTTGCTTGCTTTGAGACTCAAGAGTCTCAACTTCCTTCCTT
Source organism: Dromaius novaehollandiae (assembly GCF_036370855.1). Taxonomy (NCBI): domain Eukaryota; kingdom Metazoa; phylum Chordata; class Aves; order Casuariiformes; family Dromaiidae; genus Dromaius; species Dromaius novaehollandiae. Next base: position 2,040,349 of record NC_088113.1, on the reverse strand, counting down.
CTATGCATGTGTTAGCAGTCCAGAGTCTGAAACAACACAGTGGCACGAAATAAAAAGGAGAAGCTTGTTGGACTTGCAGCAAAGGCATTGTGTGAGGGCCAAAGAGCTGAGTTCTTTTCCTTCTTCTCTCATAGATCTTAGACAAAGTTGTTTATTTCTATCTGCCTATATTTTTCATATCTAAACCGTAAGTAATGTCTTCCTCAAGGCACCACAGTGTTGGCACAAGGAGTTTGTGAGTTCACATTGGATTGAAGGTACCTACATCACCACTGAGCTCAAAGGACAAAGTAACCCAAGAACTTAATTTCTCTACATACAACTCAGTAGCTGCTACTTTCATAGGTAGTTCTCAAAGGGCTTTACATAGAAGGCCAGTTTCCTTATTCTAGTATCAGAGATAAGAAAGCTGAGGCACCATGGATGGGTCTGGCCTGCGGCTGCCAGAGTATGATTCTCTGAGCTGAGCAGTAATATGAAAGGACTCAGAGCCAGATTAGTTTTGCAAACGCAATATTAACAGCATTAATACAAGAATATTGCAGCTGAAACTAGCAGTCTAGCCATGTGTACACAGACTGTCTTTCTGATGCCTCCTTAAGCCCTGTGAGCTACGTGCTTCCCCAGGCTTTCCTCCAGTGGCTGCTTGCATGCACATTGCTGTATCGACCAAAGATTAAGTTGGTAGTGATATGTTCTTTACTATTTTATTCCCAAGCTTTGTTTGTGTTACTTGCTGTCTGTATCTTTCTGTCTCTGTCCTGGGGTCATAGGAAGATACACTGCCAGAGACAAGGTTTATATTTAATTTCTTTACCATGTAGTAAAATTAGAGCCATGTGTTCAGTGAGAGATCACCATGGGAATGCCCCATACCCAGCATCTTGGGGGAATAGATGTGACATTCTTAGTTTTACTGACATACTGTACTTGCCTTGCTTTGACCCCTTGGTATGGCTCTGTGTGATTAGATTTGTGAATTTGAAGGATTGTAGGTTTAATATATGAATCCTGTCTCCTCTGGCTGGTTTTAAGGCAGCTGAGCTTACAGAGTTTGGGGTGGGATTAAAGGCGGTGGCCCCCAGGACCTTGCAAGCATAGTCTGGTCTCTGCTTGTCACAAGCACTGAGTTGGCAGAGGGAGAGCCCATGATAGAGCCCGTGGATCCGGGAGGAGGAATCTCGGCTGCTACCTGTGCTCCAATAAGGGGAGATGAAGGTCTTGGCCACTTCCCTTCTCCATGCAGATCTGTCCTCCTGGACTAGTCTGGCTCATTTGGGCAAAACCCCTCATCCCAATTTGCGATGACCTTTTAAACCTGATGGTTTTCTTTAGGAGGATACTCACTGTAACAGAAGCAGCCCCATGGGATATGCTGTATGTGCCCTGCCTCAGCAACACAAAGAACTTAGATGCATGTGTGGAGCAGGTGAACACTTGCATTTGCTCCATCTTCTGTTGCCTTCTCTGTACAGTTTGCCTCTGCCAGGCTTTTCTGCCCAACAAAAGCTTCTGTTTCTTAGTGAATCGGTGCTGTCGTCTTGCTTTATAGTGGGCACTCTCATTTTGCTTTCTTGCTCTCGGGGATGAAATAGTGCTGTGTCACACTCCAGCTTACCGTCAGCAGGCAGAGATGTTAAATAGAGGAGGGGTACTTGGATCTGTGATCAGCTGGGGGTTGCTGTGGCTGTGCTCCCCCTTGGCGTGGATGTGGTCAAATGTGTTTACTGCCCTTTGCCTTCAGTGCTGCCCAGGACACCCTGTTGGAGTTGTCGAGGTCACCATCTGCCCAGAGAAGAATGTGTCTCCTCCAAACCTAGGAACCAAAGGCAGGGAGCTGCTTTTCTAATTGCAGTGTAGCTTCAGTTCCACTAGTATGTCCCTGGATCATGGCACAGGTACATTGGAAATGCCACACAAGAAAAAGGGGGGTTCACCTTGAGTTGATGGTGAATGTAGCAGTAATACCTCTTTCTGTGTTCTCCAGCTTTCCTTTTATCACTGATCTGTACATAATCCAGAGGAAGAGAATGGCTCGTTTAGTCTAGATTGTCTGAGAAAAAAGTGTTGGAGAGATGGCTTTGCCAGTCACAGGGATCTCTGGCTTAAATTTTGGGTACAAATTCATCTGCTGCTCAGTAAGACATTGCCTCATTATCTGCCAGTGATCCATATGAGCCCCAAAGCCTTTTACTGGTGTCACAGAAGATGTTCTGACTCCTGGTTTAAGGGAAATGTCTTGTTATCGCTCATCTGCACAACTTGCTTTCTGGCATGGTGGAAAAATAAGCTTTTGAGACTGCTGAGCTAATAGACTGGAGTGACAATGATACAGATGTCTGGCATCTCTGTAGTGTTTCTGTGTCGGTGATGAGACAGAGACAAAAGATCACAGGAAGATATAAACTAGCCTAGCGCAAAAATTCCAAATAAAAGACTGCTCCGTCGTTGCCGTTTTTAAGGAGGCATCATGTCCACAGTTTGGGTAAAGAGGGAGCTTAATATGGAGGATATCTAAGATCCAGGGCAAGTTTAGCAATATCTTCCCTGTTGCAAAGGGGTTAGATGAAAAGTATCTTTCCTATGAATGGGAAGGAATAAGTAAGGAAAATAATTTCCGGGTATTAGGAAGCTAATAGAGTTGCTATGGACATCTGTGGGTCTCACAAGACATGGGGAACCTCAAGTCTGTCTGATCTTTCCTGCTCCTTTGAGCCCAGACTCCATGGCTGGGCCTCTAGTGCTTGTCCACGCAGCACATAGCACTCTTCAATCTTTGCAGCAAGCCAGCACAGAAGAATTTCTAATACATTTTGATTATGGCTAATTCTGCAACTGGCATCACAGTTTTTTATAAAGAGAATAATTTTTTTTTTTAGTATGAGAGCGAAAGGAAGGCGGATGAAAATCTTGCAGATCCTTACACCAGGGTCGATACCAATGCCAAAGAACCTCCATATTTTATATCATATTGCTTGAATCTAGCCAGTAATCTGATATTTAAAACAGAAAAGATGAATGTGGCTCTAGTAATATTAAATACTTCCCTATCCCAGCTCCACTACTTTAAACGGCTAAGCGATACTTATACCAACGTGCACCAGAAACACCTTGGGCTTCAGATTTTCTTTTGTGTTTTGTTTTTGTTCACAGTAGGATATGGCTAAATGTCCGTAGTTGTTAGTCCCTCTGCGTGTGTGCTCTGAGAAGGAAGCCAGCCTTGAACTTCTCTGGGTGGCCCCCGCAGAGCTGAAGTGCAGTGGTGATTGCAAGTTCGGCCCAGTAAGCGGATAGCTGGAGATTTGGCTGAGCATAGTTTTTCATGGAAACCTTTCTTTCACTGAAAGTTGACACTGTTTTGCAAGAGGAGGGAAGAAGCCTGGAAGACAGGGTAGGACACCAGGTGGGGGACTGGGATGCTGTCATGCGGGCACCTTGTTGGTGGCTCTGGAGGAAGGTCTGTTCTGAGCTTCTATGGGGGATGTTGAACAACAGCCGCTGTCCAGTCCAGATATGCCTCAGCAGGTGAAGAGAAGACAACATGCATCATGCTTGCAAAGTATTTTGGGCTCCCTTGATATGCAAGGCATAGCATGAAGGCAAGACTGTAATTAATATACCACATTTAATGGCACAGCTTTCAAAGGAGCCCAAGTAGTCACACATAACAGATTTCCAAGGGTATTTGTTGCCTACCTTCCCTAGGTACTTTTCAAAAGCTGAGCTTAACTGGAGAAGGAGGGAAGGCAGAAAGTTAAGCCCTGTGTAATGCCAGCAATAAAGATAGGTGCTAGACCTTGTATATAGATATTTATCATATAAAGATAGGTGGCTCTGTCTCTCCCCTAATGTATTCTGCAGTAAATTTCAAATGATCAAGCTTTCGTACCAATAAAGTTTGCTTTAAATTGGATTCTGGGAGGACAGGCAGAAGGGCAAACATAGCAAGAGCCTGCCTTTGCTAACTGGTGATGTTCTGTCCTGACTGGGAAAAGACACATCAGTAACTGCAGCCCATGGTTAAAACAGGGCTGTGGTCCTGCCTTCTGCCTGAAAACATGGGGATGTTGGAGAAAACTGAGTTGTATCCTCCCCATACACAGGAGTAGAAGTCTCAAGTTGATATTCCTGCCTCATATCCTTGAAACAAAACAAGACTTTTACATTTTCTAAACTGCCTGGATCTGGTCAGCTGCATGAATCAGAAATACTCCTTCAGTCTATTTTCTTCCTTTAAGCTAGTGGGAATGGCAGATCAATTTTGAACAAATCAGGCTAAATCTAGGAGTTAGAGGAGTACCTGTCTCTGAAATCAAACCAGGGACGATGCTCTTTGAAGTCAGGGAAATGAATATCTGAACCAGGCTGCTGAGGGCTCCCATCAAATAGCTGCCCCCCAGCACGCACTAGCCATGGCTATGGGACGCGAATGGTTTGGGGATGTTGCTTTGCGAGAGGATGTTCAGGAACAAGGTGTTGCCTGTGCTAGCAGCACCTCCCTGCTCCCTTCCCTGGCATACAGCACTCTGCCTTCACAGCCTGTGAGCAGGTAACAAATATCCATTAATGCTTGTGTAGGCATTGATAGCAGTACTAGGTGGGATCAGCTGTGTTTCTCCTTAGATACACCCACACTCCAGGCCAGGCATAAGCTAGTGCAGTCAGTTTGCAGGGCACTGAGCCTCAGCTAATGAGCCCTTGTGACAGACAGAGGAGTGCGAGGCCAGCACCTCACTCTGCTTCCTCTGCTCCAGCATCTGTTTGCAAAGGGCTATGCAGGAATCATAGCGTATCTGACAACACGGCTGCAGCCTCCGTGGAGGTTTTGTGATGGGGATGCTGTGGGTGAGGGGGGAGATAGACTCTATGAGGAACTGGGTGCACTTGCTGATGACTTCCCTGTGCTGTGTGCCAAGGAGTTGGGGGCTCTGGTTTTTCTGACTCCCACATGTCCAGGGCAAACAGAAAAAAAGTGTGGCTCCAAACTGGGGAGAGAAGAGTTAAACAACTGCTATAAATCATTGCCCCCTGCTACTGCTTTTTGCCAATAGTTGGTTTAACATCTGCTTTGGTTGCAGTAGAGAGCTCTTAAAGACTGCTTTTGAGCAGCGTGGGGTCATTTCCCACACCATGAGTAAACTCAGTGCAAAACATGTGTCCTGTTTGTTTTCTTTTGCCAGTCTGCCCATCTACTTAGAAGTATTGGGAGATGAATGCTGCGGCATTAGTGGTGTTACAGTGCTGCTGAAGCCTGAGCCGCACGGAGCAGGATCGCCCTGTGGGTAAAGTTTCCTGCAAAAGCAGAGGAGGTGGAGGAGACCTGGATTCTCTTGCTTTATCACTGATGTTCAGCAGTGTAATCCCCAGTGTGTGGCTGGGATTTTCTGCTCTGAATCTGGGTTCGAAGGGCACTGGGTTATGTCCCGTTCTGTGCAGGCGATGTGGGAAATGTGGTGCGCAAGAGGGTTCCCAGTGTGGACATTTGGGGGACCTGGGCAGCATCCCAGAACACACCTTTGCCATTGCGCAGGTACAGCCCATTGGAAGTTCAGCTGTTTCTTGGCAGCAAATCCTGGCATCCTTTGAAAAACACCTCAGGTTCTGTTGGTGACCAGCCTGCACTGCTGATGTGTTTGAACAGCACAACAGCAAAAACAGCCAGCCCTTGAAGACCTCATGATGTAAATATGGGAGGCAACAGGAAAATGCAAGTGTGGCAGAGGACTGTGGACAGAGAGAGCCACTAGCTGTGTGCTGGGAGGCAGAGCTTGCACTTGCCATTAGTTGTATTCCCAAAGGGGAGGGAGGTGTGTAGAGGGCTTGCCTGCGCTGAGCGGGAAAAGCAAGTGTGTGTCCCTGGATGCTTGGCACCGGACCCACAGTGTTGTCAGCTATGGAATCAGATGGGTGTGCTCTGTCTTGTGCTCTCTCTTTTTTTTTTTTTTTTTTTAATGTGTTGGCTGCTGGTATGAGAATATGCATTTCTGCAGTAGAGGAAGATAGGTCTTAAACTGCTCTGTACTACCTGCTGTGCTAAAGGAAGAAAAGGCTTTCTAAGCTGTCCTTTATTTGTGAGATATAACAGCTGGGAATTAAGGTAGCAGCAAAGATGGGGCAGCTGGGTGTCTTCAGCTGTAAGGTCGGAGAAGCAGCATTAGCAGGGCTGGTTCAGCTCCCTGGGGGAAGGTACCACTGCAGGAGCAGAGTTAGGGGTCCACTCGTTGAGTTGCACTCAACGCCTCTGCCGAGTGGAAGACACATCTTTGGATCTCTGTGTGGTTACAGAGTCCTGAACTACCTTTTAGACTCCTGGTGAGATATAGGGATGCAATGCTAGTCAGAATGGCCCTTCCTCTTGCCCAACCCCAGCAGTTTTCCATCTGTGAGCACGTGGAGAAAGATTTAGAGTAAATGGTGCTACAAGCTTAGAACTCCCTTTCCCTGTGCCTTTGCTCAGCTGACAGTCTCGGTCTCTTTCAGCAGATCCTTGAATCCTATACTAGCTTATTTTTCTTAGACGTTTTTCTACTTATGTTGCCTCAGAGACCCTCGTTCAAGAAATGTTCCCCGGGGGTAAAGTGCTCCTGGTATGTGTATTGATCTGGCAAGGAAACAGGAATGACTGGGAACAAATGAAAGTCCCTGTGTTATGGCTGTTCAAAATTTGTATTATTTTTATTTTCTCCTTGGAAGATAAAACCCACTATTCTTTCACACAGATGCCCTTTCCATCTAACAGAGCACCCTGCCTCATACAAATGCTCCTCCTCCTCTACTTGTCTTTTGTTCCAAGATCATAACTAAGATTTTTATCAAAGGATCAAATGTCCTACAGCTGCTCTTATGGGCCTCACACAGCATGTATCTGGGAGCCTGCTCTGTGGTGTATTTAGAATATAAGTGATGAGGACAGCTGCTTTTCCCACAGAGGGTCTTAAGGAGCCCACAGAGGGTTCACAGAGACAGTCTTCACCCTTGGAAATGGCTGTGCCCCCCTCCCAGGTTTGTAGTGGCAACACTCCAGGGTATTTCTGGGCTGTTGGCTGCATGCTATGCAGCACAATTTGGGGAACAGGCGCTTCTTATAATTAAATTGTTGTGGAGAGCAGCGAGGAGAAGAGAACAGTTTTAGTGACTGCACCAATTTGGAGGTCCAGAATTTTTTGTGAAGGCGGTTTGATTTCCAAGGCTTCTTGCTGTCTTAAGAAATAAGCAAGGGTTAGACATCCTTGTCAGAGGATGAGTTTTTGTTTTTGTATGTGCTTTAGAGAGTTGAAGCCTCCTTGTACTAGTTTCTAATATTTGATGTTGGAGAAAACAAAAGCATGAAGTAGTTTTCCCAGTATCTTGAGCGGGAATCATTTAGTTTTCCTTCCTGGACATGCACTTCAGAAACATCGCATCAATCACCTTTCCAGAAACCCATCTGCCTACTCTGAGGGGTAGCAGAAAAGCTGCTCCTGGAGGTGTTGCACACAGGGAGTGAAGATTTCTTTGTCTCGGAGTGGAATACAATTCTCTTGATGCCCTACCCTGCCTTTCCAGAGCCTCCTCCACTGTTCTGTGACCAGCCCAAAAGGTGAGAAATTACTGCAAGCACTGGGATTTTGGGCTGGGGAAGCTCAGCCAGATATGTTTTTCTCATCCTCCAAACCCCTGGTTTCCATCATCAGAGCACATACATTGCACTGCAGGGCCTTTAGGGTAGTTGAGCTATGTCCTTTTCTATTTTATTTTGTTTTTTTTTAAGAGGGCGGTGGGGGGGAGAGAGAGAGAACCCAGCAAGCGCTAGCCAGGACCAAGACCTTGAAGTCTTAAGACAAAATAACTGCATTAATTGGACCCTTGGCTCACCTCTGCTCACCCTCCCACTATGCAGAGTAGTAGTTTTACTATAAAATGCCTTGTTTCTACTTGCTTGATTAGGCTGTAACACACATCAGTGCGCTGTCTGATCGTCTGTTTTAAAGCGCAAGTGGCCTGTGAAGTGCTGGGCTGTTGCCTCTCACCCAGCACAGAGGCCTGTGGGCTGGTCCAACGTGTGCTGAGCTCTCTTTGGAAGATGCCACGAATCCCACTGAAGTCTGGAGGAGTCGAAGGCACTTATCACTTGGACACAGCCCCTGCTAGCAGATAGCGCATTTTCTCTCTTGAGACAGGACTCTAGGGAAAATGGAGTTAATGGGAGCGTTGTTACCATAGCCCCGTGGGCACAGGTAACCCCAGAGTGGATTTCTGCTGGCACTAGCCATTATGCTACAGCTAACTGTGGGTGCACAACATGCTTCCTTCAGTAAGCAAATGACCACAATGTCACACTTTCCCATCTTGCTACAACTCTTCTGTCTGGCTGTGTAGATATGTACTTAGTGTCCTTTCCATTTCCTGGAGGCGCAACAGTGACAGACAGAGTTGCTCTCCTCAGGAGTAGATGGGGAACGGGAGGCAAATGTCGGGGCCCCTACAGAGCAGGCCTTCCATGTCTGGTGGATGCAGAAACAGATCAGCGGGTGCTGACATGTTCCCATTAATCCTTAGCACCTCCACCTTCATTTAAGGACGCAGCAAGAGTGCCATTGCAAAGATGACAGCGGGGATGCCTCTCCCATCCCACTCTCCGAGATAATATTTCCTGGATCCAAGCTGTTATCTGAGCCTGGGGTTGCATAGCCTTGTGCAAAGTGTCACAGTGAACCGGCACACTTGCCGAGGGCTGTGCGGGTGGGCATGGAGGCACCCACTGCTCACCCCTCTCGGGAGAGTTGGAGAAGCAGGTGTGTCAAAAGCAGGGGATTTCTAGGGAACTGGAGTGTTGGCAAAGTGAGCTAGGCTGGGAATCAAGAGCCGCTTTGGCAAAGGAGAGAGCTCAGGACCTGAACTAGATCTTTCCAAGTCATGGTGGATATTTGGTAGAGGAGAGGTGCTCACTGGGGTGCTTCCCATGCAGGATTCTCCCTAAAATGTTGGGTTATGTGCTTCAGGTTGTCCCCTGTGTGCACACAGCTGCCTCCATCTATCTTGGCAAGGCTGAAAGGTTTGTGTGTGTCAGTAAAGTGAGCCAGCCCAACCCAGGAGAAGCCAGCTGCGAATGCTGAGCAAGCAGGGGATGGTTTTGCCTTACTACTTTCCTGACCTCAGCTGAACTGTCCCCTCTCCTCATGCACCATTTTCTCGCAGGGGAGAGCATTTCACTGGTGGGACAGCCCAGGTGCAGAGCTGAGTTCAGAGCAATTAGCAAGAGTTCACTTTGGCTGTGACTGTAAGATGGAGAATTTGCACCAGGTCCTTGAATTTTAACCATCTGCAAAATCTGTCATTAGTTAATCAGCTTTATAAGCAATTCATGTTTTGGATTTTGTGAAAGTTTTGAGTTACTTCTTAGGCTGTGAACCAGGCAAAAACCATGGCGGGGGAGAAGGCGGGGAGTAATCTCTGTAGTAGGGATTGTATTACAGATGACACATGTAGTATGCTGAAAGAGGGACTGACATTTCCTAAAGGGGTTTATTATTCTCCGCTTGCATTCATCAGAAGGATATTCTGGTGGTAGGGGGCCTTTTATAACCCTTCTAGAAAAGCTGTTCACATTCATCTACAAACAGTTTAAAAAAAAAAAATCACTGCTCCTTTGCCTAATGTTGTATAGACTAGGAAAGGTCTTTGTCCAGGCAGCTCACAGCTGAGTAGAAAGTCCTGCCATCCTAATGCCATTCTCCTAACCTGGAATCACGGAGTAATTTAGGTAGGAAGGGACTTCTGGAGATTCCTAGTCCAATCCCTTCTCAAAGCAGGGCCAGATCTTGTCTAATCAAGATCTGAAAATGTCCTACAATAGAAAACCCACCACCTGTGTGGGTTCCTGCTCCAATGGCTGACCCCTCTCATAGTGAAAATGTTTTTCCTTATGCCTCACTGTAATTTCCGCTGTTTCAGCTTGTGCTCGTTGCTTCCTGCTCTGTCCCTGTGCACCTCCGAGAAGAGTCTAGCTCCATCTTCTCTGCACCCTCCCCCTATGTGTTTAAAGACAGCAGTGAGATCCCCCCTCTGCCTTCCCCAGGCTGAACTAAAGCAGTTCTCTGCAAGCAACCAGCATGATTTCTTGTATGTAATTATGCAGGTTGTGGTGATCCTTAAGGCCTGAATTTAGATTTAGGGCCAGGGTGGTGCAGGGTGCTGAACAGACATGAAAACCAGCTTCCACCAGTATGGACTTAATATTTCATTTGAAGGAGATTTAAAAGGGTTTTTTTCTCTGATAGACCCACAAGGAGTGTAGGACACCATTTGCATGTGTATATGCCTTGTGTGTATATCACTAGCAGATCAGTAAGTCGGGCCTTGCCTTGCTGTCCCAAGTATCTCTGCTTTCCAGGAGTCAGTAGTTTTTAGTTTATTTCTCCTTCTTCAAAATTCTTTTTAGAACAGAAAAATCTTCTGCATTCAAACTTGTGTGTGGCCCCCCCCCCCCCCCCCAAACCCACAGTCTAGGAGGCTTTAAAATGTGTGTGTTGTGGAGGGGAGATCTCTCCTTACTAATCCTGATTTACGGTCTAAAACAGGGGTGGAAGCTTTTAGCTTCCCCCTGCCGTACGCTTCATTGCTATCCCAAGGTCATAGCCTTTCACTTGGTTAAATCTGCTTAAGAGTGTACAGACCTCCAAATTGCCAGGGCAGCCAGCTTATTTGACCCCTTGCTGGCGCCAGGGTGTCTTAGCAGCACGTTTTTGTCCTTCTTGGCAGACACACGCAGATAGGGAGCCCAAGGCTGGAACAAGATGGCACGAACAAGTGGAGCCAGGGCAGCACTGGTGCTCTTGTGGGGATGGTGGGGCTGGGGTCTGTGGGACTGCGGTTGATTCTCAGTGGGAGGCATAGTGAGGCCCCAAGTGAGAGGTTCAGCCGTACAGATGGATAGGTGAGATCAGCCTGAGAGATGTTAGTATAGGGAAAATGGAAGACTGAAGCTCAGGAGGGAGGCAGTGCTCAGATGAGTGAGCCAAGTCAGGGGCTGTGTTGTGGGGATGCTGTGTACAGCATCATGGAGATGCTGGAGGAAAGAGAGTAAAAGATTGATCTAGCCATGTTGAACCTGAGATGGTGATAGAGCATTCACAGATATGTTGGGGAGAGAGAGGCCAAAACAGGAGGAGACATGTCTGGAATTGGGAGAGATCTGGGAATGGTGGTGTAGGTCAGTCTTCTTAGCTTGGACAGTTGTTTTTTTGCAGTGCACTAGCTGAGGGTTGACTCATGCTTGACCCGAGTGGTTCCCATTAGTCAGGCTTTCCCACCCCTATCCCAGAGGGTAGCTAACCAGCTCCAGCCTGGTGGCCCTCCTCTAAGGGTCTGTCCCAAAACCTCCTGCTGGGCTTTTCTCCCCTTACCTCTTCACCCTTCTCCTGTGTGTTTCAAGTGCTCTTCCCATGCTCTGGGGGAGCCAGATGGTTTGGAGATGCCCTTGGCTTCCTCTGGCTGCAGGCACCCCTGAAGGACGCTTCCTTGTTAGGTACCTGCTCTGACACAGTATTACTGCAGCTGCAAAGCAGCCTGGAAAAGTGCTTTCTGCTCCCTATTCCCACCCCTTCTGGTAGCTCTGTGCAGAGGGGTGGCATAGATGTGTGGGAGTAATAACATCCCAAAACATCCCCGCAGGCTGGCACAGCTCTTCTGAGAGCTCTGAGACTCTTCGTCATCCATAACTGCAACATTTCTCTCCATGTAACTTTGGAAAACAACACTTAATTTGCTCGTCCTGCTTGGATGATGTTCAGCAGCTCCATTATTCGGAAGCTACTGTCACCATGCTCTGCTTGCCCGCCTGAATGGAGCGGGAAGGGAGCAGGCCACTTTTGACTAAGTGCACAGATGAGGCTTTCACACCATTTAGGTCCTGTAATTGGAAAAAGACAGAGGCAAATCCGAGAAACACAAGGTTGTTTTCCGTCACCTTAGAGTGGTGAACGTTCCTCTGAAGGCCACAGGAACCACTGATGACAGTCTGTTTCCACTGCTTTTAGCAATGAAAAAAAGAAAAAAAAAAACCCAGAAAACAATGAGTTTGTAAGTCCACTACAGTAGTAAGTAAAAGATTACCTTACCAGGCAAGGATTTTTGACAGGGATAGACAGACCTGTTCTGGTGCCCCTCTGGAGCTGCTGTTGTATACCTTGTGGGACATGGTGTCAGGAGCATATATTCCTCCCTGAGTGCCCCCTTCCAATCACTGCTCATTCCTTACCATCAAGTAAATCAAACTTAGTCATCACTGTAAGATCACTGTACCCAATCAGTCAAAAAGCAATCCTGAATGAGAAGATCTTTTTGATAAGCACTCTCTTTTCATCAATTTGAAATGTTTGGAAAAATATAGATCACTTCAGCACCAGGTTCCTGCCAGAAAAACACTGAACAGAGGGAGGGGAAAAAAAAAGTTCTGCTCAAAATCTGTTTTGTAAATTCAGCGTCTTTGTTTCAAATTGCAGCTTGTGCTGAAGTTTTTTTGTTTTTCCATTTCTATCATTATGACGATGGTGAATCTAAGCAATTTTGGATGTCCTTGGGTAAAAGTTTGGAGTTCTCAAATAGTTTCCCCAAATCGTGACTTCTTAACGTTTTCAGTTTACAGGAAATTCAGAAAATGCTTTTCACTTGATTTTTCATATGCCTTAAATTCCAATCAGGCAGAAAGCATAGTATGTTGAAATGTGAGAACTTTTTGCAAACTAGAAATTCTGTTCCCAGCCTGGGAACAGAGAGGGCCTTGGCAAGGAATCCTTGGCTTCATGTCTCAAGGCCTAAACTGCTCTGCGCAGGTAAGGAGGCTGCAGGAGATGCAATGAGAGAGCCACAGGAGGATTCAAGTTGGGGTGCAGTAACTGAAATAGCAAAGTTCAGCTTCCTGTGTGTAGTGACATTGGTTCCAGAGACCAACTGTTGTGGGCAGTGTCTCCAAAATTCAGAGAAGATTAGGTAATGCAACAATAGAAAGCCAGTCTTTTATGAAAATTATCCTTTTTTCAATCCTTCTGATCATATGGAAACTGTAGTTTATACTAGAGCAAAAGTAGAAGATAGGCTAAACACCAGAGAGACACAGACTGCCTGAGTTTTGGGAGTTTGAGTAGCTGAATATTCAATATTCATTTCTAGATGTGAAACAAAAGTTCATGGTCTCTCTCAGGTGTGTGTATCAGATTTCTGTTGGGATTGACTGATTACTGGTGATGATTTTTCGCAAACCAATTTTCACCTTCCTCATTTCACAACCAGTCACCCCACTCATATTTTGTAAAGACTGTTTTGGTGAGTGGTTTTGCACTACAGTGACAATATTTCTGCTTTTAAGTAAAGTGCAAATGAACTTCTGTCCAAAATCGCAGTTGCTATCCAAATACCTTTCATACCTGTACTTTCTTTAAGAATATCTTCCTCGCATTACTTGTCTGTATAAGGTGTCATATGAGCTGGGGTTCAGGGCAAATGAGGCAAGTGCTTTCCCTGTCAGAAGATATAAGTTCCTCAGGACATCAGCTCCCACTCACTACCCTCATATCACCCATCACTCAAGCTGCTGTGACTCGTCCATGTAGCTCTCAAGGTCAGCAATCCCATCCCATCCTGCCCAAACGGGGAGATGGGGCTGCCTCTGTGGAGCCGATACCTGGGAGCAGCTGTCAGGGTTTAGAGCGCAGTGTTTTCTAGTGTCTGCTGCTGCACTGGACAGGAGGTTCAGAAACCCAAGTTTGTTACAACCTGTTGGGTGATGGTGGATGTCTCTAGTTCCCATCTCTGAGCAGGGAGAAAGAAAAAGAGGGAGAAGCTGTTATTCTTGCTTTGTGGAATGCACTGCACAAGAGGAGAGTGTTAGTACTATTATCTGAAAGAAGGCAGATGGACTTGGAAACAATCACTCATCTCATTGAGTGCTTCCCAAAATGCTTGATATTGCCTTAAAGCTCAGCAAAGAGCACTACATTTTTTGCACTACCACTGTGCTTTATTTGTTGTTTGTTACCCTTTTGGGGAAGGAGACAGGATATACTGTATGTAATGCTGGGACAAGCAGCTATGCTCCGTGCTCAGGACCTGTAGTGCCTGTGGATGTTGCTGCATTGGCCATGTCTTCAGAGGTGAGGTTTCTCCCAAGCTTCTTCCTGAAGTGGTTTTGATGAAGACCTCAGAGTTGTTCAGTTTCAGAAAATATTTGAAATTTGAGGTGTGCTGCTTATTTGCAATTGACCTGGTAAGTTAGAGGGTTTCTGAGAGTCGCTCTCTGCTTTGTGATTGCGATGAGCAAATGAGCACTTCTGGCTTGAAAGCTTGCAGGTGGGAAGGAAAAATTGTTGGATTCCCATAAATAGGGACTGTAGAAGGTTGAGTAGCAAGGACTGTGTCCCTAAGGGAAAGCTTGAGGAGAGGAAGAAAACAAGGCTTTGCTTCATAATTTGACTCTCACCTGGTTGTTCAAATAAACATTTTGTTTAAATTAGTTTCAGATACGACTGCAAATACATATTACGGCTCTTTCAGATCTCTGTTAAGGAATTTCTTTAAAGTGCTCCTTAACTGAATGCTCTTACCCATGTATCATTAGTGAGCTGTTTGTGTAATTGGCTCTCCCTTTCCCTGCCTGCCCAGCACTGCTGTTTGAGAGGCAATTTAGTGGGAAAACTGAAGGGGAATGCTGCAGTTTCTGGGACTTTATCATCTCCACAGGTTAGAAGTGCATTCTTTCATCTCTTCCAGCTTCTTTCAAATCCTGTCATACCTCAGCATGGCTGGAGCAGAACCAGAGTTTAGATTTTTGTCTTGTCTGAAGCTCGGGGTGATTTGGTTTGGAGATGTCCATGAAGGCCCATCGGTAGCCCCACTGGGAGAAGGTGTGGCTCATTCCCTCTGGCTGGCCATCCCATCACTTAGCAAAGCCCCACCACTGTTGCTGTGCTGCACTGTCCCTACTTATGTGGGAGAAGTTACTGAAGGTGCAAATATTGCACAGGGTTGTAAGCCAGCCAGGTACAAATTCAATAGTAAGTCTGGCCATCCTCTTGCCAGTTGCCGACTCTGTGGCTGTTGGTTGTTCCTCTCATCTCTGCCTTGTTTCCCTGGCTGTAAAAATAGTCTCATGGGAAAACCTCAGACTGAAATCTCACAGGAGAGCATTTTTCTGTTGCTTTTTTAGGCTGTGAACTCTTCATGCTTTTGATGTTTTCCTCTAGTGTGTAGAGAGCACTCAGCCCATTACAGGTGACTGGGTACAGAGATGTGCCAACAGCTACCGTGGGAGAAAGAGCTCAGGGAGCCTTTCGCAGTTGTGATGCTAGCAGGAAGGTGCAGATCCTTGTGGCTCTGCCATGAGCTTTTTTCTTACCTTGCGCCAATTAAGACTACTTTGGACTTCGTTATCCCCGTCTGTTCCTGACTGGAGGGCTACAAGCGTCTGTGTTACAGAGCTTATTAAGATGTCTAGGAGGATCAAGTGCTTATATTGAAAAATGAGTTCGTGGTGTGGCACCTTGTGAACTGAAGCAGTGGTACCACGCGCATGATAGCAGCGACAGGTTTGCATGGACAGGTCTGTCGCCAGAGGTATAACTGGTGTATCCCAATTGCTTCTGCCCTTTGTGGGTAATGTAAACAGTCCTGAGGCAGGGGAGTGTTGGCTGTTTGTCCTCCTAGACTGGCAGCATCATCTGTGCTGTAGTTTCCTCTGGGTAAAAGACAGAGAGTGAGCTCCTGACTCAATGGTGGGCCCACAAAGGGGATTTGAAGCTACTTCTTGCTGCTATTATATACAGCAATGTGGCAGCAGCTTTTTGCATGTGCTACACTGTGGACAGCTGTTAGCCTCAGTTGTTTCTCTCCCTGGCATGTCTACGTGTCCTGCTTTTCTCACCAGATAGCAGCTGTCCAGTCAGATAACGTCCAAAATTTTCTCCCCTGTACTTGAAATTGGGGTACTCCCTCCTCTGTCTGGAAGGGAGCAGGTGGCTTAGGCGAGTGTCAAACCTGTGGTGGATTCAGTAGGAAAGAGTGAGCACGTGGGATGCGACTGTTCCTTGGGCTTGCAGGTGTCATTTGTTTCAAGGGCTCAGGGTCCCCAGGTAAGGATGTTAGGCTGTCCTGAGACCCAAAGCCAGCTGAAGTCTCAATGATCACTTTGAGTCATTAGCAAATACTGGGTCAGGTCCTTTATAAGTGTATCTGTGGGCAAGTATGAAGTTGGTGTTGCTCACTACAGCGTTGTTAGAAATACACTGAAGTGGGGAAAGAACTGTTTAATTTCTGGTTTTCCATGTGCTCCAGCTGATTGCTTTCCCTGGTACTCCATCCCATGGTCCCTTAGCATGTATACTATACTAGTTGTGAGCCAGTTAAGCCCCTTTTGAAGATCAGCAGGGCATTTTTAGTGTGGGTGGGTGAGACTGCAAAAGATAGGTTTGCCAGGTCTCCATGTCTGCTTATGGAAAAGATTGACAGGGCACAAACCCAACAGCAGATGACACCAGCTTGGGCTTCCCACCATGTTTTGGCCAAGTGCGGTGGCCAATGACAATGAGATACCATTTCTCTGGTAGCAGTAGACTGAGCCTCTCTTGGTTGCAGTTCAGAAGGTGACTTCTAGTACCAACACGGGCTTTTCTCCTGCAAGTGAAACTCTGTCTACATCTTTATATCAGAAGATTTGGGGGTAAATAATATGGCAAGTGAGTTATGTAGCATTTCTGTTGGTACAAGGCTAGATGAAATCAATTTTAAATTTAGAAATACTCCTTCAAGAAAGAGTGGATTTAGGGAAAAGCTCTATATTCAGATATGTCCAAAGAAGAATAATCGGATAATTTTTTTGTATTATCATTGTTTTATGTTACAGGGATATTTTTTTTCCAAGGTTTATCTTGGAATTAATAAACTCATCTCCTACAAAGCCTGTGGTACCTGGGGATCCATGAGAAAGAGGGAGGCTATTGCTGTAAAGAGAAGTGCTTGTTTTAGGCAGGGCAGTACCGAGATGAAGTGTAATAAGATGTTTTGACAGGAGGCCATGAGGGAACTCTGTTTCTCTCACATGCACACACAGGTCCAAGATATTTAAACACACACACACACACACACACACACACACACACACGTACGTATATATAGCTGTTCACTCTTTATCTGGATCTTAAGCAAATATCATGTTTGGAGGAGGAAAAAAGTCTTCTCTCCTCCATCTTGCTGATAGGATTTGATGGAAGGATGGAGGTACTTTCCTGGAAATGACCTTGGAGTAAGAAATATTTTTCTGAAGCTTTTTTTGTTTACTAATGCCAGAAGACAGCAAGAAACAAAACAAATCTATTTTTCCATCTTTTTGAAACCTCTAGCTGGCAGGGTTAACTTACTTGTATATCAGTAGGAATGCCAGTGGCTACTTGTTTTAAGCCTGATCCTTTCCAGGACACCTGTGTATTTCTTTCCTAAGGTCAAACCTAAAGAAATAAGTGCAAGCATTTCTGCTTCTATGGCAGCTTAGTGCCTGAGGTAGCTGTTCTGCCGCATCCCTTGGTCAGAACAAGTGTGCTGATGCTTAAACCCCAAATGGTTTTCCTCCTGGTAGGTGTTCATATTGGCAGGAGTTAGACATAAGGTCTGAGCACTAAAGCAACTAATGAAGAAGAGTGTGCCTGGATCTGCCCCTTGCACTGGTGTGTGTTGGGCAGTGACTCGAAGGATTGCAAGGCAGCAGCTGACTCAGGGAGTTGTGTCCCTCTCTTTCACAACCACCCATGGACAACCCCAAACAGAAGCTTTCCGGCTTTTTCCTGCAAACGGTTTTGTCCCATTACTTGGAAGGAGGAATCCATCCAACCCTCCTGCTCTGGTAGTTATCTTTATTGCATGAATCTGGCCATAAGTGGGCTATGACTA
Organism: Dromaius novaehollandiae; assembly: GCF_036370855.1. Classification (NCBI taxonomy): domain Eukaryota; kingdom Metazoa; phylum Chordata; class Aves; order Casuariiformes; family Dromaiidae; genus Dromaius; species Dromaius novaehollandiae. The sequence continues at coordinate 2,022,436 of NC_088113.1, read as the reverse complement.
TTTCTCCCTGTGTCAATCTGTCCTTTAACTCAAATAGTTTTCCTTCTGCCCTGGTGCTTACCCCCATGGAGAGCAGCCGGATCCCCTCTCAGCCTGTATTTGTTAGGCTGAAGAAGGCAAAAACATGCAACCACTTTCTGGATGAGATTGTTTTTTGGTTCTGGAATACGGAGCCACTATTTGTCCCTTCCCAGCTGGTGCAGCACTGCTGCTCTCCAGGGCGGCTGGGTCAGAGTCACCATAGTCTGCACACACATCTGCTGCTTGGCTCTTTTTTGAAAGCCTTTTAACCCATTAAGCTTGGCCCAGATGATTTTCAGTGCATTTTCAGAGAAACAGCAAAGTGGTATATCAATGCCCCCTTCATGTGTCCAAACCAAGGTTGAACCAGCCTAATCTAAAACCAAGGCTAAATCTCGAGGAGACAATTCCCCGGGGCATCTACCTGGAGCAGTTCTTTGGGGAGGGAGATATTAGCTGTGCTTGTTTCTTTATGCCGAGGAGGCATCTCAGCCCAGTCGGTAACTTGTGGTCATTTCTGATCAGCCAAAGATGACGTGCTCGGGCAGCGACTGCAAACTGCTGCTGGCACCATCCCACTGCAGTGAGCCTGCTTGGGGCCAAGGCCACCGGGGCTGGGGCCTCCTGTATGGCATGTGAAGTCGCTAGATCAAATTCCCTGGTTGCCCAAGTTGGCCAAAGTGAGTATCTTAGTAGCAGAAGAAAATACCAATAGGAACTGATTGTGGTATTTTCCACCTGATCCTCATGACTTCTGCCTCTTAGCCATGCAAAATCTGCCAAAAGTTAAGAATTATGCACACCATGTAAAGGCCTCAAAATCAGAGAGTTTGTTTTAGATTATCAGTCAGTTCTGGGAGCGACAGAGAAACCTGTCACAACATTATATAAACCCAGCCAAGCAACATTTTTTTCTACTGTGTGAAATAATTCAACAAATTTCTAATTACAGAAATCTAATTAAAGGCTGAATGTAACGACTATGCCTAATCATAATGATACACCCATTTCATTAAAAAAAGAAATTGCTTGTGTACGACAAGCCATCCAATTTAGTACTGAATTAATATATGCCTCTCTGCCTGGAACTGTGCAAGCACCAGCTCATGTGCCTGTCCCCAGGAGGTCTGCATGCCTGAGCCGATGCACGCAGCAGCGCATGCCTGGTCTTGTGTGTCCACGTTTCAATCTCTGGCTCTTCTCCAAGCAAGTTTTCAAGAGGCATCTGTGTAAGGTGGCAGGTGAGAAGAGATCCTCTCAAATGGCCGAAGGTCAGTCAACTTTGAGGGACTGTGAGGTATGATGCTGCAAAGAGCATGCCCGAGCATTGGGCTGCCACTTGGCTGGGGTCTAGCAGAGTATTTTCTTTCCAAAGTCCATGAATGGAAGAGCAGTAGATGCGCCTTTGCTTAATTTTCATTTCAGTTCTACTTGATGTTTTGGTTGGAGCTCTCAGACAGCAGTAGCACAAAAAATTATTTCCCCCAACTCAGTGGTCTTTTCTTCCAAGTTTTCAGCAAGCTGCAACAAAACCTAGAATGGACAGCATCTCTCTGATTAAAGCATGTTTTGTAAAACTCCTCAGATCAGCTTTTCCATAGAGGTGTGTCTGACATCAGCAGCAAGATAAAAGTAAATAACCACAGCAGCAGGCAACGGGCAGTAAACTAATACCAATCATGCTGCCCGTGTGCCAGGTAGCTTGTCAGGCCTCTACTGACTGATGCAATGGTCTATTGATTCTTCCTATCAGCCCTGATACAGTACCCACTTTTATAAGGGCCCTGGCAGCATTCATATCAGAAGGAGACAGTTTCTTAAAGCAAGACATGATCCTTAATCCATGCAATAGAGTATAAGTTGTAGAGGGAATGGACGTGCTTGTAGGCCTGAGTGGAGCTTTCTATTAATATTTTTCCAGTAGTTTATTGCTGAAATCACTCTTGCAAAAGCAACTTAGGCTTTATCCTTCCTGTAACTTTGCTCATGCATCTGAAAGTTTATCCTACAGCATGGAGGCTGAGCCCAAATTTCTGGCAGGCCTACAGTCCTTAGCCGGCAAGAATTCAAATGTCAGATGGGGAGCCAAATAAGGGACAGAGGGAATAATATCAGGGCAATGAGGTTAAATAGATATATAATTGATTTTTTCAGCACTGTTCTCGGGTGTAAATCCGTTAAGGTTAATGAAGGAAGGCAAATTAAATTGAGCAGCCCTTTATGGCAAGCTTAGCCTGGCATACAGCCTGCCTCAGAGCCTCCTCTTGGTGCTCCCCCAGTATTTGTGATGGCTACATCTTGTTATCAGCTTTTTGCTTGTTTACTCCAGCTGAAAGGAGCTGAGCTCTGTTTGCCACAACCGTCACAAGAAAACTACAGGTTATAAGCAAACCTCCCATCTTGCTTCTTTACTTAAGTACTTAGAAACATGGGTTCATCTGGGCTTGTTTCTGATCTACCTGTAGCTGCTTCATGGACCTGTGAAACATCTGCTCTGGTTATCTTGCAAAGCCCCAGAGACTAGTGGTTGGACAACTGAGCTAGATGACATTTTCACCCCTGCATTTCTCTGATTCCTTAAGAAGCCCTGCAGGGTGTTGCTATAAGTAGTGTCTTTTGGGTGAGGTGTCAAATATTTGTCACAGAAGTACCCGTGGCATTTTGGCAAGTGTCAGCTCTGGTGCCTGAATTAAATTCTGATGCAGATAATTATATCCTGCCTACCTTCCCCTGATTTCAACTGGTAACGTTTGATTAGTCTCCCTGTTCTGAGCGGGTGGGGAACAGATGTGTGCTGATAGCAGCTGCCTATCTCAGGTGGCATGGGAGGCTTATCCGCCGGGTTTATTAAAATGCTGTGGGACAAACGGTGATATTTTGGTTGGGATCATTCTCTGTGCACTGGAAGGTGCTCAGGTGATGCAGCCCACTCTGAGTCCTTAAGCATTAATATAACACAATAATATGCCAGGGAGCTTGGAGAAGTGCATGCACAGTAACGAGCGATTCTTACCTTGAAGTTCATCATGCAGGTGCAAGAGAGAAGGGGCTCAGCTCCGAGCTTTGGGGTCTTTTGTCCTTGTGGCTGTGGCTAAAGGCAGGGAGGAGGGAGGCCTACTGGACACTGGAGCAGAGGAACCCAGCAGGGTTTTTGAGAGAGGCGGGACTTGATACTAAGGTGTCCAAGGTGAGTTTGCTAGAGATGGAGAGCACCCAGGACAGGCTGTACCCTTCTCCCCCAGCACAAGCCAGTGCAGCCTGCTCTGCCCGCACAGTGGGCTCGTGTGCAGCCCAAAATCCAACTGTCTCAAGGTCTTTCAGAGGAAGAGGAAACACTCTCCCTGCTGGGATGCGTGGTGTCCATGCTCATGGGTACCTGCATCACGCTCTCATCCTGCCTCTCCTTTTGCTCAAAGTCCAGCCCCGGTGCTGGCACGCAGGAGCAGAGGTGAGCAGAGATGCATTTCTGAGCCCCGTGCTCACCCATCACCTTATGTCCAGACCGTACGTCATCCCAGCCCAGCCTGTCTCACTGCGTGCCGAAACACTAAAAGCATCAAAGCATCCTGTAGAGGACACCTCCCTGCTCCGCCAGCATGGGTCTGGTGCAGAGATGGCCAGGAGAAAGCCTTGACGACATCTCAAGTGGTAGGGATGCTTCACTGGTTTCTCTCCTGCTGTCCTCAAAGCTTGTGGGAAGGACACGTGTCTCATTACACAAACGGGTCCAAAGGTTCAGTCACCAACAGAAGGTCATTTGTCCTTTGAATCAATTATGCCTAGCGCTGTTAAATCATAGATGTCTGTCGTGGATAATAGATGATATCCTGTCCGTCCCCTGGCTGCTGATATATTGCTCCGTACAGCTAATTCAGCAGTCCCCTTTGCTGCTCATTTTCATGCCTTCAAGTGACCAGACTTCCAAGAGCTTCCTGAGTTCACCTAGTTCAGTGTTTACTGTTATAAATGGGCAGACAGTGAACCGGGATGCCTCCTATTCCCTGCCATGCCACAGCTGCTGCTTCCTGACACCTGCAGGCATCTGGCCCGTGGCACAGCGCTATTTAACCTTGTTAAATAAAACTTAGCAGATGTTACTGGAGGGAAGTACTCAGCCAAATGCCACTCCCCTGGGTCTCCTCTGAGCTTCTGTGCTCAGGCTTTCCTTGTGCTTGCTTGGGCTCCCTCTAAGAGCAAGACGGGAACAAAATCAGGCTGGGAAAGTTATAATTTATCGTGGCCTTTTGCAATACCTTCTCTCAGACTGGGAGGCCTTTGGGAAGAACACACACAGCTCTGCAGCCCAGTTTGACTTCAGTGAGGCCAGCCCAGCTACCCCTCATTTGTGCTGGTGTACACTGATGTGTGTGTGTACCAGCCACAGCAGTCAGGTGGGAGAGACTGAATTAAACCAGAGAAATCTGGAAAAGGTTTTTCGAAATGTGGGATGCACAAAGGGTCGGAGCAGCAGCGAGAAGGAGCCCTGAGGAGCTAGCGGGAGTAAAGTGGCCCAGACAGGGAACAGCTGCGGGGAAGCAGCAGAGCCCTGGGGAGAGCAGAGCCTCAGAGGAATGGAGGTTTCAGCTCAGCACTGGGCACAGGATGCGACCGGAGGGCCAAAGGGTCGGTCAGACCCGTCACTGAAAGCTGCTGTCCCTCACAGGCTCTCCAGACAAGTTGCTTTCCGCTCTGTGCCAATTGTAACAAAATACTGCTTCAAGCATCTTTGAGCCTTTCTGGTCTTTTGCAGCAAGGAGAGACCTTGGTGAAGACAGCTCCCAGGGCAGGGAAGGGCACAGGGCGAGGTGTAAGGCTAATGTTCGAGTGGCCTTGGTGGTCCCTGGCTGCTGTCTTGGGAGACTTTTCTTTTCCTGTATGGTTGAAGCTTGCTTCTGCCCCACCATGGGCATCCCGGAGCAGGTTAAGCCACCTGGGACATGGCCATTTTAGAGCTGGCTCAAGTACCATCCCCTTCCTGCGACCTGCCAGCCCTGTTGGCTTTAGCTTGGATGGTGCTGCTGTATTGCTTTGGGGCTGTGGATTATCTTTCCTCTGGACATCTGGCCTCTTGGGCTGATGAATAACTGAAAAAGGAGTGCAGCAGATGCACAGTGGCAGTCTTGCACGCAGGAGGCGTGCAGCATGTCTTATGGCACACGGGACGGTGACTGAGCCTCTGGGATAGATTTTCTGCTCGGATGCCACAAACTCCCTGCAGGTCTGTGAATGGACCACACAGAGGCTTGGACCCTGAGCTCAGGTATAGCAGAGGCAGTTGGGAAAAGCTTTTCCACCAGCTGGGCTGACCAGCAGCTCATGGGATTAATGCATCTGGTGAGAGCTGGGACTCGTAACGAAGTCCCTGGTGTCAAATCAGTGCAGTCGCCAACCAGAAGCAGTGATTTTCATGCTTTGCTATTTCACTGTGTTCCTGCACATTATCGTGCTTCGTGCAACAGCTAAAAATAATTAAAAGAAAGGCTTTGAGCCTGCAATGAGGGAAGGGGAAAGGGAACCGCTGTGTTTGGACAAGAGAAATTGGACTCCTACAGCTGGCAGGAGCCTGTCAGTCACGCAAGCAGCATGTGTGAGAAGGTTTCAGTCTCTCCGTGCTGGATAGTCACTGGCTCAATAAACAAACAGGCTCTGTTTTTGTCTTCAGTCACCCTACCAATGCCTCTTGCTAGCCTTGACTTTTTTGCTTGTCTCTATATTTTTAGCTGCAGGACACCCTGTCCCCGACCTTGGAGAGGACCTGAGTTTTCTCATACCTTTCTAAACATGTAAAGCCACCTCTCACCCTTTACCATGTCCACATTAAAAGAAAGGGAGGGTGTCAATAGAGGTTTTTCCACCTTTGCACCATTGTAACTAAACCGAGACCCCAAAGCATGAATCTGTTTGCCTGAGAGTTTATTTTACTTAGCTGTGTTGAATAAAAGTATTTGAGGAAGGATGGGGGAAGATTTTGTCCTCTCTGTGAGATCCAACTAAGTAATGGTGGAGGAGCACTTGTGTGCAGTGGTTAACCAGCTCAGTGGTTAAAAGGCAGGACCTTGCTGATGCTGAAGGCCAGGTATAGGCTGATGCTGCTGAATTAATTATTGTGCCAAAACCTGGCAGGTTCAGGGTGGAGCAGAGCTCTCTTCCCTGCTATATCTCATGAACCAGCCTTGCTTCTGATCTCGCGTTTTGCTCCTTATCACAGATTTCAGTGGCATCGCTTTGCATATATGGTGGCTTTGTCAAAGGCAGCGCCTGTCTGCTGCCTGCCTTGGAGGTCTGCAGCCCTAGATGTCCCATGTACTTATGCCAGAGGAATTTCATGGATTTTGTTCTTCATTCACTCTCCGCATGTTCAGGAATTGTGGAGAAACCCCTGTTTGCTTTGTTGTATTGGGAACGGGGGACTCGGTCGAATAGTAGTGTGACTTGGTTTAAAGTGTCCAGGCTTTTTTTGCGTTCTCCTAGTCTTCAAGTCCATGCTTTTGAATTACTTTTCATCCACTCAGGCCCTCTTTTCTCCTTTAATTCTAGCAAAAATCTCTGCAGAGAACTAAGGGGTGCAAAGTGTTTTACCCTTCTATCTCTTACCTCATTCATATGCAGAGAAGAAGAGAAAAATAATTGAATACATTCAGTAAAATGCAGTATTTCCGTGTATTTTCCTGAGAGAGGGAGGGAGTTTAGGAGTTTGGGAGTTTATTGTCTTTTATTTTGAGGTATAAAATGATTTAGCCCTGTGCAATATTAATGTCATTTTGAGTAAATGATGTAATGTTTTTCATTTTGCAAGTGCTGAACTGAGCACGTGTTGTACTGCGCTGCGGTTTTGGTCAGATTGCCTCACTGTTGCGGGCAGGACTCGGGAAGAGGAACGCCTTTTTTTGTTTGGCAAGTTAAATCCTTGCATTTATGCAGTCTTGCAAGCACTCCTCGTCCGAGCGCTTCCACGCTCCCAGGAGCGAAGGCGGACTGCGGCCGCGGGGGGCAAAACGCGGGCATGGCGGGGTGTAGCGGGCCGGAGCGCCGCGTTGGGGCAGACGCGGACGTGCTTTGCACAGCACGAGCGGGAGGCCTCCATCTCCGCGTGGCTGTTCCCCAGCGCCTGGGCAGGCAGACCAGCACCGCTGCGGGAGCCTGCTCCGGCACGTTTGGTGGTGATGGCTGGAGTCTGCCCTCCCTGTTCTCTGCCAAGAGAAGGTGGCTCTGCTTGTGCTGTTATTCCGCTGCAGATCATCACGGGAGAAGGCCCTGTGTGCTAGCCAAGTGACGAAACTTGGCCATCACCATGCCAGACACAGCTGACTTTCAATTGTTGGAGAAAAATGTATATATTTTGGGGTTCCTTAACAAGAAACTGCTGCTAGATTTGCACGGGCAGTAGTATCTGACCTTCCCGTGCAACTGGTGCTACCCAAGCTAATAATTTCCTATCCGTGTGCCAATCTGAGTAGCTGAGGTATTTTGTGTTTTTTACTGTCTATCTGCTGTGCCTGAATTAATGGAAAAATGGACTGAAACTAAGACAAGGGCACTGAAGGCAGGGAGTGACAAATTGGCTTCAGAGCACGGCAGCAGCAAGCACTGTCATGGGTTCACAGGTTGACCTTTATCTAAACAGAGCTGTATATAACAGATAAGAATATTTAACAATAATTAATGTCACATCAGCACAGAGAACAAAATGACTACATCAAACCGGCAAGAATTCCCCTGCAAGTTACTCAAAGGAGAAACGTCAGCTTCTTCGTATCTGCAGCCTGCCTTGTGCTGATGGTGCCGGAATTAGAAGGGAGGGCGTGTGAGTAAAGAAGCTATTAAAAATGATTTAGGGCCGGGATAATATATATATATAAATGAGCGAGAGAGACAGAATCAAGCAGAGCAGCGGCAGGCCTGCTGGACCAGAGTTGTGTAAAATCAAACACTAAACGGAGCTGCTAATTGGGTGCATAAACGTGTATAAAGCTATTATCTCCACCGTTGAAGTTTTGACAGGCGGCTTGTGGTGTTTTGCCTTTCGCCTCCACGCGGTCCTGCTACGCTGTGCTTCAGCAGACGGCTCTTGCCCTGGCAGGTTAGTCCGCGTTTGGATTTTCTAGATGGGGAGAATCGTCGCTGGCAGAGGGGGATGAAACGGTTCTCATTCTGGCTCCGAACTGGGGTCGTCTCCCTGCTTCCGCGGGCTGCGGAGCCCGGTACGGGGTCGCGCTAAGCTGGTGGATATATCTGCTGGGCTCGGTTGCCATCCATCCTAGCATGCAGCGTCGGTGTCGGGCAAGTGTTTTAAAGCACGTGGTTTAAGCTCTGTGGGATGTTTTTGTTCCTAGCAGAGCAGGGGAGAGCCTGCAGTCCCTAATTTAATATAAAAAACAATGACGGTCAGTGGCAGCCGTTCACCGGCAGTGGATTTCATCAGTCCAGATGACAAAACAAACTGCCTGAAAAGGACTTAACCCCATCCTGCCCTGCCTCCTCTGCCAGGACACGTCCCCAGCCCTGGGGCGTGAGGCCCGGGGCTGCCCAGAGCGCCCTGGGAGCCAGTGCCCCGTGCCCGGAGTGATCCCTGCTGGAGGCGTGGGGCAGAGCGCCCTGGGGCCCTTTGCCTGCCTGGGAGCCCTGTGTGCTTCACACCGTTATCATCCCGCCAGGAGATGCTGCACCGCAGCTTGAGGACTTTGCTTTAAGCAATTTGGTGAAGTCCCAGGGGAGAAGGGTGGTGCCAGCAGCCCCTGAGGGCCACCCCGTGCTGTGGGTCCAGCCTGTCCGTCTGGGAATGTCTCGCTGTGCGCAGCGTGTTGGAGAGCACACTGAGTGCACTCTGCTTGCCAGGACCGCGGAGGGGCATGGATGTAGTTTGCCAGGTGACGATGCCTCTGGCTTTGTTTTCTGTAAGATGGACAAGGTGCAGCAATTGCATGGAGCAGCCCACTGCCTCATCTGGACCTTCCCTGCGCTCGCACCAGGAAGCCCCGGCTATAGTCCTGAGGGACTGGCTACTCCTGGGTTTCAAAGACAGACAGGTGCAGTAATGAAGCTTTGTGGGTGGAGGAACAAGAGTTTATGAAAGTCAGTGGGGCAACTGGGGGGGGGGGGGCAGCAGGCCTCATCTCTCAGTGCTGGTGAGATTGCTCTATTCCTCCTCTCCTCTCCTCCTGCCCTGCCATCCCTGTCATCTTCGCTCCTGGGGCGAGACCCTCTCTGCTGGTGCTGCCTTTGCCTCCCCAGCACCACTGTCCACCCGGGCACAGGCTGATGCACCAGCAAGGTGAGGAGCGGAGGGTTTGGTATCTGCTCCCTCTCTTTGCACAGTCTGAGCTGTCACAGTGAGGCTGTGGCTGGGCACTGTGTGGACACTAGGACTGCTAAGCCAGAGCCAGACCGACTTAAACCTCTTGAAGAGGAGCAGGATAATGAGGGAGCAGCAGTAGCTCCCAAGACAGATGCGGTGTTCCTGGCAAGCCACTGCACGAGCAGCAGATCTTTGCTGGGGCTCTGGAGTCTGCCCTCTCCTGCCTTTGGCTGAGTCTGCAGCTGGCAACGAAAGGTCTCCTGTCCCATGCAGGGAGCAGGCAAGCGAGACCTGCCTTTGGCCTCCCATCACAGGCAGAGCAAACTCCCAAAGTAAAGAAATGGAGAGCTTACTCCTTGGCTGGCCCAGGCAGCCCCTCCAGGGCACCCCATGCCATGCTGTAGAAATATTTATTGCCAAAAAATGGCAGTGGGTGTTGGAAGCTGAGCACAGGATAATGGCCCACTGGAGAGCTGTGTGCGGGGAGGGGGTATGCACTTACCGGACGGTCTCTGCAGAAGTGCCCTGGACATGATTTTTCGTGGAATCTGGAGGTGAGAAATAAAGGGTCACTGGCAGAAGACCTCAGTCACCAGCCTTGTTAACACCATGTGACATTTAGTCAGACCTGAAGGGTGGTCCTTTCCTTGTCTTTAACGCTGGCCTCCTGATGCTGGCCTGGTGCTTCCTATGCTAGAGGGCTCCTGGGAACTGCATGTGTACCTGTTCCTCCCTGCCCTATCTCCCCCCCGTGTCGCCCCCCCCATCCCATGGTGCCATGATCAAGAGCATAAAGCCAGCTCCCTGATAACTGCCTGCAGAGCACATCCTGAGCTGCTCCAGCAAGTGTTTGACCCATGGTGCTAAGAAAAGTTTAAAGTTGTACTGCTGTAAAAAAAAGTAAAACAACCAAAGGATGGTGGATTGTTTTTCTGAGGGCCAGGTCCTGTGTTTCAATCTCAGATTGTGTTTCACTGAGGCCGCTGAGGGTGGTGAGGCATTTGGCTTATGTTAGGAAGAGTAGGCAAGAGTGTCTGGCCCAGACGTGGACTCCTCTGCAGCATGAGACAGGCAGAGGAGGCGTTTTGAAGCTGGGGTTTAGCATGTAGCCCTGTGCAGATTTCATAACTGGATTTTGGTTTCTTTCAAAGAAAAAAAAAAGAAAGGGTGTTTTCATATGAGACTTTGGTTTGCTGGTTTGATGTTTGGGGCAAGGGCTGTCCCCTGCCATACAGCATCTAGCGTGGTCAGGTCCTGAAGCATTTCACGTTGGACTTATTTCTGCAGCATGTTGCTGTGACAGCAGAAATCTGAACTCATCAGGTATGCTCCATCCTCCTCGACTGAAACTGGCTCTGCTGCCACCTGCTAGCTGAGACAGAGATCAGTGCCTCTCCGAGCCAGTTCAGAGCCTTCTGTTACACTCCAGCACAAGCAATCGGTATAATTCATGTAGCCTTGACTGTGGGAAATTACTCAGAAAGTTAACAAACTGATAAAAAGCTCAGCCCTGGACATAATGGGCTGCAGTCATCCTTGGCTTGTCCCCCTAAAGCCAGTGGTGATGTAAAGAAGCAAATATCTAGGGTTTGGGGTTTTTTTTTTTTTCTCTCTAATTGGGCCCTTGTGTCCATCATAATAGATATTTCTTAAACATTAATTTATCCACATGATCAACTGTGGGAAGCGTTATTAGCCTCAGTTAGTAGAGATGAGAGTGAGGCACAGAACTGGAGTCCAAGGTCATGAAGGGAGTCTGGGAAAGAGCCAGGAAATGATCCAGCTTCTCTTGAATTTCTAGCTGGTACCTTAAAGGCCAGTGCTCTCTGCAATCCCTTAACCCAACCTGCTGCCCTGCTGGTCACTAATTAGTGAAGAGCAGTTCCACTGATGCAGTAAGTAAGTGTCTGCTGTGCTCAGCCACTAAACAAACCTAGCCCAGGGTTGTGTGAGCAAGTGGAATGTCTGTTGATTCACTGAGGAGAAAATCTGCCATTAAAGGGTCACTGGAAGACTAAAGCCAAAGTGAAGTGTTGCTTTAAAATAACAAATTACGTTCTGAGACTGTGAATTTGCATCAGAATATAGAGGCAGGACTTTGACAACAGAAGGCACAACTACTGATTAAAGTGTTAACCCGTAGTTCCTCCCTGTTTATCTCCCCTGGCCTGAGGTGTAGAAGTGTGGCTTGTTAGAAAACCAATCAGTATTTAAATCCAGGGTGTTACCGATAGCATCTAGAGAAGCAAAAAGACTAGAGCTTTCTGCTTTGACTCAAGTTTCAGTCATCTTTTTTTCAGGAGAGATATAGAGTCATGTAAGACCGACTAAGCAAACAAATTGACCGTCTGGAAATGCTTACTCTCTACATTTCAGCTCTGAGCTGACCCAATCTGAGTTTACTTTGAAGTCAAACTGTTTAACTTATTCACATTTTTTGTCCATCTCTCTCAGCATATGGGTGTGACTTTTTCGCCCACAGACCTCAAAGTGCCCTGGAAGGCAGCTGAGTGCCATCACTGCCGTTGGGCAGAGGAGACCTGAGCCCCTGGTGCTCATGCCCGAGGAAATCCTAGTGCAGAGGAGAACCTCTGATGGGTCTGGCATTGGGCTTCCCCACATTGAAAGCCTCAGTGATGGAAACCAGTTTATAAAGCTTTGAGCCAACTGGCCTGCCCTAAATCCCATGGAGAATCTCTAACAGCGTGAAAGATAAATCCCAGGTCCTGGTTCCCTTATAACTACCCTGTGTTAGCAAACAACTCCCAATAAGCAGCTTAAACCACCTGCACAGCTCCCCTTGCTCTTCCTTGGTCCTGCTCTCTGCAGAGGATGCATTTAAGTTGACTTAGATTCTCAATATTAACCTGACAGAAGTATTTCATCACTTTGTTCCTTTCTCTGGGCTCTGGATCATGGAGAAAGGAGCTGGGTGACCTGAGGGAAAGCATAAACTCTTTCCCACTCTAACCACTTGAGTGCAAACTCTAAGCGCCTTGAGGTCATTTCCATAGTCACTCACTCCCGTCTCGCCTGCGAGCACAAGGGGATGCGTCAAATGGAGCCAGATGTTTTATACAGGAGGGTGAAAGGAGGCAAAGTGATACACAGAGAGGAAGAAGCAGGAGCAGCAGTTTTAGCACTACCATACTGGTGTCATGAAGGCAAGTGGCTGTGCTGATGTACTCCCACTCACATGTCCTCAGCACCATCAGCACTGCGAGAAAAGCAAAATACTCACACAAGGACTGTTGCTGCCTCAGCATATGATGCTGAAATTACCTTCTCTTCTTTTCAAACCACTTGGCTGCTTCAGAATGCCATTTCTTCTATCCCAGCTCAAAAGGAAAATTTTCTGAGAAGTTTGAGGGCACAAAACAAGGAGGAGACCAAATAGAAGATGAATTTTCGAGTTGCACTTTCAGATTCTTGCTGAGGCATAGTGTTGGTGTCAACCTTTTATATGTGCATCCTGCGCTGGTGCTATTTCACACCAGCTCCAAGCTTGTTTTTAAATGACAAATAATCATGACAGGTAGTGTAAAGATGAAGCTTCTTCCCCAGTTAAATTGCATTTTCTGACCCAGCTGGGGAGGAAACCACTGGAGAGCAAGATCTTTGGGTTTAATGAAGTAGAAAAATTCAGAGCTGATGTGGTATTCCCAGAATATTGTTCTTCTCTGTGATGCCCCAGGGACTGTTTCAGGTTGTCAGAAATCCAAAATGGAAAGATCTCAAGTTAGTTTGGGTGAGAGAGTGTCCAATCCATGATAGCTGCTCTTTGGAAATGCATATATCCCCACTGCAGCACTGGACTTTTCCTTCTTTACTTTTTCTGGAGTCCTGGATTCCTCTCACTACCAGTGCCAGTGCAGTGGGTTGCATTTGGCACGTGGGGAGAAGATGGGGCAGCACACGATGCTGCAGGCACATCAGGTGCAGGCCTCTTCACGCGAATGAGAAGAGCGCATCTCATGTTCTACATATGACGCGAGGCAGGTCTGAGTTTCCTTCATCTCGTGCATGAATGATGCCAACATGTGTCCAAACTCCCAAAATGGGCACAGACCTTCTGTTTGCAGACCCTAACTTTGGTGGGTAGCAACAGGTACAGATTTGTTGTTTTGGGGAAATTAAAAGATGGCATTTTTTCAAAGTGCTTGAATCGGTGTCAGTTTTGGGTGTGATTTCTGACTGGCTGGAAATGCTTGCTGACTTCGGCCACCTAAGCAAGGGGCAGACCTTTAAAAGAATAGCATGCCCAGCACAGTGAAGCGTGCACTGAAGCAGTATGCTTTTGACCAGGGGTGCACTGGCAGCCCTGGGGTACAGCCAGGCAATCTAAAGCCTACTGGGATGGAAGGGCATTCTGGAAAACTGATATTCGCAAGTAAATGCGTTTCCACAACAGTTTTCTGTGTGTGATCTTAGACTCGTTGTGTGCAGAGCCTCGTCGCCTTCCCTGCACGAGGTGGGAGGGTGAGCGTGGTGCCGTGGTGGGACTCCCTAATCTCTGAGCCCTTCAGCACCGAGAGCATGAGGTACCAATCTCACCAGTTCCCTTGGCTTCTTTATCAAAATTCAGCCCTTAGTGGCGAGTCCCCTGCCCTGAGGATGAGTTGTTGGGTTGTTAAGGGCCTATGATATATCTTAGTATCAATGCTGTTTCATCCTTTATTCCTTCCCCCGACTTCCTCTGAATGCCATCCAGTCCCAGTGATTCATTACCCTTCAGTGCGTTTTGCTTTTTGTTGGAGAATTTATATTTAATTTTTATACCCGTTATCATTCAGGGAGAGGAGAGAAATGCTTTGGGGGCCCAGAGTGAAAATAAAACAGCACACTTTAGTGCATTTCCTTTGTCTGAGAGGTTTTGTTGTGTTTTATCTGTAGTTTGGCAGGGTAGTTACCTCCCTCCTCCTTAATTTTTGAATTGCTCAGAATTGGTTGAAGTGATTCTAGAAAAATCGCAGGGTGGTAAACTACACTGATGAACTCCAGCCTTGCAAAGGCTGGAACCTGCTGCTCCCGCTGCCTCACTAGCTCACGCAGTAAAGAGCTCAGCAGAAGAGCAGGACGATTTGGCCTTTAATGCAGCTGTACCTTTGGGAAATGGGGAACTGTGGAGCAGCAGAGGTGGACTTGCTTTTCTTATCCCCCTTGGTCTTGCTAGTGGTGAGTTCTGTCTATGCCACCACCTCTTGTACACCTTCCATGTGAGGTTATGAGTCCATTTTATAGAACCCATCTGCATCTAACTTCACATCCTAAGGGGCACAAAGAGATGTAGTAATTTGGCCCTTGGTCTCAAAGAGGCACTAGGGCGTGTTGGAGCCAAGAACAGAACTCAGAGCTTTTGATGCTCTTTCCTACTCTGTGCACCTTTTCCTCTTGTACATCCCCTTCTCTCTCACGCTTTTGGATTGTTTTTATCGAAAAGGAAAGGAAGGCTTTAGGACCAAGGAAAGCACTTCTGCCCCTGTCAAGTGGGCTAGGTGAGACTGATTGCTGTAGTGGAGGGACTGAGGGTAGGGGAAGGCATTCAGAAGCTCATCCAAAACTCAGGCAAAGCCTCTGCCCCTCCTTCCTTGGTGGGACCTCCTGTAATTCTCCATCTGCCCCTGTTCTGTCCGAGTAATAGCAAAGAAGGAACACTCAGGGCTCTGGAAGGCGTGATCACAGCAGACCCGATACCCAGGCCACAAGCTGTTTGCTTTTCCAGGTCCCCAGTGTAACTAAGAGGTGCCAAGTTCGGCGCTCTGTTCAGACCCGTGTTGGCCTCAAGTTTTTCTTACTCCCCTCTTCTTCCACTTCCCTCCTGCACGGAAGCCTGTTCTCACGGCATTTCTGCACTGCTGTCGTTGATTCTGGTGCTTTACATATTCAGTTGAACTTCTACCAGATCTACGAGATCTCTGGAGAACCGTTAACCTGGAATGATGGGTCCGTTGAAATGGAAGGGAACTCAGGAAACAGCATTGGGAAGCTCATCTCCTCTGGACTCCTTCTTGGGTTCTTGGGTTACAGCAAATGTGGCTGCATGGCAAAGAGTCACCTATTTTAGCTGTTGTCACTGTGGTGGTTTTATTGTGTAGAGCTTTGAACCCCTGTGCAGGAAGGATTATTCCTTCAGCATACTGCCAAATGTGCGGAGGCTTCTGCTGTGACAGCCAGTGTGTGAACTCTGATCAGCTCATTAGATATGTTTGTCTTCTCTGTTGGTTAAAGCCCAGTGGTTCATTTCTCTGTGTCTTTGATCCTTTCTCTGTTTTAATTAAAGCTTCCTTCCAATCTGACCTCTTGCAATGCAATGCTGTAGAATAATTGAGGTTGAATTGAGCCTCTAATTATGGAGGCTCTCTCCTGACAGGCTGGGCAAATAACTAACCCTTCACCTTAACATGCATTATGACCGACAGAGCCCTGACTGCTTCTCATGTCCTGTCCATTGAATCAGGCAGCCTAGATATGCAAGTGTCTCACAAAGCAGGGTGAAAACATGTTGCTCTTTCAATAAAAAAGCCTTGGTTACTTAGGAAACGTTACCTGGAAGGCAAAAGGCAGTAATAATTTACTGATTGAAGAGGATTGAAAAAGAATAGCAAGAATCTTGCATTGATTTGTTGCCTGTTTTGTACATTTTCTCTAGCCCAAGGAAGCTGATTTGAGGGAATGGCAGATGGGTTTAAATCTCTGGATCTTGTTAATGGTTTAGGCACTGGATTGGGAGTATGGAGACTGGATCCAATTCCTGTAAACTCTGGGCTGTTTAGGCTCTGCACTCTTAGAGACAGTCCTTATCCCAGACCCTGGGGCTGGAGAGCACAGAGCACACAGGAGGTCTCAGCTACCTCCTGTCTGCTTGAGCACCAGCTCCTTGCCCCAGAGTTCTTGAGCGTGAGGGAGGATTTGGTGTGAATTTGGATGTAGAGGAGTGAGGAGTTGATGGGATGTAGATCCCACTTTTAAAGAAGTGGTTAGCCCAGTTCTTACAAGGTGCGAAAACATGCCCTGCTCTGTCTCAGCTAAAGACTTCATTGCAAGGAGGACAGCTTGGAAGCCTGATTGTGCAGCTGTTTCTGCACAGAAGCTTGTGCAGGCACCTGCATGTTGCCCAGCATAAAAATTGCCATAGAAAGTCTTTTAGCTGCCATTTCTGAACTGGAACTCCCTGGTTTAGTTTCTGCCTGGCAGGCCTCTCAAGGTGATAAATCAGTGCGTTGTGTGTAGCACAGCCAGGAATCTCAGCCTGTGGGAGGAAAGGGGAAGCACCTTAATGTAAAGGCCCAGGAGGAATCCTGGCAGTTCAGAGGGGACCCAGAGGAACACTGAACTGATTTAAATAAAAATATGGCAATTCAGTCAACAAAATGTTTCAATTCAAGTCAGCCTGACCCAAAGCAAAATTTTCATTTTCAACTTTTCACCACAAAAACTGAAAACCATAGCAAAGTTTACTATGGAATATTTCTATTGTCCCTCAGCAAATCCCAGCCATTGTAACCAAAAATTCCTGTCCACCTCTGTCTTATCAGTAACCTTGTCTTCTCTGCAAGCATCAGTAGTATTTTTCATGGGATTTCCTTAGCCTGAGGCAATCTGAACCAACACCCCACCAGCTATTCCAAGTATTCAGTCCTGTTAACAGAGCTGACTGTGTCTTCTGGTTTGAGCTACTCGCTAAGCAGCTCGGAGTCTTAGATCTGAAAGTCCTGAGTCTGATCCTTGCAGACAACCAGCCGGAGGCTCTTTTTTCCAATACAGAATACTCTTCTCTGCTGAGGATTAGAAAGTACTGGATTATCTGCTTATCACAACTGGCGAAAAACTCTGTGTCCTGATTCTTGTAGGGTGAAGCCAAGATCGTAGAGGGGTACTACATCTGCTCCCTGACCGGCGACAGGAAGGACTCTCAAACCCCAAGTGCCCATACCATTGCCAGTAAGTAACTGATTTTATCTTGTTTTATGTTTAGAAATGATAAGTGGTACTGCCAGGTCACTGTGTTTCCCTGCTGCTGTGGCTCTGCTGTGCATGGAAAAGCTAGACAGTGAGATTTGGGGCAGGAAGGACACCTCACTTGAGATGCAGAAGGGTGTGAGTGAGTTTCATTCTGGATTCAGGCTGCAGGCTTTCCCGCTGAGCCTGCTGAAAGTGGTCTTGCACTGGCCTGGGATGAGCGTTGGTGGAGCCAAAGGCTGGTGGATAGGCTGAGAATCTACCATTTGCTTATGGGCCGTGGGCTACAGAAGTTGGTGTACCTTAATCACACCCTGATGGGCAGATCTGTGGTCTTTTTGGATGTGGTGGGATTCAGCACATTTTAATTTCCAATTCATTGTTTACACTTATTGTACCCTAGATGTTTGCAGCATGTAGTAAGTGCGTGTGAATATGCTCATGACTTGTGGGTATTTTAGGGGGCAGACTCTGGTCTTGGCTTTCATGGTGCGCACCCCAGATAACCAAGTCAGCAGTACCCGACAGAAAGGGTGCTGTGGGGGCCATGGTTTCTGCTGTGTCCCCCGCAGAGCTGGCTGGGGAATGATGGCCAGGTGCAGCACGCAGACGGTTTAGCTCGTGTTCCCTTTGCAAACTGGGAAGGGCACTTGTCCAAGGGCAGTCAGACCATGTGCTTTACCTTCCCCCCTACCCAGGCTGGCCAGATAGGCAGGGCCAAAAGCACCCCTTAGAGGAAGAGCTTTCTGTGGAGGGTAGAACAGGGTTTGGGGGTCAGTTTGAGTGACACTGTGCCCCACGCATTAGGAAATGCTGGTCCAGGGATCCTTGTTGCTATTAGAAAGTTGCCGTGCTTTCTGAGCAGTGAAGGGGATGAAGTCCTGAGCTGGGACTCCGGTTGAATAAAACCTGGAGTTTGCATCAATGGAGAATGAATGAAGATTTCAGGACTTGATAGAAGTTTCTGGACTGTGTACAATGCATGATATGAATGTGGAGCAGTGTAATGTTTTCAACAGTGGTCTTTCCCCTCCAGTTCCCAGATAGGTGAATAAAAGCAGGTCCTGATTACCAGTTCTGCTGGGTTTATCGTCATGGTGTAACATGTTTGTTTTAATTCGTATTGTGGTTGAGCTTTTCCCTTGGGAACTTATGTATGAGAGAGAAAAAATAGATGTGACCAGGAGAAACAGCTTATTATATGGGTAGGAGCTGTGTTGTTGGTTGGTGCACCTCAGCAGATGCCATGTTCAGTAAATAAAGATCCGAGAGATTTATACTTTTCATCTTATTTAGAAACCTTATCCATGAAACTCCAACATAACAGAGGGGTAAAGATTCATCTGAACTTTTTGAAAGCCAGATTAGGAAACTGAAGGAGAATAGGAATTTGGGTCTGTTTATGGTTTATCTAAAAACATAAAATATTTTCCACCTCTAGTTTAGGGTACCGTCCCTTAGTAGCAATGAACATATCTTTACATGAAATAGGACTAAAACATTCTGACGTAGTTAAGCAAATGCACTGGCTAAAACCCTTCCCCTTCATGAATAGGAGAAATACTGTGCCCTAATTCTATAGATAGGATTTAACTCACCCAGCAAAATTATAGGATTCAGCATCATGGAAGAAATACTTTATTTTTTGAATGTTCAAGATATTTTCTAAAAGAACACTGCCAGCAG
The DNA here is from genome assembly GCF_036370855.1 of Dromaius novaehollandiae. Taxonomy (NCBI): domain Eukaryota; kingdom Metazoa; phylum Chordata; class Aves; order Casuariiformes; family Dromaiidae; genus Dromaius; species Dromaius novaehollandiae. The sequence goes on along the minus strand of NC_088113.1, from coordinate 2,003,475 downwards.
TTTTTTAGTTTTGCTTTGGCCACTGGCATGTTAAACACTGCTGTAAACAGTGGAGCCTTCTCTTCCCATAGGGCATTTGTTGTACCTGGGTACTGCTGCGCTATCCCCTAACAGGAAGAAAGTGTCTTATATGCTGTGTGCCACGACTGTAGAGCTCGAACTGCAGTGGTTCCTTCAACTGGCTAGTTCTTTCCTTTCACAGGACTTTTGAACTCTTGAACTGTGCTGGTTGATTCTTCTCTTTTTCATTTTTCACTCTTCCCCTCAAATTATTGGTAGCTCGCAGAGCAGGAGCTGATTCCAGAGGGGGCCGTGAAACCACCAATTTCTTGCGGGATACTGAAAAAGCTGTGAAAATATCTATTATTCAGGCAATTTGAGAAGGACATTGAAGGTAACTTTGGAGATGAAAATGCACATTATTCCAGCAATGCAGGAAAAGTGACAGAAATACCTCTTACTGGGTTGACCCATACGAGGTTGGAAGTGTCCCATAGTGGGAGGACATAGAGCAGACTGCAAGGGGTTAGATAGCTCAGTAAAAACCGCATGGATGAAATTTTGTGTCTGTCTTCTTAGAAGCAGCCAGTGTTGCGGAGTGCCATCAATGTGTCTAATCACAAATAAATCCAGACTCTAATCACTTGTTCAGGTCATTTATCAGCCGTGGCCGTTCCTGTCCTTCCAGGATTAGGACAGCACTCTGTAGCAGAGTAAGCTGCGATCTGGTAGTGACCTTCTTAGCATCTCTGTGGGCCAAGGAAGGAAGCGATGTAACAGGTTTCTTAATTTAGAAAAGACTGCGCAGGTCAAAAGGAAGTTGCAGGTGTCAGTGCTGAGCACAGCCGCAGGAGAGGCACTGTGCACTCCCCGATGCCGGCGCGGTGCTGTTCTGGTTGACGACAGCAGTATCTGGTACGGTGGAGGTAGCAAGATATAAACATTTCCTTGATAAAGTTGCATGGTCAAATCTAAAAAAGTTTAACTGTAGGACAGAATTATGCTCCTTGCCTACAATATTTTTGTCAAGGAAACAAACGTGCAGTAAGGTAACAGATGTATCTGGAGTGACTACAAAGCTGTAATTCTTTCCAGGGCTCTACAGGTGTCGTAAACCATGAGAAAACAACTTCAGCACTTTAGGAACAGAAGTACTGTGCAAAGGCTTGAGAGTGAATTTAGCCTTCGGTTGGCTCCTGGGGCTGTTATTTATAACACGTATATTGCAACTCTAACACTTCAACAAGAATGGGCAAGTACATCGTACGTCGTCCATCTGGCTGTCTCTAGGCAGAGACTGGCCTCAGCCTTTACGGGTTGTTTGCTTTCATTTTATTTTTATTTCTCTGTAGGTAATTATAATCAGATTAGGTGATTTCTGCAGTGTGGATTCTGATGTGTGTATGCACAAGTTCTTTTTATAATTTAAGGAAATTATTGAATGTGGTTACCTCATCAGCATCATCACTTCCCAGTGTAGGGATTTAGATGGAGGAGCTCTGCAGGTGAAGATGAGTTGTCGAGTAGCTCAGAGCAGGGTGCGGGGTGCTTGGCATACTGAGCTCCATGAGTTCCTGACCATGGACAAAGAGTCTTCTCGGTGAAACGCAGGTGTTTGTAGTGAGCCTCAGTTGTCCCCAGTGGTTTTTGTGTTGCTGAAAACCTCAAAGGAAGGGAGAAGAAATCCAAACAATTAAAACTACCCTTAGAAAATTCCCAGTAGATAAAACAAAGCTTACAGTTTTATTTAGCAAGGAAAGGGGAAAAAAAGCTTCAGAGCTATCGTTGCTATCTCCTGCATGGACCTAGCAGCAAGACTGATTGCCAGTGACTGAAATGGAGGTGCAGAATTTATGGTGTGGCACTCATTCCTACCGTCCCCTCTGCAGATGGCTGTACTGGGACATGCATGCTGTCATCCGCTTAAGATGCGGACTGTTTAGTCAAAATAGATCTGTGTAAAATACAGAAAAAAGAGACCCCATCTAGGCAAACGTAAGAAGTGGAGGAAGGGCTAACTGGTTAAAAAGCTGCTGGGGAGCTGAACTCAGGGTCTGGCACGCACGTGTTGTCTCCTCATGGACCTAGCAACCCCAGTCTGCCCTGCAAAACGAGCAGGGAGTGTGAGGATAACTAGATTCAAGTGTGCACGCTCCTGGTGTGCTCCAGCAGTCGTAGCCTTGAGACCAGCCAAGCAGGGAGGATCTCAGCCCTTCCTCCTGATGCCCTGGGAATCCTGGCTAATCTACAGAGTTTTTCTTTTGCTAGGTTGTAGGCTCAGTGTGGTGAGGTGCCATATGACATAAGAACATGATTAACATTTTAGCACTGAAAAAAATTCTGTTTAAGCTTACGTTTTCTATCCTCTCTCATTATTTATATTGCCTAAGTCCAGATTTCCTGCTGGCTTGCAGGAGTTGTCATTCTAAGTATGTATGATTCTGATGAGACAGTATGAGGAATTTAAACACGGATAATCTGAATGATGGGGAAGGGAGGGTAGCAGGTGATTTGTGTGATTCATGCTAGCTCGTTCCCGTACCACATATTCCACTCACCGAGTTCATAAGAAATAGGAGTTTTCAGCAGGGACCTGTTGCGGTCCGTGCCATGCTGCCTGGGAAGCTGGAGGTGAGGAACGCTTTGGGAAATCCCCCTCCGGGTGCATCACTGTGGGTTGCACTCCCTGTATCACCTCATTTACAACTCCCGGGTTTGAAATTCTCCAGAACAATTCCTTGCCTCCACATTTTTTGGGTTGTTGTAGGAATGAGAGCGCGACATCTATGCAGACCCTGCTGGTGCTCCCAGGTCTCAGCGCGGTGATGAGGCTGATGGCAAGCTGGCCAGAGAAGGCTGAAATGTAATCAAGTCTGTGTGCTTTCACCTCTGATAAAAAGCATGAGCAGCCCTCCTCGGGCCCAAGTAGTATGAGGAACCCAGTCCCATTCCAAGGGCTTTCCAAAGCAGGTCTCAAATTGAGTGGCTTTGGCCTTTTTCCCTTTTTCTTCCTTTTTTCCCCTAGTTTCTGCAGGATATAAACATACATATTTCATTTCAGCACTCAAGACTATCAGGTAGGGGTTGAGAGACCTGCTCACGCTCTGCAGAGTGGCTTGGGTTTACTCTTCAAGGCCTCAAAATTCAGTCTTGATGTTCAGCCAGTTACTCTTCTAGGACTCAGAAATGAGCCCCGATTGACTTTTCTGCGTGTTTCTCCCTCTTTTTCCCCACGAGCAGTGGGAAGGCGGTGTGTGGGCTGGGGCAGGCTGAGTGGCTGTGAGCCAGAGGTCAAGGGGGTGCAGGAAAGCAGTCGGAGCTGTGGAGAATGGGACCAAATTCCCTGGAAAGCTAAAGCGCCCTAATCTCTATCTACAATAAGTAAATGCAAAGGCCCAGGTAAAATCCTTTCTAGGTAGACTCTGTGGAGTGATTGCCCATGTATCTGTGCTGGAAATAATCTAATGAAAAGTGCAATATTTCTAAGCAATTGGCTGGAGGATGTTTCCAGGCAGCTAGCTGGTTTGGAACATGTTTTCGCCTTGAATAGGTTTTTGCTCATCTGGTGAAACCGGGCTGCGGAGCCTGCCTGGCGAACGCAAAAGCGAGCAGAGCGCTCTCGTAGCTCAGGGGCTCTGGCCCGTGACCACTCTCTGTGCCGAAGCACACAAGTTGTAAGCTGGTAAAGGCATGTTCTTGGCACTAAACCTGTCTTTAATTTGTTTATTTGTCGTGTAAGCAGAGCACATTGGAGGTTGTTTTGCTGGAAGACAATTAGGATTCATTTAGCACATTGCAAACACAAGGAGCGCTGCCTGCAAAGCTCAGACCCTGGTTTCAGTCAGCTTGGAAATCCTCCAGCGGGAAGCTGGTCCCTCCTTTTCCCGCTGCAGGTATTCTACCTATGCAGAGCTGAGCTCAGCTGGCTTTGAGTGGGAACCTAAGCAGTTCCGTTAAAGGATCAAGTTTTGCATTGAGAGCCAAATCCTGACATGTTAAGCTGCCATTCTTCATGCCAGAGCCTTGCAGAGGTGGACAAGCGCTCACCCATGCCAGCAGAGCTATGGACACAGGGCACTGACCTTAACTGAGAAGCTGCTTCCTTGCTTCTGTCAGAGCCAAGCTTGCAGGGCTCTGCTCAGGGTGCATTCGTGGGAGATGAGTGGAAGAAGATGCCAATTAACCCTTCATAAATGGCCTCAGTGCTCTGTCTAGGTGGTTACCAGCCCAGCCAGAGTTAAAAATATCACAAGGAATCCAGCACCTAACCTGCCACTTGCAAAAGGATCTGCAGAAAAGTGTTTGTGCTCTGAATCTGTTTAGCATAGATAAATAATTGTCAACTTTAGCTGTGCTTTTAAATAAACACAGTAGCTTGAGGTTCTCCTCCGCTCTGCCAAGACACCAGGAAAGCGTTGTTTCCAGACGTATATGAGAAGAGCAGGTCATTTGATGTTATCTAAGGAAAGTAAGGTTGAATAGAAAGTGGAAAATGTCTTCATATACCATACATGATCCAGGGGATTGCACTGTACATGCTTTGAGCTCTAAAACCCTGATAAACCAAAGCACTTAAGCATATGTCTATTTTAAACTTATAAATTCAGTCAAGACACTTGTGCTCACAGTAAGTCATGGGTTAAAATACCTTCCTGAGTCAACAGTCAAATTCTGAACTTCTTTCCTATGATCAGCCAGAATGTTTGAATCTTTTGAGAGCTTAGTAAGTGATTCATAATGAATACTGTATCTGAGGATTAAATTTTCTGCAAATCTTGATCTTATCAAAATAACATGTCAATTTAAATTATCTGATTTTGAGGCTTTGTTTTTTAATTTCTGGATTTGCATTTTGAAATTATCTGTGTTTCTCAGAGCTTCTCAACACTTAAAGGTTAATTCAGATTACAGTAGTGCATGAATTGAAAATGTAAAATCTTCTTCCAAATAACTCTATGTGTAAGCACCAGCTGACAGATGATTACACGAGTCGCTGCTTCTCATATGGGCGAATATAACACCCATGCTCAAGCTTCAGGTGCAGAAGTTTGCAGAATGAAACCTAAAAAATATTCCTAAATTTTTCCAGAGGGAACTTAAAAATTCCTGCTGGCAGGATGCATTCCCAGTGCCCAGCGGTTGTAGGCAAGCTTGTAGAAACAAGCTGATGGCCAGAAGGACTAGGGACAGGTTCTTGTCACCACTCTCTGGACCACCAGGTCCTCGCCACTGTTGACTTGTTTCGTCATCACCTACAAGGCATTTTCTGCTTTCTCAGTCCAGAACCACACTGCCCACTCAAATTTGCATGGTATTGGAGAGAAAGGCAAGGGGGCAGGATTAAATGCTACATAAAGACAGGATCAAATGTGTGTCACAAGGTCCAAGTTCTCCACCATATTTTTCCCAGATTCCCTGTCAAGTCAGTCAGGCTTCAGCCATCAAATCTATCCAGGCGGCTTTGAGGATCTGGGCCTGAGTTTGTCAGTCCTCAGTCTTCAAAAGGGAACAGTGTTGCTGCCACCTTTAACTGACATTATATGACTGTGAAAACATTCGTCCATGAGGTGCTCAGACACTTGGGACAGGAGACAAGTGAGTACCTCAGCACTGCTCACTGACTATGTCCTCCTAAGCAGAGAACTATGTTTCTGCTGCTCCTATGAGTCCCAGGGCTGGAAAGTACATCAGAAAGTAGAAGGCAAGGGGATGCCTTAAAATGAAAACCTGGAAATAAATCTTGCTTTGCACATTTTTTCTTGGCTTCCCTTTGCAAGGCTGCATTGGCATGTGCTTGATGGGATATGATGGATCTGACCTTGTCAGATGCATCAAATATGACATGTGAGCATGGATTTTTTTAAGGAGAGAAATAAGTGTTAGCAAAAGTGCAGAAAGGACAAGCAAGCTGATGGCCACATTGTTTCATCAATAGAAATCCAGGTCTGAGATTTGCTTCCAGCTAGGTTTGAATTGGGGGTTTTAGGGAATTAGCCAAGAAGTTGCTTATTTTGCCATCCTGCTTCTCTAGCGTTTCACTATTATGTATGATTCCTCTATCAGGCACTGACCATCAGACGCTGTGGTGTGACATAAGGAAGTGGTACTTGTGTAAGGGACCTTGTGCTGCCTGGAGATTTTAGGCTCTGTTCCTTTCCCCTGTGCATGGAACACGCAGAGGATGTTAGATGCCACACACCTCCTGGTTTATGATGAGCAGTGTGGGGCAGGATGCTGTTTTGTCTTCTAAAATCTTATCTTTTTGTTTTCATCCTGAGAGTGAAATTTGTATGAAAAACGAGGGTCAGAGCATCAGTAAGGGTGACCTTAGGACATCTGTTGTAACCTTGGAGGACTGATCTGGGTCTCCAGCTTTCTTCTGGCAGATGGGCTCAGCGGGGACAAGCTCTCCATCACAGGCTTTTCTAACCCCTTTGAAGGAGAAGGACAAGCAGGGAGCAAGCGACAGGGACCATGGCAGCCTTGGTCTTCTGCTTGCCCAGTGCTTTTCTGCATGCTGGGGGAAAGCCTTATAATCAACCACCTTTTGTTCTTTTCCATCCCTCCCTAAAACCTTGTCTTTGCTGTGCTGTCTGTGAACCAGAACGTGTCAAGCCAGGCAGCAGTGAGAACTTGTACCTGTTCCTGTTGACCTCCTGCAGGTTATCTCATCCTCCAAATTCACCTTGTCTCATTTGCCTCGTTATGCCCTATCTCACCTGCAGACTGGGACAAAGCTTTAACACGTCTGTGCTTGCATCCAGCACCAAGAGAGTCTGGTTCCTCTTTGCGTATTCCCCAAACAGTGGCATAATAGTTTGTAGCAACCATGCTGAGAAGGGCTTAGCTGGAAGAAGTTGTTGGTGCCCCGAGTGAAGTTTATCTTCTCTGCAACGCGTACCTTTTTCCCCCGTGAATATTGCAGACTGCTTATGTACTCCTCTCTGCCCATAGTGCGGTGATTGCTGTTAATTGCCTCTGGATCATTGCAGGGCATGAAAGAAGTGTGACTTGTTCCTCTTTCTTCCAGTGTGGGCAGAGCAACCGTGGGAGTGGGGAGTGCCAGATGGGGCTCCAGCTCCATGCTGTGGAGGCGGTGGCAGTGGGCTCCACATTGCTCACCTTAGTACGTGTGGCCATAGGGTGGATATATGCGTTATACTCAGATTTCTTCCAGTGGAGCAGGAAAGGGGAAATACCAAAGATCTCACATGAATCAAGTTGAATAAAGGATTTTTTCTTCAAAGGTGCTTCTTGTGAGCAGCAGGTCAGGAAGGCAATCTCATGGCTTTCTGAAGTTGGATTAACACCCATGCAGCGAAGTCTGAATTGGAAGTGTTGTTAATGCCGTACTGTTGGTGTTTGAAAAACTTCTACTTAATTATTTTAATTTGCCTGTCATAGCTTTGAATGCCTTTACTATTTCTTCTTCTCTCATCTGGCATATGTATCTTTTGCTTACCATCTTCTTAGCCTTGTTTTCTTGGAGTACTGAGACAGGCTGTTCATTTCAAAGGATGCTGATTTAAAGGCAGATGAGGTCCAAATTTGTCCAATCCTTCCTTTTCATCTATGACTTGAAGGGCCTGAAAATATTAATGTAACTATTCCCCCACACACACATGCCCCCAAACCCTCTAGGGCTCTTCTAAAAATTGCATCCCTGCTCCTCGTGAAAAATCTCACAGTAGCAAAGCAACACATGGACTACAGCATCAATTAACAGCCCTCAAATAAAATGCTGATTTAGGGAGCTCTGCAGTTATAAGTAGTAACAGTTCTCAAGGTTTGTTGTTCTCAGTAGCATGAGAAACTAAGACGACAGCAGCCCTGTAAATGCACTAGTGTCTGGGGCCAAAGAGACTGAGACTTTGGAGGAAGGAGCAGGGCTGCCTTTCTCTTCTGAGCAATGGGTCTCATCCAGCCTGCCTGAGTCCTGATCCCTGCAGAGCTGAGACGGATCCCAAATTGCAAACACAAAATCTGTCAGGGCAAAAATGCTGGCTTTGGGAAAATCTCATCCTGCTCTCTGCAAAGCTGGTGAGCTGCTTCTTATCCTTTCTGGCAAACAGTGAGAAGACCTGTGGAAACCACCACCATGCTCCCTCCATGCCTGCCCCTGCAGGCAGTGCCCGTGCAGTCTCCATCGGGGGTAGAGAGGTACGTGGAAGGAGACCATTTGCAGGCGGATGAGGGTAGTTAATCCTGTGATGAACTTGGCTGCAAAAACCAAGGGCTGTAGCTTTGTACAACCGTGCCGTTGCTTCTCTTCCAGCAGCGCCCCATCTTCCGGCAAGGGGCTGGCTTGCTTCTACAGTGGTCTCATGCTTCTCATGTTGTTGCAAACACATCTGCCTTGTTTATCTGACCCTCACATGCGGTCACAGGCTCTCCAGCCTCTACCTTGGCTCCTATTACACTTTTCAAAGCTTCTTCATTCCCTGGGTTCTCTAATCTTTCTGCCAGCACCCATGGTTTATGCCTTGGTTATGCCTCCCTTCCTTTTAATTAATTTTTCACACTACCTTGCTTGTCCCTGTTGCCCTCTTTTATTTAATTTATTGCTCACTAGCCATCATAACCCTTGGGCAAGCCTTTAATTTATCTCTTCCCGCTTCCCATCGCCCCCCTCTGTCCTTTCCCTTTATTGATTTCTCCAGTTTGATTTCACCCTGTGCTTGCCAGCATCATCTCCTTCTCTTTCCTCCCCCTTAAAATTGCTTTGCTGAATTTATCCCCCCACATTAGTGACCTTGCTTCCTTGTAATTACTGGCCCAAGTGGGCTGAGCTTGCTGTCGGTTGGGTCCCCATATCGCTCGCACTCACTTTCCATCTCAAAATTAACGATGGCCATTCCCATCCAAGCTGCCGTAAGGAGGAAACGGGCCTTTTCCCATGAGCTTCTTGAACATTGAGGAGGGTTGGTGGCTGTAACCCTACACAGGAGCTCCATAGGCTTTCTGCTGCATTGCCCACAGTCAAATATTTGCTCCCAGGGTAGAGAGATGGACTCATTTGGATGGACTGCCCCAAGTGTCAATGCTGGCTGGGGGAGAATTTTTTGCTCTGACCAGCTCTTTACTCCTGCTGTTTCCCCAGAAATGAGTAAGTCCAGCTGTTCCTGCCCTGGAGGAACCTTGGCTGCCCACAGCCCAAACCTCTTCCTGGGTTGGAGCTATTTCCCAGGCAGCATTAAAGTGAGCAGGACACTGGGGAAGGGCAGAGGATGTAAATGCCTCTTCTTTTGTCTTTTCAGCTACCCCCCTGCCAGTCACAGCCTAATGCACAAGAGCTGAGTGCCCATCAGCTCAGACAGAAAGAGAACCTTTAGTTTTGGTCTCTGGTCATGAAAAATTGAATGCTCTTATTTATGATCCGTAAATAAATGGTCCATTTACTTACAGACCAGTTCCTGCCATTACCACGATGGATTTGGAAAACGCATTACTGCAGATGCACGGGTTATTTTGTTATCTGTAACTGTGTGATTTGCAATCTGAGCACAAACATGGGAGGAGGGTTACTGGTAGGAACCATTCATTTTAGAAAACACACAACAAGACGAGATCTAGAGCTGTATTACCTTCACGTCAGCCTGACTTAAAAATAAAACAAGCAATATGGGAACACCCCACCTACACAAGCCTGTCTAACCTTGGATGAAATGTGAACTGTGATTGCCAGAGATGCTGTTCAGAGTGAGACCTAGGAAAAAAATTATTCAAATAATGGCACAAAAAGGCTGAGGCCACCTACAGTCGGTTTAACTTTTTTCCATACTAGCTCAGCTCAGGTGTGATTCAAATATACCAGGATAATGACTTCTCAAGTGTCAGGAAAAAATGCATTAGAACTATATGAAAATTGGTTAGAGATTGAAAAATGCAAGAAAGCAAGAAAGATGTCACATGAATGACATCTTCGCAGAAGCTGATCTGAGGCTTGTAATATGCCAGAAATACTGGCAAAATCAAGCCAGAGCCATGCTATTGGCACAGGAAAAATCAGCTCCCTTGTAGAATAGGCATAGCATATCAGTATACGGTGGCTCAAAATTGTAGTTATCTGCCCTCAGTTCCCTGAGCTATCCACACTTGAAAATACGCTGATCATATACGTGTTCGTATCCATGGCATCCGTTTTCACGGGACATCGTGTAACTGATACAGTAACATGTGGCCACCACAGCGTAAGGATGCATTGATGCCTTTGGTAGCCAAGAACGTGTTTGGATCTATCAGCTCCAGTCTCCCAGGCCATCAAACTGGTAAGAGCTGATGTCAGAGTAATAAAGTGCCTACCGAAAGGCTTCGGGGTTAAACTCTAATCCATGTTTAGCGCTGTTATATTGCACAGCAGCAGTAGTGACGCATGGGTTTTTTACCTGCTCACGTTTTGTTAAGACTTAAGGCTGCTTAAAAGATATCAGGTAGGCAACAACCCCAGCAGAGGAGATGACTGAGTGCCAGGGCACGGCATATCCACCACCAACAGACCTGCCCCAGCTTGGTGAGAGCAGGACCATGTCCGAGGAGGATCCCGCAGCTCCCGCCAAAGCTCTCTCCCCATAGAGGCTAGTTGAACGTTGTTGATTTAACTGGTAGATTGGTTATAGATACTTATAGTTCTGCAATAAGTTAATGCCATTGTTGCATTTGGCTAGGAAATAAGATATGGGAACTAGACTGTTAAAATAGCCTATCTGTGCCCCAGGTGGAACTAGCTGATGTTTGTATTATTTGTGTTGTATTCCAGGTGGAATTCAGCAGAGGTTTGTTTTAGTGGGCCCAGGAGAATTCAGCTCCTGCGTATGGTAGACCTTCCTCACCCTGACATGGTCTGAACTTAAACACCATACTTCCTTGTTGGACTGTTTTATGTTCTTCTTTCCTGTTACAGAATTTTTTGGTTCTTCTAGTTTTCCATTCTCCCTTCCTCACTCAAATTAGACATTGTAGATGGGGATCATCCTATAAACTCTGGAGACAGGTCATTTTCCCAATGCCTTCAGGGACAAATCCATAGCAGTATATGAAATTTTGACCTTCTTCCCAAATTAATATTCTTTCCCTGTCCATCTTAGGGCATTTTTATTGCTGTATGGGAAAAGGAGACCAGTTTTCTGCTGCCTCTGTAGATATTTTTTCTGCAGATGCATGAATACCCCTTTTTTAATGTAGGGAGGGACCTCACCCTACCTCCTCCATACAAAAAAGGAGACAACTCCTTTTGTGTTTGTAGATTGGGTAAGCTTAAACACTGGAAAACAGAAATCTGTACCTTCCTGTCAGAGCTAGAAGAAGGACTTTTGCTGTATTTTTTGCCAAGTTTGTTTTGAGACAGCGACTCACAGGGAAGGATGTGTAAGGGTTTGGATAATTTATCTTCTGTTGTGAACTGTGGTTCTAAGGTTCTTTTGCAAAATTCTCCAGGCCAGACTGCACAGTGATCGGTTCAATACATCTGCCTTCCCAAATAAGTGACATTTCTTCTTGTCTCTATAGGTTGTCTGCAAATGTGGAACTATAAATAAACAACAATATCTGCATTTGCAGGGGGTAGAAAGCTGTATTTGAGCTTTTCCTTATGGATGGACAATTAAGGGATACTGTAAGTCAATGCTGTACTGAAATTCAGAACACATGCAGATGCTGCTTTATGGTACATAAAACCAACAATATTGAAAAAACACATCATATTACCTTGTATTTTGAGGAAAAAGTGTTTAGCAGTGTAGAGAATTTATAATGAGGAACAGCCAAGCCTTTCAGTGAGTTTTTCCTTTTGCTTGCCCACAAGCAGAGTATAAATGATGGGACTCATGTTCCTGGAGGTTCAAGACTCCGTGGACTGGCAGAAGTGGTGCGTCAAGTGGTGGGGGCAAAAGCCCCTTTGGCTTGGGGAAAGTGTGTGTTGTAGGGGGCTCAGGGTTGTGAGCTGAAGATTAAGGCCTTGGCAATGCCCCCTCTATATTCTACTTTTTGCAATGATAAAGGAGGGAGTGACAGGTTACACATAATGTAGCAACATTAACAGAAGCCATTAGAAAGTTCGGCTGAGTAATTTTAAATTTGAGTTTTTTTCTGATTTTTGGCTTTACATCTTTCTGCAAGTACAGCTCTTGGGCACACTTAGGATGGGAAGGTGATTTCAGTGATCACCGCTTGGCCCATGGGGCTTAGCTGGTGCAATTAGGGCAGGACACAGGGCTTGCAAACCCTAGTGTGGTAGTTCCCATTGCCTTTGAGAGGATGTGCCAACCTTTGGGTTATGAAAAGTGCCTAATCTTGTGTAAAAAGAGAACCTGCTTTAATGTTTGACCTACAGCTTTTCCACTGTGATTTTTCAAATCAAGCTCAGACTACGTTACTAGCCACTTTGCAATTACCTGCTTGACTTTTCAAGAGTATTACTGATTTTGCACTGCAGTCACAGATTTTGAATACGAGATGCTTATGACTTTGGTTAAGTCCACGGTAAATGTTTTAATCAGAGAAGGAGGCTAATATTCTGTTGGCCTGGGTATCTGACATGTGGCTTTTTCTTCTGACGAGCTTTTGCCTAAATTAATTTAAAAGCTTGAGGTCAGAGGTATGCCTGGCTGTTCAAAAGGTGCTGGAATAATCTGTGGCACAAGCCCAAATATTAGGGCCATGTGTCCACTCTTGGTGGACCTCAGAAATAAAACTGTGTGGCATAGGTTTTATTCCTTTGGAAAAATAATGGAAAGAAAGTTTCACTCCTACTTGCCTTAAGCCGAGTGATCGTGAAGATGTGTGAGTAGGTTTGGACAATGAACATTGCAGAGAAAGTCCAGATGAGTTGTTCTAGCCTGACCCACTTTGAGCCAGATGCAGAGGCCTGGGTGCTCAGTAAGAGTCTTTCCATGCTCAACAGTGGGTTTTGGATGTGACTTTATAGGGCTGGTCTTCCAAGAGAAATGACCATACAAAAGTGGTTGCCCGAGTTTTTCATTAGAACAGTGGCATTTCTTCCTTAAAAGCATTCATCCACAGAGCTGTTTCCTTGGTAAACTGTGATCCGTAGACCAGTGACTGCATCACAGAGCAGCATGTGGCAAGAAAATCCTTCACCATCGCTTATCAGATCCTAATTCAATTGGAAGCGATAACAAAGCCACAGGATGGGCTCTGCCATCAGCTCCCTGCTCTCCTGTTCACCCTTTATCTATCCTTTCAGTCTCATATTTTAAACTCCTACTGGTGGCAGTCAGAGAGAAAAAGTGTGACACCCTAAAGGAAAGGAGGAACTGCAGGCAGGGACATGCCTGGCATCTGTTGCACCTGCAAATTTGCAAAGCCTCTCCTCAAAACGGCTCTGCTTTGTAGCTGAGCAGACCAGACACAGCGCCTCAAATGAGGCGCTTGAGATGTAATGACCAATATAGTGGTGTCTGTATGTGAAATCTTTTGTGAAGGCAAGACCTTCGAGTCCAAAAGCATAGGCCTTGACTGACTGAGTTAAGGGAGGAGCTCCTCTGCCTTAGAAGCTTAATTTACAGACTCAAACTGCCAGATGGGGTCTGTCCGAAAGAGAGAGAGACAGAGATGTGCAATGTTCACTTGAGTTACAACGAACCTCCCCTTGAGTCTCACCAGTCCATGCAGCTCTCCGTATTCACTCATGCTGCTGGCAGTAGGAGTTTGTGCTTCTGGCACCAAGGCTGGAGGCCTGTGGATGATGGATCCCATAGTTTAGAGCTTAAGTTCACGGTGGTGTTGAGGCCTGCGTGCTGAGAGCTGCAAATGGACCGGTCCCTTCCTTCCTGCATGGTTGAAGGAGGGAGAAGCCTTTCCTTCCTGTTGTGCCAGTGTTGGCACTTAAATTCCTGAGAGAAAGGGACCAGAGATGTAGCTCCTACCTCTGGCCCTTCCTGTGGACTCTAGAAGTGAGCAGAGGGACTTACATGCCCACACATGCTGCAGAAGCGCTGGATGAGCTGTAAGGGAGCAGGGGTGCCCTGATGGCTAACCACAAGGTCTTTCCACCCTGCAAGCCTCAGCTGAGACCGATGGCACAGCAGCCTCTAGGGATGGCAGTTAGGCTGGAGCGGTGCATGAGGTCCACGATCATGACATGACACCGTCTCTGTGCTATGGAAATAGGATGCTTCCCAAGGTGTCACAAACCTGCATCTCGTGAGACTCTCTCATGTATGCATCCTTTCTCCATTCCTTGATCCGTAGGATCTGCCTAGGCTTATCTCACAGTAATATTTCTGTAGTGCCTATGATAGTGCATCAGTCCCTAGGGCATGCTTTGGGCTTCTTTGCTTTCATTTTTTTGTAGCGCCTGTGTCCACTAGCACAATGCCAGTCCTGCCTTATTAGTGCAGTGAAGCTCATTCTCCGGCAATAGCACTGCCAAACTGGAAGAACATCCGTCTGTACTCAGCTGACTTGTACTTTCTTCTTAAGCCTTGGTATTAATATCAAACTTGTAAAATTGCAAGGTATTAGGTTTTTACAGAGACTCTGCTCTTTGTCTGTGTGAGAAGAAGGCTGATGGAAGTCTTAATACTGCAGGTGGTGTGCTGCCAATCCATAAAACGCTATACTGTATTAGCACTCTGATGTCAGAAATATCCCTCCAACAGAGAGCTTTGGAAAGCAGTGTGCATCGCCTTTATTTCTGGGCATGTGTACGCATGCTGCTTTTTTGGCTTCATGTTTGAATTTGCAAAGAATCTGTCACATCAGTAATGCCTCCTATGAATTTGGATATTAGTGTGAAAAAAAGCATAACATCCCATCTCTGAAAATGTCAGGTTGCAAGACAGCCCCAGAGGTGTGAGGGGGAGGCCTCAGAGATGGGGACACAGCCAAGGTGGCCATTAGAAGCTCTGTTTCCCTTTCACTGTTTCTGCAGAATCAGGGACACTCAGTAATAGCCTCTTCTGATGAAGGTGCTTAGTTTTTTTTTCTTTCGCCCTCTTCCATATTCTTCTTCTCGCTTGCTTTGTGCCAGACAGGACCATGTGTTCATATGGCTGTAGCCAGCTATGGCCAGGCTCACTGACCATCTTGTAACCAAGTGCGTGTTCCTGCTCCCCAGGAGCGCTCTTGACCCTGGTGAGACACACAGCAGAGGAGCGGTGGCCTCATCGCCATGGCTGTACTATTCCTGGAGAACCTCCACCACCCAGGAGAGGGGTGGAGGAACTGAATCATCTCCAGGATGCAGTCCTGGCCTACTCTGACATCTCAGGGAGGTGGGACAACCTCCTCAGCCCTCCTCCAAGCCTTCCAACTTTGAAGTCCCCTTGACCAGCAGAGCTGCCTTTCAGTCCACACAGGGGTTGAGTTTGGCCTAGCTGTATGGAAAGACATGTCCTCGACAATTTCAAGTAAAACTTCTCTGGGATCCTGAGGCTCCCTAGTGTTTTGGGGCTTCTGATGTTGCTCTGGCAGTGGTGCTGGCTTGCTCTGCTGCCTGGCTCAGGGGGTCCTGTTTCCAAACTCTCTCCCAAAGGATGCAACAGAACAGATGCAAAGACATTGACTCAAATTGCTCTGAAGTGAAATTTGGGCTGTTGAAGAGACTACGGTCTAGTATCTGCTTTCTGTTGAGCTGCTTTTATTTTTCAATTCTAAAAATAACTGAGCACAGTAGACAGAAAACAGAATGTGTGGTTTATAAAATGGAAGTATTTGGATTTTGAAAGGCTGCTCCTGCACCTCCTGGGAGCTCGGGCTCTCCAGCTGGACTGCGGTTCCCAGCACGTGCTCTGGCCAAAGGGGTCCAGCTGCCCTGTCCAGCTGAGCCAGATGCATCAAACCAAACACTACCTCAGTGGGAGCCAGGCTTGAGGGGAAAATGTGACTTTGGCACCCCAAAATACAAAGTCCCTGAGGCAAAACATACATTTTCCTGTACGATAACATTTTTTGGGAAGTTCTTTTCTTCTTTTCTTACTAAAATTCTATGTAGGGAACAGACTGGATTTTTTTGTTCCTCGTTCCAGTCAGCAAATCTAGCCTAGTTCAAGTTAAGTACTGCTCGTCCCACTGCAATTCCTTGTACCTTCTCCCCGACCCAGATCCATCACTTGTCTCACAGCATTTAAAGCCCGAAGCATGGGATGAAGGACTGGAGAGAGAGAAATGCGCTTCTCTGAAAAATGTAGTTGCAACATTTAATATGGTCTTAACGGTTAGAGCAAAGCATACAAGTGGATAAATATGCAACATGTTATATGAAGTAACTTGGTGATTCTCAATTAGCACCCTAATTGCCTTTTTTATACATATATATATATATATATAGTATTGACTCCAAAATTACCAAGCTGAGTTGCAAATGTTATGGAATATAAAAATGAAAGACTCTTTATTGACATTTTGGAATTACAAATTATGTTTGTCGTGCAAAATGAGAAACTGGCTGTTTAATTGGTTGTAGGTTGCAATTTGTGTGCACTTAGGTAAGAAAAGTACAGCTATCTAGGGGATTGTTAAAGATCACTTTTCTTTGAGTCAGCAAAGTTCATTGCTGGGAGGGAAACAGATCTATATTCTATAAAACTTCAAACTAACAAGTATTTCAGTCCAAGGGATTACTCTTTGCAGAAAGAGATGCGCTGATTCAGACGGGTTAGTGATGGGATGGACAAAGAGAGAAAGATGGAGCATTTGAGGTTTCAAACCTCAAGAAGAAAAAACTAAGGTGGCCTGAGCATCCTTCATATTACCTTGTGCGTAATATTACTGAGGGGTGAGCCCCTCAGATCAGAAGAAGCTGTAGGCTGCGAAGAAAAATTTGGTTGTCCATTTTTATAGTAAGAAGAGGATTCATCAGTTCTAAAAAAAACAGGTGTCAAAGGATGATCTGCTTATCCAAGATGGCTTTCTGGTTTTCAAAAAAAAATCAGGCACCTCCTAACAGTGATTCCTCCCGTCTCACTTAGATTTCCCATTAGAAGAGAAATCTAAAATGTCTCTGCCTAAAGGAGCTCGTTTCCTGTACTGATGGAGAAAAGTAAAGCCAGCGACAGAGAATGAAACTGCAGCACCCACTGAAGACATCGGAAGAAAGATGAGATCTCCAAAGCAGAATTGCCTCAGTCCAAATATCCCAGAGCAAAAAAGAACAGCCATGCCTCTAACTGCAAAGCCAGGGCCTGCCATAACCAAAATAGGCTCACCAAGCTGTTGCACAGCAGAGGGAGAGTAACCTGACACTGCTACCTCTTCCTGACAGAGCCCCTGGAAAAACACCACTGAAAGCTTGTTAGTGGAGAAACATTCGTTAATGCAATTAATTAGAAGTGAAGCTTATACTCAGGGCGGCAGAAGCCTCTGGAGATTAAGGGGGCTCCACCCTTACGAATTTAGTGAATCACAGTATTTAGGGCAGGATTTCTTTTTGGAGAAAAGAAATAGGAATTATCCTACTTAAACATGTTCAGCTGATGAGGGAGATGCTGAATGGATAGGTGTAAGAGCGGGGCAGTGATCTGAAAGGATGTTGGGCAGAGAGCAGAGAGAGCTAGAAAAGGAAGGGGAAAAGGGGTATGTGATTAAAAAACCTGGGTCTTTTGGCCGCTTTCCCCTCTACAGCACATTGCCTCCATGTGTTTCTGTACTATGTGTCTTCCCCCTGCCATGCAGGTAGGGTGGGAGCCTGCCTGCATCTCCTGCCTACGTTGTGTCTTGCTGCAGTGGGGTGGTTCTCTTCTTAAACGGCACGTTGGCCAGGTGCAGTCGCCAAGGTGCCGGATGACAGCGAGTGTCTGCAGAGCAGGGTGGGCTGCCTCTTCTCGTCCCCACTTGCCCTGCCTTTTGGGGGAGAGGAGGCACCAAACTGCCAGAATCAGTGGGCAGTCAAGGCGGCAGAAATGGGCATCTGCCCTTTGTACCACCTTGTCCCAAAGTGCGTGAGGGCTCCCAGCGAGGGCCAGCTGGCTCTGCTGCTAGGACTGGGTTAATGCTGCACTGTTTGTTGCAAAGACATGCAGCACAATCACTGCGGTCTTGTATTCGTCTCCAGCTCTTGTTTCCCAGCACTCCTGCAGGTCTGTCCTGATGCCTGCAATGAGCAGTAGTCGTTCAGAAGGATGGTTCATCCAAACCGCTGAGTGCTCCCCAAAAGTGTCTTTATGGCAGTTGTGAATTGGAGGGACTTGCTATTGGGGGTTTCTCCTCCAGTCTTTCCAAAAGCCAAATTGAAGACCTGTCGTTCCCCTTTCCCCATGGTAAAGCATACAGAAAGCCAGCTAAGCCACAGAGCTGCCCAGCCTGACTGCAGCAAGAGAGCCTTGGGCTGATCAACCTGCCTTTTCAACAGCTCCTCCGCAGAGGGAGGTTTTAGGGGTGGCCTGTGGGGTCTGTATGGACCCGGGCATGGGACTGGGGCACTGTGGTGCTGGAGAAGGTCTGAAGCTGAACTCCGAAATGCCGTGTCTGCAGCTGCTTCTGGTGGCTGATCTTGTTTTCTGCCATGCTCTTGTAATTTAGGAGCTGCCTCTCTGCTGGAGGCCACTGCCATTTAGCCTTCAGTTCAAATGTTGCCTGTTTGAAAGAACACGGGAAATGGGCCTCTTCCTCAGACGGCTCAAGAGTACCTCCTGGACTGAGTGCGCTGGCTTGACCCAAAGCGAAGGCAGCACGACTGAGGCGGCTGTGCTCTCCTGCGGAGACGCGCTGCCCTTTCCTGCTCCCTTGCTCTCTTTCGTGACTGTCATTTTGTTTACACGGAGACTAAAAGATGGACTGCTCACTGCAGGCAGGTAGCCAGGGCTGTTCCTGGTGGGATGCAGTCCCTCCAAAAAGTGTTTAAAGCCTAGGAAAAAGCGGCTGCCAGGCTCCGGCTGGGCAAAGCGAGAGTGGAAGGGATGAGCTGCGTGAATAAGGACCGTGGTCTGGAGCCCACAGAAACCAGTGTCACTCCCCTGCCGCGAAGGCCTGAGTCTTTTGCAGTTTTAGGGGCTTTAGCAACTTGTGAGTTCAAAATGAATGGAGTTGTGAGACAGTTGTAGGAAAGGTCCAAACCACAACCCTCCAAAGCGGAGCTGTCCCGTGGGCAGCAGCGTGAGGACAGGCTTCCTGGCGCTCTGCAAAGGTGTGGAAATTGCCAGGGAAAGAGGAGCCGCTAGAAGCGGGGACGGTGCTCTCCCAGCTTCCCTCCGGTCACTGGTTTGCTTTGCGAGCTTGCAGAGTGATTTGCCTCTTCGGACTCCCAGTTTCCGAATCCATCAGGCCTGGGAGGTGGGTCATCAAGGCAGGGTGTAACTGCACCAAACTTGACCATCTGCATAATCATTTAACCTCTCATCCCACACCCGTAAAGGCAAAAGGGGGCTTTGCCAAGTGGCTTCAGTGTGTGCAGTATCAAGCCTTGGCTGGAGAGTATTAAATCTTTACCATCCCTGTGCAACTGTCTGTGAAACGCTGTAATTAATAGTAATACCTCCTGCTCGAGGCTGAGCTTTAGTTGACTGGCGACTGTAGTTCCTCCTGTGTATTTTTTTTTCTATTTGTTTTAACCAGACCTAATCAATGCTATAAAGGGAGAAGTAGTAGTAGTAGTAGTAGTAGTAATTTATTGAGAGAAGCACAGCAAATAGTCTATTACTTTGCAGTTTGCTGACCAACACTATAGATAATCAGCATTTTTCACTCTCTTTACAGGAAAGTCCTGCAGAGTGTGTACTCTGTAGTGTCCTGTATAATACACCAGCAATAGTTGTAAGCATTTAATGGACAATATACATTTTCATAGATTTCTCTGCTCTTTCACAGCTCTCCGTAGCAGTTATATTGGGGGTTAGTTCTATAGAATGATCCTAAAAACTAAATAGGGTGGTTTTTTAGTTCAACTTCTTAAAATTAAAAATTCCTTTTTCAGTGCAAATTGGCATAGAAAATACTTTCTTTCAAAGCTTTCATGTTTTTAATAAGAAAAAAGAAGCTGTAATATGTTGGAAAAGCAGTGTATTGTGACTTGGGTTTTTAATTCAAAACAAGAGGACATTCGAATAGATATGTTTTTCCACAGGCTTTAAGGTTTCATTTCAAATGTTTCATGGAAAGCGCTTTTCACTTCCTGAGCAACTACTCTTGGGAACTGTCAAGCAGGGGATAATTTTCTAATAGATTTGAGCGGAGTCCTTTGCAAGGCCACGCTCAGTGCCATGGCCATTTGTCCCGACCCCGGGCAGGGTTTCCGTCTCTACGGAGATTGCCACTTTCATCCCAGCGAACGCTTGTGCATCTCATTTGGAGGGATCTCCTTTCGCCGCACATACTTATTTTCAAAGGCAAAGTTTGCTTTTGAGCCCAGCCAGAGCAGCATGGGCTGCCGAAAATAAGGGTGACAAATTGGCACATGAGGAGTAAACTCGGGTCCATCATCGGACCCCGGCCTTTCCACGGATCAAACGCAGACAGGGGCACGGTGCATTTGCAGATCACGGCTGATTAAATGCCTTCCTTACAGTACTGTCTTCTTTGGACATACTCGCCTTGTTTCCGTAACAGGATTCTCCCCGTGCCCCCGAAGTCTGCCCTCCTCCTGCTCCGGCCAGTGCAGGATCATGCCCTTACAGCCCTTTTCCTGCCAGTTCCTATTTGTCGCCTTTCCCCAGAGGTTTCTGGATCACACCTATAGAAAGGTTTTTAAGCCTCTTGCTTTCATCTGGGCTCTTCCACAAGGGAGAGATTAGCAATTAGCTGTGTCTTCTCTGTTCAGTGCTGGATTTGGGGGGAATCCCGGCATCCGAGAGCAGCACCGGGGCAGCAAGAAGCAGGATAGAGCCAGCGTCAGGACTCCGCTGGGGAGCTCTCCCTGGATGTGGCCCCAGCGATGTCCCCCGGCCCGGGACCCACCGGGAGCAGCGGTCTCCAAAAGAGTGATTGGCGAAGGCGCTGCTGTGGGCTGTGACTTCAGTTTGAAGAGTGAGATGGGCAGAGGTGTAACGCGTAAATACCTGCTCTGTGGTGGAGCACTCAGCAGTTGGCGAGTAGATATTGGAGCAGCATGTACCAGTGGCTCCGTTAATGCAGCCCCGGAGATGCAGACCCATCCTCCGCTGGTGCAGCCGAGCGCTGGGATGTGCAGAGCAGCCTCGATTCACACCAGCTGAGGATGGGGCTTGCCCCGAGCGCGGCGCGGAGCAGCCCACAGCGCCCGGCTCGCTGTCTGCCCACAGGGATGCCCCTGGGCTCAGCGCGGGGAGGAGGTGGCTGGTCCTCCGGGGTGATGCTGCACTGGCTTCCCCGAGAGCGTGGGTTGCCTGTGATAAATAATGCCAGTAACTGGCATTTTTTTAGTCCAGATGTGGTTGCAGAGGTGCTCACGTTGCTCCTCCTGACGCAGAATGGGGTGCTAGTGGCGCGCCAAGAGGAGATGCTCAGAAGAAGGCTCTTTCTTGCCTCTCCAGTCCCTCAGGAAATAACCACACAGGCTCTGCATTGCTCCTGGAAACCATCTGAAGGGGAGATAATCCCGGGAACTGTAGTGGTTACGGGAAGCAGAGTAACGCACCGAATCCAGCCAGGCTCCTAAACTATGCAGAGCCGCTTATCTGTACCGTTACTTGGCTTTCCCAGTAATTCACTGGCACGCTCGTGCCCCAGCTTAGCGTGTGGTGGGGATGCTGGACAGCAACACTTAAAGCACAGAGAGCGGAGGGTGGACGTCACGGACTAATCTCGGTTAGGCACCAGGCCTGCTCTGAAGCCTGGCTGGAAAAGACCTGGCAGCTCCTTTGGTAGAGGTGAGAGGAGCAGCAGCACAGGGCTAGCGCGCATCATACGCCGTAGCTGCTGCAGCTCGGAAGAGGAAACCTGGATTTCAGCAAAAGGATGCGAGACATCTCTGTAACGCACAGATCAATAACGTGATACACAGCAGCTGCTGTCGGTAAAATGGGCCGACGAACCTCATTAACACTGGTTTACGAATGCAGTTGAGTGTAATTGTTCGCTGTATTTAAAAACCAGAACCGTGAGAAAATTGCCAGAATATATCCTGTGTGTGTAAAATGCTGGAAATAATGGAGCGAAGGGGTAGGCATTCGTGTTTAGAGCAGCATAAAAAAGGCAGGGCTGTGATTTAAGGACGCAAGTGAGACATTTCGCATAGTGCTGTGGGTTTACACAGGCTGTCAAGCACCTACAGTTTCTTTTGCTCTCCTCCAAAGCGTGCGGGAAGGTCTGGTATTGGATTAGGTGGGCTGTGTCTTTGGGCTGGGGTTCCCAAATCTCTCCAAACTCTCTCCCCGTTAACGTCCCAGAGCAGAGTAGCATCTTCCATGAATGCAAAGTTAACATTAGCTATGAGTGACAGGAAGGTGTCCCTGGAAATGGATTTCATTAAGAGAAGACCTAGAGGGATTTCTAGGGAATCAATGTCAGCACCTCACCGTAACTCTGTCACTGCCTCTGAGCCCTGTTGTGCTCTGTATGTCCACACAGTTGTGGCCAGGATGGAGCCTGGGAACCCATGCTTGGTTAAAGTATCCCTTTTGGAAATGAATCCAGTTAAGATGTCAACAGTCAAAGTCTCCCCTACCCCCTTTGTAACTTGTACCAGTGGTTAATCATCTCCCTGTTAAAATCTGTGCCTTTTATCTCATTTGAATTTGTCTGGCTTCAGCTTCCAGCCATTTAGTCTTTTCTGTCTTTACCCTCTTGATTATCCTGTATTGTCTGTGCATGAAAATTCTTATAGGCTGTAATCAAATCACCTTCCAATCTTCTTTCTGATCAGCTAAACAGGCTGAGGTCCTTAATTTCTCTTCGTCAAGCATTTCCTTCAATCCTTGAATCGTATTTGTGGCTCTATTCTCCACTTTCCCCCCCTCCCCCTTTTTTAATTGATAAAATGTGGATATTAAATTTGGCATTTTTGTTTTGAAACCTAAAGTGCAACACTCCCGCCTCGGTAAGGCGCTGGTGAGAGTTGCTTTATCCTCACATTTGCTGAGATTGGGATCTGGTCCCGTCCGCCTGCACTGAGCCATCACGTTGTTACTTGTCATGCTTTTGCCCGTGTCAACCCAGTTGGATCAGGAGGCACCACACATAGCAAAGGGTGTTCGTTGCAATAAGCATTCAGAGTCTGGATTAACAGCTCGGCACTGGCCTAACTCTGCTTCCCCTGATGGTGGAATTGCAGCTGGTAGGATATACGAGGGGGGCAGTATCCCCCATGGACATGGCTCCCACGGTGTATGGCTCGTGGGTGCTGGAGGGGCAACAGCCAGTTCCCAAAACGCTCCATTGATCAGGCTACGTGCAGAACTGGTGCGTTGAGGACCTTTCTCGAAGAGAAATAAACAGAACTATCAATGTTATTGCTGAAACTGTTCATTTGCTTCCACAGCCATTTTCACCTGACCATTTACATGAGGTGCCCTGCCAGTAATGAACAATATAAAGGTGATTTACACTGTGCTATTCACCCTTTGCTATGTACTAACACTAAAGATTCACTGAACTATTTTGAGTAACAGCTGCAAGCACAAAAGCCCAAAGTGCTCCAGAGCTTGAAAAAAGGGCACGTTTGCCAGGTAAGGCCCCCTCCCAGCAGGCATCTCTCTACTGCTTTCATCAAGCAGCTGGATCAAGCCTTTAAATACTACTTTTTGCATGTTTCTGCTTCAGTAGTCACTAGAGTCCCAAAGACACTTTGACCTTGTTTAGATTTGGCTAGTTGTGCTCGAAATGTCCTGCAGATATAAAAGTGAGCGCTGTGGCCCAGAACTGCATTCAGACAGCTGATTTCAAAGAAAGGCTGCCAGCAGCATCCCATGCCCCGGTGGGACAGGCCACCTCCATTGCCCTCCCTGTGCAAGCACTGGGGAGCAGCCGTTGCAGTCTCAAAGTCGGGTGGCCTGAGCAGGACCTGAAGCATCATCAGCTGCTTCACTGGGCTTCAAGCAGGTCAACTGGTTGTGACATAGTGGCACCTTCTTTTGAAGCTGTGTGCTCCTGCCTCGGTAAAGGTGAGAGGTAGAATGAGTATCAGCCTGAGGTAATATCAACCGAGTTATTAATGCTTTTGTAAATAAGCCCCCGGAGATGACTGTGGGTCAACACCCAGTTCAGTTTTGACAGTCTTATTTTGGGTTGAGTTCTTTTTAAACTAAATTGACATGAGTTACTCACCAGCTGATGTAAGACCTTTTGCCCAAGTCGAGCTCTAAGGATTTAAAGCCACAAGTTCAGTTGGTGCAACTTCCTCACGTAGCCATGCCCAAAGCTGCCATGACTTTTGTCACTGTTGAAGCTCTGCGTGTGCCAGAATTGTTAAATGCAAGTTTACTAAGACGTTTGGGTAGCTCTGAAGTTCATTTCTCCCAGCGTTGGTCTCTGGTGCTTTCATGACATTCCTGCTTTCCCTTGGTTGCTCTGGGGAAATGCACGCAGGGTAGAAGAGGGTGGATTCA
This sequence comes from Dromaius novaehollandiae, assembly GCF_036370855.1. Classification (NCBI taxonomy): domain Eukaryota; kingdom Metazoa; phylum Chordata; class Aves; order Casuariiformes; family Dromaiidae; genus Dromaius; species Dromaius novaehollandiae. The sequence goes on along the minus strand of NC_088113.1, from coordinate 1,979,062 downwards.
GACCGACAAGTCCAGCGCTGAGACGTTTACACAAAAATATGTGGAGCCAGTGCTGCCAGGCTGGGACTGCCGTGACAGGTTCCCTGGGCGGAGTGATGGTCCCGAGGTGGAGCGAGGGCACCTCCAGCTCGACTTTGGCGCGCTTTTCTTTCTGATCCGGCTATCAAAAAATGCAGGGGAGAAAAGGAGAGCCAGAAGGGTGACCCAAACTTTTCTGAGATTTTCTTGAAGTTGCTACGATGGCTCTTGCTCGCTTACTGTCTCCACCGACCTGATTCATCCGAAAGGAACGTTTTCCTGCCTGTGAACATACCCAGGGAAAGTGGACTGCAGCGATCACCACTTTGGTACTGTAGGCATTATGGCAGATAGAAACCTGGGGTATCCTCTTGAAATCAAAGAAGCCGTGGGGCTCTGTGGCAGCTGAGGAGCAGGCCCTGCTCTATCTAATATCAAAGCGGTTCCAGGGATGTTGCATCCTCATTCCTTTTCAGCAAACCTTGCAGTGGACCCAAAGAGGGGTTATATTTGCATAATCTTCACTATTTTATCACCCTCTCACGATTTTTGAAAGCTCAGATATCTGAAGCGCTTAGCTCTGTGTGGAGTGTCTCATTAAATTTCAGATCTATGCTTTCCTAGGCTCCGTTAATTAGGCACTTGATTGAAAGTGTAAATCTGAAGGCTTGGGTATTGACTACGGCTTTGCTAACCTAAGGTGATCTGTTCGGTGTAGTTAAAGCTTGCCCAGCCAATTTCTTTTCTTAACGTCCTTCACCCTGCTATTAAACAGGCATCACAGATTGCTGGAAAACCCTTGTGTTTCTACTGTGTTGGCTAGAGAGTCTAAGATTTATTTTAGCTCTTGGGTTCCCTTGTCACTTGGGTTTTCTACTGCAGTGGTTGGTTAATAAAGACTGCCTGTTCATTTAGCAGACAGCAATTAATGACCAGCAAGAATGTTGTCTTGAATGCTCTAGCAGTCTGTTTGGCTTCTTTTTCTTACTGCAGAATCTTTTATGGTTTCTCATACCAAACAGAAAGCCCACTGCCAGATGCCAGCGTGCTTTTGATATCTGCCGTTGAGCTTTCAGTATTTATATATGCCTGACATGGAGATATTTAGAGCCAGAGTCAGAGGAGTATCTAGGTGCTAGGTGTCTAGCTGGGAGTTAGGTGTGACACCTGCCACTGTGGGTCACACACTAGTGCTTCTTCATCCAAGCAATTATGGGATGTGCAGCAAGGACATGGGGCAGCCAAAACCAAACAGTCTGGCTCTCTGGCATGTGCTGCTCCTCTGCCCTGCATTGCTTTCCTATCAGCTGCAGAAAGAAACCAGCCAAGCTAGGAGAGCAGATGGAGGGGAACAAAGGACAGGAGGCCTGAGATGTCCATGTTCCAAGCTAAGCCTGCATTGCCAGGCTGGGAGGAGGAGGCAGACCAGTCCTCTCAATATGAGCTTTCCTAGTTGCACAGCTTGGACTGGAGAAAAGCAGATTTTGTGTTAGAAGTCCAGGGTACAGAGCTCCCAGGAGAGTGCTGGGTCAGGTGATGGGAGACCGCCAAGGCAGTGAATCCCAGCAAGGCATTTGCAGGTGGGTTACTCATTTCTTCTCACGTGCCCTTCCACTCCCCCTATCAGCCGCATCCCGTCAATACACTGGGACATCCCCCAACCTTCCATGGTGGTAACCAGCTTCTTAAGGAACTGTGATTTCAGGGGCAGGTATAGCCACTAACTCTCCAGCTTTCTGCTTCCCAGTGCTACTCTAGTCAAGCTGTAATCTCCCTGTGACTTGCTGGGTTTGGTCGCGCTAACCTGGAAGGCCTGTCTCCAGCTCGATTTTGGAAGGGATGACTTTCTGGGCCTTTGTCATTCAAGGCTCTCTATATCTAGCTCAAAATCATCATCTTTAAATTGTCTCCAGCAACTGGTAAGTTCCAGCTGCTCCACCAACAGTATCTTGAGAGGCGTCATTTTTCCTTTCCACTCTTCTCCCCCACAACCTGCACCATCTCAGTTCAATTAATTGCCCCAGAATGGCTTTCCCTTGCGTGCCTGTTTTGTCCTGACAAAGGTGGCAATCAAGATAGACCACAGTTGAATTTAATTTTCCTCTGAGACTTTAAATGGGATAGTGCTAAAGCTTAACCTTGCCTCTGAGTCACAACTAGTGGCCTTGCTCACTCGTGGAAGGATGTTTTGAGTTACGTGGTCTGCTCTTTGCCTCTCAATTCTCCCTCTCTCTTTGCTCCTGATAAATTTTTCTGACCTGTTTGTAGGCAGAGTTTTGCTGAGTTTGCACAGCTGCATCTCTGAAGGATCCCATGCACGTGTGTGTGTGGCCGGGAGGACTACAAATGGGTTCTGAAGTGAAAAATGGACTGCTTCTCCAAGCAAATGAAGCATTTTTATTTTCTGAAGGAAACGGGCATTTTCCGCTTTTCTCTACCCAAGCCAAAAGTTTGTTTAAAGGGACAGTGGTGTGAACGTGTTGCAAAATGCAAGTCTCCGCAGAACTGTGAGCTATGTAAAAAACAAGATGAACCAAGCAGCCCTTTATGGGCTTTGCTGTTCATGTGATGAGCTTTGTCTCTTAACATTACCACCTGACCCCCTTTGCCAAAGGGTGGCAGTGACATACAGTCATAAATGGTTAATGAATTAGCAGTGGACATGTGAGACATAGCTGTATTAGGTCCATTTATAGATAGGAATTTAGGCCCACAAAAGGTTAAGTAGTTGTCTAGGGTTGCACATGAAACCTGTGGCTGAATGAGGACCTGAACGCAGATGCCCAATTTCTCCTCCGACAGGGTCTCCTGAGAGCCAGCTCTGCTACCAGACCGCTGGTCCTGACTTGGGGGACGATGAAGCAGGAGCCCTGTTTCTCCAGTACCACTGGGACTCTTATACGGATCTGGCAGTCAGGAGGGGGCATGTTAGTAGAGGTGAAATGATGGAGAAAGTGGCTTGGGGTGACTGAAGAACTGGGATACAAGTGAATTCAAAGGAGCAAATGCAGTGAAGCACAGTGATATTTATGTGCATAAGCTTGTATTTGGCGATGATTACTCGTAGCAAAAGTGTGTTCAAAATAGGCAGGATGTAACTTTGCAAACTGATGGTGTCCCTTTAAACTATTGATTAAAAAAAAGTCGCTCAAGTGTGGGCTGAGACATGCAGTAGGAAGTGGCTAACTTGTGGAAGCTAAAATGCTGGTAGTTGCCACCACAGCAGAGAGCCCTCACCCCTGCCTTTGGGGTGCTCTTTGGTTTGGGGTCATTTTCTTCATCTTGGAATCAAGCGCCGCTCTCTGTGACTTGATCTTTGGGAAGGTTGCTTTTCTTTTGACACAGGGTTTACTCAGGCTCTCAACAAGGCCCAGGTTTTTTTGGTCAATATAAGGTAGTGCCCTGCGCCCAGCCAGGACGTGCTCTTGGGGATGGTGCAGACCTTTCCCTGCCCTGCAGCACTACTGACATGGTTGTGTTGCAGAACGCTAGCCAGCGTCAAAGTGGGCAACAAATTTAGCAAAGGGAAAATGCCAGGGGGTTTGTGCTTCGTTTTCTGTCATGCTGACAGCTGGTGATTACTGGGCTACTGTGATAACTGAGTCTTTTCTGATCTGCAGTCTGAGTGAAAGACCAATAGTTATCCTGGTCGTTAGGAGCATGTAGCAAGGAATGAAGTCAATTCCGTCTGCCCAAAATTTCAGGGTGTTGATTCAGGTGGAGTTTTTTGCAGCATCTTCAAAATGTGCAGAAAGCCCTGTTCATCTTTAATTAAGACTACGTACATGCAGCAGCTTCCCCTGGTGCTTCGCTGAGTTGCAAGTGTGGTTTCCAGTGGACCTGGCAGTGGTTAAGCTCAGTGGGACCAGCGCTCAGCAGTCTGCAGGAGTTGCTTCTGGTAGCCAGCAGCTCAGGGCCAGCTTTCTGCATGGGTGCATCTGTCCTTCGAGGCACCTGAAACCAATAGGAAAGCCTTAGTCACACAGTGCCGTCGCTCCTTTGATGAAGTGCTGAATCTGAATTCTTCAGATTTTTCTTTTCTACTGAAAAGATGAGATAAGGCTGATTCCTCTTTAGATTTCATGTTAGCACTGCGTGGCGGGCAGAGGTGGGGGGACACCTTGGGCAATGCAAATCTCTCCTTCTGTACTTAAAACTGTAGCTTGCAGGTTTTTGGAAGATAAACTGTAAACCGAGGAGGACACTGAATAAAAGGTACATTTCTCCCTGCCTCCTGCCATGTCAGAAGAATTTAATCAGAATCCTCTGTATTCTGCACAGAGCACCTGGCTTTATACATTATATCAGGGACCCAGTCCAACAAAACACTTAAGCTGAAGGGGTGTCCTGTTGCATGTAATTAGGCTACTCATGTGCATAGATTTAAGCAAATAATTATCTCTTTTCCTGGATCAGCATGAGAGTAGTAAGCACCTTGCAAACTGACCCTTCATATTTTGGAGCGGAATATTTCACATGTATCTATTTCAACCGTGTGGCCTCTGTTCTACGCACATAGTGTCCGTGACCAGGTTATATTTTCTTTCCTGGTAAGCACCTGTTTGAAGTCCTTAATCCACCAAATGCTTCTGAGTATCTGGAATGAGCATTGCTTTGTTGAGTAGGTAAGTCACACACATCGACTCTGCTTTCTGATTAGTCACCAGAATTATCACTTCCAGTGAAGATGCTCTTTCACTGGGGCTTGTGAGAGCACCGGAGCATATGACTTTTGTAATTTACTTTCTGCAGATGTATTTGCTCAAGTACCTCTCTCTGGAGATAGCGAAAGGGGAGTGAGCATGGAGAAAGAGAATTCATTGAAAAGTTTGTATTCATATCTGGAGGAAATGTTTTGCTTTGCTCAACCAGCTCCTTTCTTAGCTCATGCTATTATACTGCAGAATATGATATCAAAGATCACAGCTTGACTCCATGCGCAGTACCTAGACACAGTGCGCTAATGGAAGGCTTAGTTTGCATCCAAGCCCAGGTCAGAAGGGCTTGAATTTCATTATCACCATGTGGTGGATGTTCAGTGACCTATGTCAAGTGAACAGCGTAGTTACAATAAAATCGTAAATGCGTGTTGATCTGTATTTGTAAAACCTAGTTAGTTAATATACTCAGTTTCTGGGTTCCATGAGATTTTCACTCTTTAGGAGATATGGAAAGTGCCATAAATGGAGGTTTTCTTGATTTTAGGGAAGTCTTTGTGGAAGCATTTTCAAAAATGTCTATGCTTTGGGCAATAAGCCAATTGAACAATATATTTTCTGGGTACAAAGCCTTTGAAAAAGTATGTTAGTCTCAGAAATTATACGTACTGATGGGAAAGTGAGCATGCCTGGGTACAGCTGGACTACGGAACTCATTGCTGAATGGTGTGAATGAGACCAAACAATCAGCAAGATTCAAAACGGCCTTCAGGATTGTTATGTGAATCTTAGGAAGAGTCAGCTGTAAGGGTTATTGCCAATAAATATTTTGCAAGAGTTACAAAGTTAGTTGTAAGATGTAAAAGAGTTACATCTTCTTTACTATCGCCACTGAAGGAATAGAGAGGGGTCAGGGGACTTGCACCTGGGAAGATACTTACTCACAGAATATTTTGAGGATAAAATTAAGATGAAGCCTGCTTGTGGGACAGAGCCTTCTTATAGGACGAGTGCATTGCTGCAGTGCCAGGGTTGTGCCTGTTAGATGCTGCAACCAGAATTGCAAAGCAAATAGATCAGACTTCAGTTAACTTCAGCTGGGCTCTCCTAGCTTATCCTGGGACCTCGACATGGTCTGTTAAGTATGTTCTCTGCAGCCAGTTTAGTACACAGAAATAACGGGGTTAGAGTTTCATTCGCTCACTGTTTCCATCTTCTCTGTCACTGTCTGCTGTTGCAAACTCTCTGTAGTATTGCAATCACATATTCTATCTTTTCTGCCATGTTTCTTCTGTTACTCTATTAAATTAATCAATCTACTCATATTGCCCTGCACATAGGCTGTCTCTCATATTCTTCTCCAAGCCTGCCTTGGAGGCATGCTGGAGGTATCTTTGGTTTCACCCAGTTCAGCAGTCCAGATGTTCTTGTGGTCGTTGGTGTTAGCAGGAGATTTCATGTTTCTGTATAACTGGTTTTGAAACTGTCTGATGACTTTCTGGAGGGTTTTTGTGGGGCTAAAGGCAGTCTCACAATAAACATCCAATGGTAACTTCAAGTTACCGTTGAAAGCCAATGAAATAGATGTTCTTCACATGGACGCTATCGTGGCCACCTTTTCTATCATCCTCACTGTGAATTGGCTTATACAGATATTCTTGGACCTAAAACATGGTAATGTTCTTCTCTATGCTTTGGCTCCACTGCTTTCTACACATTATGTGATATCATATCACGTTGTAAAAGGCAGATTTGTGACTTCTGTCAGGGAGACCTCTCTCTTTAGGTATTCTAGCAATGATCCCATATCTTCGTTGTCTGAGAAAGATCTCTTTTTACCCAGACTTCGTTGAATGGCTCTGTCTACGTTACGTGACTGCAAGAATCCCTGGACATTTTCACAGATCAGTGGAAAGTATACACTGAGCAGGACATTTATCTTTTTTTGTAAGTAATAGCACCAAAATAAGTATTATAAGCCGGAAAGAGAAAGCTGTTCTCCAGAGCTTTCTGCTAGGGCATTCAGCATCTTATCTGAGTAAGCGAAATCACTGCTAAGCAAACAGTGACAGGGTCAGGCATTATATGGAGCAGCTGGGAGCTGGAGAACAAAAGGCTCTTTGCAGTCCCAATAAATTGGTCCCATAAGAATTTTGCTTTGAAATTATAATTGACCCAGGGAAGAAAATTATTTTGTAGACTTCGAACTCATTAAAAAACTCCATCATTCATCTACAGTTTATTCCTGACACTTAATCAAAAGAAATTTAATGATCTCTCTAACGAACTTAATTTAACGTTGCTGGGAATGTATATACTCCAGAGTGCGTGGTACTGATTGTAGGAGTGGAAGGCGTTTGTTAGCTAATGTCTCTGTCTGTCACAGTCACTAAGCACCTCTCAGGAATTTCAGAAGTTTCTACAATTAGGAGCAACTATTTTGGTTTCTTTTTTTAATCACAGATTTTTGTGAAATTTTGTAACTTGAAAACCTTATTTAAAAAAATATTTAAAAAAAAGTATAGAGGTGAACCCCAGATCAAGAAATTTTTAGAAGAGATTTTTTTAATCAAAGTTTGAGTGTGTGGGGGGAAGTAATGTAGTTTAAAAAACAGCTCAAATTACAAGCCTAGAGGACCTACCTTTGGATCCAAATGTAGATTCTTGCTTGTGCCCAGGAGGGAGAACCGGGTAAGATGCTGTGGGTTTGTCCCAGCAGTTGCCCTCCTCTCTTCTCCAGGAGTGGTGCACATGCTGCACAATTACCGGACATTCACAGCACAGCACAGTCTGGCTCTGGCCAGCAAACTCTCAAATATGGCCCTCATTTAGGAGAACATCTCTGTGCAAGAGAGAATTTTCATATGTAGCTAACCTAAAAGTAGTAAGTACTTTCTCGTAAAGAACTGCTTGAATTTTATTGAATTGTAGTTATGAAAACACCATGTGTCCTGCCCAGATAAAGGGCTAGAGTGACTCCAGGCACAGTCACAACTTGCATGAGTGTCATGTACTCCTTGGACCTGCCAATCCCGAGCCCAAACACTGTGTGTAGATGTGCACGCATGCTGGCTCTTGGAGGCATCATTCTAGGACAGGGTGAAAGCTTCGAGCTGGTCACCAGAGTTGTCCTATGTATACTAATTTTCTCCTTCATACAAAATCTTGTCAAAGTTCAGATTGCAGCCTCTACTTCCAGCAGGCAAGGAACAGATTTGTTTCCCAAAGTACTTTGTGAACTCGGAGTAGCGGCAGGTCCACATGTTCATTCCCTGCCAGAGCCCCAGAACAGCTATGGGCTGCAGCCGGCTGGATAATAGTTGCTGTATAAGAAGCATCAAGCCTGTGTTCCTTCTGGCTGTGCCTTGGCATCAGTATCATGCCTACATTTCTGCATCTATTTTCTTTTGCCATTCAGCAGATTTTGATCAATGCTTTTTCACCCTCAGTGAAAATCAGAAATTCTGTAAAAAATAGCATGGGAACAGCTGGTTGAGCTACAGGCACTGAGGGCCCAGTCCTTAAGCAAGGTTTTTTCCCCATTTATTTTTCTTGGCATTTAGCTCAAGGCACTTCAGTGTGAGAGAAGATGGTGTCACTCTGGATGCTTCTCAGAGATATATGATTTTAGGAAAAAAATTACACTTCCTACTTAAACTAATCCTCAAAACACTCATAAGACCTCCTTTGTAAATGCCTTCTAGGTGATGGGTTGTCTTCCTGAACAAGTGATATTAAACTTGTTCAATATACAACTATGACATGTATGCTAAATTTTACAATATGCTGGACTTTCAAGAACCATTATTATCTAATCAAACCTTCTGTGAGCCAGTCTGTAGTGTTTCACCCCAAATACTGTGGCTTCACTGACCTTGAGATTAGAAGACATTTTGGGAAGGAGGCTAAAATAGTTGCATGATGGTTTGAATCATCCTGAAAATCAAAGTATTTGTAGATACTCTACTTTGACTAGTAATAATTGTGTAGTAATTTTTAAGGCTGATTTATTCTGAGGTGAATGTCCTGTGCCATGATTTTTAGGTAGGCACTGTCACCTGGCAGTGCTTTCCAGAGGATGACTGATAGCAAATCAAGCCTTACTGATAATTCAATCGGGGCTAATTCTGCTCCACTGCTGTTAATGGAACTGTTAATTGACTTCCATGAGTGCAGGACAGAATCAGAAGTTTGATGAGCGACTGGTGCTACCAATGCTGGTGCAGAGCAGATTTGGGTCTCATGGTGGATCAACTTTTTGACTGCCTTGTACCAAGCTTTCAACACGAGCTCAGTTCTTTGTAGATATCAGTGTATAACAGTAACAGACACAAATGCCCCAATGGTAGGAAGAGTTTCAAACCTTGAGCATTGCTAGATACCAGAAAATCTTACGCAAAGGAGGAAAGGTCTGGCTGAGGCATTAGTTCTCTCATGTATAATAAAGCACAAACTCTGGCTGAAAGGTGTTCTACAGATGGTCATTCATAACCTTTCAGTCCTCTTTGCAAGTTCTCTTATGTCTAATGAGGGTTGTGCTTGTGTTAGTGTCTTACCCAAGAAGGCCTCTGAGACCTTCTTAGAGGTCTTCTCTACCTGGCCACTGATTTTTGTGAAACATGTAGGAACTTTCATCTATAATGTAGTAGCATGAACCAGCCATCAGAACAAGTTCAGAATACACATACTGTTCCAGTCTTGCCCTTTTGTCCTGAATTTCATCTCAGACATGAGGTTTTCCCTCAGTCCGTCCTCTGAAGCCATGGTCCAGAGAACCACCATGCTGTACCCTAGGGAGAGATGTGAAGAAGAGAGGTGGTCCAGGAAAACCCCCTGCATTAAGGCACATAGTCCATGGACAGGCATGGCCCCATCATGCGACCCAGTGTGTTTCACAAAGTCTGGTCACCCTCCAAGCGCGCGCGTGGATCAACACTCATATCTCCTCGTTTCCACCGAGTGTGCCAAATGGCGAGCTGCAGACCATGCTGCGCTGCCCTGTGCCCCACGGAGACGGGAGCAATGAGCAGAGACGGCACCTTTAAGAGAGGCTGGAGTCAGAGGCATGGTACCTCCAAGCCATATGTTGGATTTCCTATGCATGACTACTCTTGGTCTCTCACTTTTGCTTACGAGATCTGCAAGTTCACGAAAGATGCTCTCGGTTCTGTTCGGTGCACGATACTGCCAGCCGGCTGCAGAGCTGCTGTTCCTAAATGCACATGCCAAAAAGTCCCTGTCATGCAACTGGCCCAAGAAAACCACGGGGCCCTGCTACAAATGTTTCACTGGACTGCACCGGAGAGAGGCCTGTCTTTATGCTTAGCGCTTAGAAAAAAAAATGCACTGCCTGCTTGCCATTAATCCACAAGCTGGGTGCCTGCGAATGCGCATGCAGAAGTGAGTCTGGAAACCAGGTCAGTAAGCAGAAAGTGACACTTTTTAAGTAAAAATATATAAATCTCATAAGGTTTCCTTCCACCACCCCTGCCTTTAAATCCTGCCTGTGCTGGAAAGCAGCAGGGCTCCACTCGCTTTTCTGAGCATCTCAAAATGATGAAAATCCCTCGCTGGCAAATCCTAAAATTACAGGGGGGGAAGTGTGAACTGCTAATCAGATCTGGGTTGTCGTATGCAGAATCAAGAAGTACCTTGGGTTTAATCTGGATGGTGCAGGGGGCGATTAGGCAGGCAGACTAACCTGCTCCCGAGCCTTCCTGAAAGCAAGGAGGACTAGCCAGCTTTTGCTGTACAGGCCATGAAGTACCTGAACCCGAAAATGCCCACACAGCCTTCATAGCCCTGGGGATGGGGAGGCAGCAGCCTCCTGGCTGTGCCCTGACTGGTTGCACTTGCTTTAAGTTATTTAGCATCTCAGAGCTGGTGGCAGCAGTGGGTTTAATTGCCATGTGCTCGTAGGGCACTGAACACAGAGGAGGGGGTCTGGTCCTTTGGGTCCGATCAACTCTTGATGTGTGTGTGGAGGTGGCACAGGCGGAAAACAGCCTCCCGCGCCTGTTGGCCCTTTCATCGCCTGCCAAGCGCCCGTACAGAGAGCGGAGCGCTCTCCTCATCCCGGCTGAGGAGCATCAAGGTGGGATTATCCCTGTGTTGAGAGAGCTCCCATATATCTGGCTGCGTGCCCTCCTGCCTGTCGTCTTCTGAGTGCAGGGAGCCTGGCAGAGATGGCATCTCATCTCCCTCGGCTCGCGGCAGCAGTTTCTCCTGGTTTCCTCGTGCTGCCGGTGAGCAGGGGCATTTTCCTGCCTTCTCATGCTACCGTGCTCCCAACCGCAGAAACCCAGGGAGCTGCTGAGCTTCTTGGGCTCCCCCTTCCCGTCCCAGCACTGGGTCTACGCTGAGGGCGTGCAGGGAGGAGAGGGAGGCATGAGGGACCTGTCGGAGGTGATGGACACTTTGCTACTCCTCCGTTGCAGTGCTGTCTGCCGGCAGGCGGTCTCCCTGGGCCCCAGCATCGGGGCCACTGTCACAGGTCCCACTGCAGCGTGGCGCCCTGGGTGTAAATGCTGAGATAGGATTTAGCTGAGGAATGTCTTTTCAGGGGTCATTTACTCTCCTTTGGAAAGGTGATGCCTGATTTTGTTCAGATTTCTTGTCTGGATGTCTCTACCCAGACAAATTTATTCATTTTTCTCCTTTGCAACGGTAAGACTGATTCAGCGCAGGAGCTGTTGGAAGGTATCACAGCACAGATGAACATCAGAGCAGAGTTAGGCTGGTGTTGACTATCTTCAGCAGCTGATACCGATCTGTGCACTGCCAGCCTATTTTCCCTGTGAGGGAGATTGTCCCCAGAATAAATAGGTACACAATTGAATGTAAAAAAAAATCCCTTTTTCTGACCCTGCTCATCCTGTCGAATCTCTGACCCACTTAGATTTACTTTGAATGGAGCCATTTTTCATATACATTTATCCTATTGGAAAGAAACATGATTATCTATATGCTGCTTGTGCACAAAACTTTCTGACATGTTTTGGACATGGAAAAATTTCCAAGAATAAAGAATAGGACAGTTTTGAAATGTTCACAGACTTTTCCTTCCCACCTCATAACCTCCAGAGAGCAAACAGAAAATATTCAGTGCTTTCAAATGTTAATGAAATTTCACATTTAGAAAGAAAAAAAATGGGAAAATCCTTCCAAATACCGCTGCTGACTCTTTACCTTTTTCTGCCCTCTCTAGTGGTTTTGTTCACTTCAGCTCTTTGAGAAGTTTGTCTTTTTGTCACACTTCAGTGTTTCTGCTAGTGGGTTGCCTAGCTGAACTGCTTTAAGCAGAACATAATAAAGTTTATCCCAGTCTTGGCAGGGCAGAGCCAGTCCACGGTGGAGGCACACAAGTGTGTCGCTGGTCTGAGAAGCGAGCGTGGGTCTCAGCTGCAAGACAGGGACTGTCGTGTCCTGTGTCCTTGGGCATCATTTGCCATGTTGTAGTCATGACCCCTTATTCTGGCTCCCCCGAGCAAAGCCACCATAGACAACCACCAACCATGAACTGGAATGTTTAACTTTTAGTTAAAAAAAAAAAAGACTTGCTGGGCACAGCCAGCTGCCTCCTTCTGTGTCATCCTCTGTTTAGAGAGGGGCTCTTTTGACGGCAGCATGTACTGCAAGATCCTGGAAAGGGTCACTGCCACCTTCTTGGTGGTTCCTGATGCCGCAGTTTCAGAACCGCGGTGCAGGCAAACGTGTCCCAGCGCCCGCAGCATCCCATGTCCCGCTCCATGTTGGCTCTGATGGTGGGACCAGCAGCTCAGGGAGCACTGTGCAATGCTGCATCCTCAGTGCGAGCCTCTGTAAGGCACAGTGTAAGCTGTGGGGCTGCACATTGGAGCGGGAATAGGGCATAGATGAGCTTCCAGCCCAGCTGGTTGCAATGTTGAAAATTGATAGGACTTTTGCCCAAAGATTGGGCCTAGAGCTTCTACTCTGGAAAATGATACAAATGTGCAGAGAACACGGATGGCGTCTGTGACGTCATCTGGGGACATCTGGGGTCTCCACCTCTCTTAGTCCACCGGTGTTTCGTTTTCTCACAAACGCAAACACAGGTGAAACCTAAACACCTTTTGTCTTCATCAAATCAAGACAGGTCACAGGTACTTGTGCAGATCATAGTGGCTGTGCTTCCATATTTTTAATGGTACAGTCTGGGCTGTTGCCATGGTTTCAGCACTAATGGATCAGGGTGTAGGAAAGAGAGCAGCCCCGTGGAGGAAGAAAACCAGTGTTATTCTGGGAAGGGATTATTAAGTATTTTTTTGGTATTATTATTGCTCCTTGTTATTTTTTCCAGCTGCTGGGTGTTTGCGGGAGCAGTAATTCAAGCAGCCCGGTCCCCGAGAGCAGTGCAGGCATTTTGTGCCATGCTGCCATCAGTCCTGCCCATGGTCCCTGTAACACCCCTCGAGAAAAGCCTGGGGCTAACTGAGGTCCTACCCTGACAACAGTCTCTTGTGGCAAAATCCCAGTGACTTCCCAGCCCGTCTCCAGCACCTCACGTGAGTGTATCTGCCGGTATTACCCCGCGGAACAACAGCATCTCCACCCCATTTCCATGGGAAAACTGAAGCACAGAGCTGCAAAGTGACTCACCAGGCTAGAGGGAGAAGCAGAAATAAACTCTAGGTCTTTTGAATCGCAAGTCAGTGTTTGACTCATTGCATTACACTAAGCATCTCTCTAGTCTCCTGCGTCAGCCCCTGCCCTTGGGTATAATTCAAAGCTTTAGGCTGTTTTAGCCTTGGAATAGTTTTGTACAACTGTCTCTAAGATGTCCTGTTCTCTTTTTGGCACAGATCTTGCTGCCAATCTGGGCTCGTATTTCTAAGTGGGAGCCTTTAATCTTGCAGTAAAATGTCTTGGTGCATCCCTGCTGCAGCCTCTCGCTAACCCATTAGAAAAGCACCCTTTTGCTGTTTATTTACCTGTGTGTGTGCTTATGAAATAAAAATAAATGCTAGGGGATTACTCTCTTAATGAATAGATCTGTGTGTGCATGCATGTAGTGCAGCATCTTACAAGTCCATCTCAGTGGTTTTTAGGTCTGAGAATGAAAGTTATAATGAGTAAAATATTGATTTCCCATAAAAGGGTTTTAATCAAATGCCCTGACACCCCAAGGGGGACAGAACTCTGCTGCAACACCAAATTGCACTTCATACACCATCTATTTTTCAAACACCTTATAAATGAGCCTGCCCACTGGATATATGAGTGTTCCCAGATGTCATACATCACAGGAACTAAGAAACACGGTGTATCTGGCTAGGGAAGGGAGAGGTCTGGCAAACCTGCCGCAGGGGGGCTATGGGGAAATCAAGGCTTGTTATTCTCTTTGCCAGGACTTGCAGCCCATGTAAAGGTCTGACATGCAGTGCTTCCTCAGGCATTTAAAATCCCCATGGCTCTGTTTCTCCTGAAGCACTGTGAGGATATTTGTGTTTTCCTTGCTGGGGGCCAGCTGAGCTGCCAGGTAGGCAGGTTGCAGGAGCAGGAGCTCATCGAGGGACAGGACCACGTACTGCTCTGAAGGACTTCTTACTTTCATGGTGCATTTCGAAGAGATCTCAGAGTACATTTTGCAAATCCCGGGCACAGTTGGTGAAGGCAGGAGAAGCTCCATGGTGCAGATCAGAGAAAAGATGGTTGCCCTTAATTGCTGTCATTGCCATTAGATCCAGTTGGCCTTGGGCATCAGCTCAGGGATGCGTTTTTGTACCTGTTCCTTTTCCCCCTTCATCTTTTGCCTGTGTGAGTCTGGCTCTTTATGTTCCTTTTGAGCTCTCTGTCCAGACATCTCCTTAGGCCTTTGAACAGGGAGCATGTGCTCAGGGAGAGATTTCCTGCCTGCTGAAAGCGATGCCAGCTTGTCACAAGTTATTCCTTTATGCTTTGGGCAAGGGGTAAACCTTGAACAAGTATTAAAACAACAGAAAACAGCAAAACCCAACTATTATGAGGAAAAAGAGAGAGAGAAAGAGGATTAAGTGAGCAGTCCAGCATCTCCCAGTAATAGCACCAGGTAGGACAACCTGCTGGGCTCGCAGGGCCCACAGTGGTTGGTAATGACAAAGCTCTGCTTGGACTTGGGTACAATACTGCGTACAAGGATTTGGCAACCCCAAGCAGGGAGGCACAGGCCTTCCTCTTTTGCACTGATTTGCTGCAGGGTGCTGGTTTTGTCACTAGTCTTCCTGAGGGCTAGAAGGCTCACCAAAGTCTGTGGAGATAGCTTCAGTGTTTCAGCATGCTTCAGATAGGAGTTGAGTCTCTGAAAAACAGGACTACCAAGAACATGCTAACAGTCTAGCCACATGATCTCATATATTACAAAAGCTAGCTTTCTCAGGAGATGAAGCGTGCGATTTGCCACCTCCTGGATATTAGCTGATTAGTGGCAGTAATGTCTGTTGCTCTCACTCTGGACCTCCTAAAGCCAGGGCAAGGGCCCCAGGTACCAGAATGGCAGAGTGGTAGTGCTAAAAAATACCCATGTTCCCCCCTTCCTCTCTCAAACCGAAGAGGTCCCATCATAAGGTCCCTGCCTGTGAGATCTGGCTATCCCCTCAGGCTGAGTATATCTAGAGAGAGGATGGCAGGAGAAGCAGCAGCTTGCGAGTCTCCTCTAGAAGAAGAGAGGTCTTGCCGCTGCAGGGAAAAGCGGTTTGCAGTGGGGAATCTGCCCAGAGGGGCTGGGTCTCCCATCCCAGCAAGGAGCTCTCTAGGAGAGACACCTCGGGGCTCATCGTGCCATTTCTCCTGCTGCAAGCACAGGTCCCGCGAGCTCCCTCTTCCGCACTGCTCACACAGCGGATGGCACCATGTGCTCAGCCAGTGTGTGAGTGCTATAAAAAGAGAGTCCTAATTGTGCACTGGGGCAGATGGCCAAAATGGGAGTATAGCAAGGCTTCTTTCTACTGTGCGGGAGGAGGAACACCAGGACTTAATTACAGACAGCAAATGCTGATTTCTTTAATTAAAAGAACTCAAGTAACTCCAAAACAGATGGCCAATCTCTCCCAGTATGAAGACTAAAGAGCGTCTTTAACATCTGAAGAGATGTGTGAAAGATAAGGAGAATGACTTTATTGTCTTTTTTCTGGCAATTCTGTAAATAATTCAACCACTTTGCTCTGTGTGGGCCAGGCTCTCTCCAGGCACCACTGTGCCAGGGACTTCAAACGGGCTATGCTTATTTACACTTAATGAAGCGATGGCTCTTCATTAACTTTGCAGTTGTTTCAACCAAGGCATACACCAGTTGTGTGGTTTGTGCCCATGGTCCCCAGAACCATACCCTAATCGTGGTGACCTCGGTGGTGTTCAGGTGACTTCAGGGGTCTTTTGAGCGTAACTGACTTCCGAGCCTGACCTCTAGTCTCACTGAGATTGTTCTTTAGTAGCAACGAGCAGGGGTTGCCGATTTCTTTAAAGGCTGCACTGGGCAAAATGTGCAAGTGGCACAAACAGCTCTGCAGCTCACGTATAGGATGTACACTTCAGCGCTGGCCGCTTGAGCACCTGTCTCGTTACCCAAGCACCACCGTTAGGATAAGTGCTGCTTTTCCGGTATTTTTCTGCCCAGTGTTGCTGGCAGCAGCTGCTGCTGGATTTGAATGCCTAGGGATCCTTCTCCAGATTAAGTGATGTGAGTCGCCTTCTAGAAACCCAGGAAAAGACGAACACCTTCTGGAGGCATGTTAAAAGGCCATGCCTTTGCACTCATAAGCACTGACTTTGTGTATAAAAGGAAGCAAGCTGTGTTAAGAGGCAAAGACAGGCTGCACCAAATTGGGTAATGAACCACGATGCAGTGAAGTGAATGGTAAAATGAAGCATACCATTGTGATACCAATGGCCACAGCTTCCCATACTTTGTGAAGCAACATCTTTCCCTCCGTTATACCCTGCCCCAGTCTGACGTCAGGTCTCCAAGCTGGATGGGCTATTTCTATCCCATGACAGGAGTGTGGCCATATTGTGTTTTAAAGCTGAATGAAGAATTTTCTGTCTTAATTTTCTGCTCTCCAGACCCTGACTGAGACATCCAAATACCACCACATCTTGCCACTGCACTGTTTCTTCTCTCTTTCTTTTGACACCTTCCCAGGAGAACACGGAGTGCCTTCCTCTTCCTTCATCCCAGCTTTTCTCATTTCAGTCTTTCTTTGCCATCTCTCCTGATATGATTCTCCAAACTACCACTTGGGAGGTCTTGAGTAGAAAATATATAAATGAACTCTCTTTGAACTCTTGTTTTCCACTAGTCAGCAGTTTAGAGCTTCTTCCCAGCATGTCACTCCTGTCTGTCACGCAGAAGGCAGGGTGGGTGCCTGCCCCCCAGGCCCTGTGTGCACTTGCAGCAAGTCCAACAAACCAAACCTGCTATCCATGCACAGAAGTTTCTGAAAGCTGTGCACGATGCATTTGACCTCAGCTGCAGACCCCAAAACTTGCCTTATCTTTACAGAGAACTCTAAGAGCCCATTTTTTTCAAAATTGGTAAGAATTCTCCAAGACAAAGCTCCACCACTGGGACTTCAAAACAACATTTTGGAAATCATCTGGTAGGCTTCTTGACTAATGTAATCCAGCATAGCTCTACTGACATCAGTTTATACCACTGGAAATCTGCTTGCCAGTCCACACCTAATATTATACAATGCAGCAGCGATGGCCACATCTTCTCCCAAGGTAAACCGGTATCACGCCATTAAACTCACAAACGCTCTGTCAGTTTGCATCAGTAAAGCATCTGATCCAGACGTTTTGCCGCTTAGATTGGCAGGACTAGGTGTCCGTTTCTTGTATCATCAGTATTTTCATATTTTCATTAGAACTGTAGTCATGAGACTTGTATGTTCAATGGGATTTTTAATAATAAAGTTCTACCTAGAGGTAACATTTGTCTTATGAATGATTTCAGTTCTAGAATAAATTACCTAAAGGGAGGAAGTGTGCCATGCTGCAGTCTCATGCAGGTTTGCCAGCCCTTGCAATTTTACCAGGGGCCTCAGTCTGTTTTCTTAGAACTCCAGTTCTTAAGGGGATATCATTTGTGAACATCTTCACTTCACTTTCAAAGAAGTAGTAGTGTATTTCTAGCCTAACGTGATGAAAAGCTTGAAAATTCATTCTGAAAATGTCTTACAGGTTAAAAAAAAACCAGAAGGCAAATGAAAGCAACTCAGATATATTTCGAAGAATGTCAGGAATGTAAATTCATCACAAATTTTGGTGTGTGGAAGGAACTGAGAGATAGCGTGAGATGGCTGAGGTGGTAAAACACCCACATTACACAAACAGGATGGGAGGGGATGTTCAGCTTTGTGTCACACTTCATGGCAGACCAGATATGGGGTCTAGGTTTTAAAAGGAAGGAGGTTGTTCACAGTACGCTCGTGTCTAGATTTCAGCCCACCCCACCTAAACTCTTTGAAGGCTGGTGGCATGAGAGGACTGGGCTGGATCCCACTGGTAGCTCGAGAAGGTGAGCTCTTCTGGCTTCAGGAGACCAGCCCAGATCTGAGTGAGCATATCAGCTGTGAGAGACCCACAAACCAAAGAAAGTTAGGGAATCACTATATGCCAGTGTGATCATTTAGAGAGCACAGGACAGGCAGGAACGATGCCTGCTGGTTGACTTAGAGTGGGTTTTCTAGCAAAACAACCAAACCTGATTTGGCCTTTGGAGGATGGTCCAGTGCTCAGAGTCCCAGCGTGCTGTTTGCATGGTGTGCAGTCTGTCCTCTTCCACAGCTTGACTGCACAGACTTGGTCAAGTCATGTAAGGCTAAGATGATGAAAGACCATAGGTGCCCAACTCCAGGTTTTGTACTTTGTCATGGACAAAGGCAAAGCATCAAAGAGTCTTCACTGTAGGAAAACCTCTCTCTTTCTAAAGTGTGCTCTACTTAGTTCTTCACTTTCTGCAGGGGAAACAAAGTAAGCTTAAGTCCCAACTGGTTTCTGGAATAGCCTGGGCTGAACAGACTCAAAACATAAAGACAAATTTCAGCATGGAAATCACTTTTACCTTTCCAAAGGCTCTGATTTAGACTCAGGTGGTGCCTAAGCCTTTATTGTCTGATCTGAATGAAGATCTGGACTTTTCTCTGGTTGAGTATTCATTTCCTAGATGGCTTCATCTCTCCAGCATATCCTCACCTATCCAGGGTTCTCCATCTACCACAAAAAAATAAAAGTCTCTCTGGGTCTGGGGTTTGGTCATTGCTAAAACAATGACAGAAAGCAGTTTGCTGCTTAGGAGTCAGCTAACTTGAGAGGAGCTTGAAGGTAATGCTTTTGACCCCAAGGTTCACATTTCACTTGAGCAAAATAAACAATGAATTGGGGAACCGGATGAAAGCTTTGCCTTCAGGAATGATTTAAAGGATTTCTGGTAGCCAGTCATTCTCTGTGGCTTGCATTATTATCTCTTGTTTTCATTGCTTTCGTATTTCCTCCCCACTACTTCTGCCTCACCTCTCTCTAGAATTGGAAAGTTCTCAGTTATTCATTTATTAAGCTTTGGCTTGAATCAAGTTGACCTGGTTTTGTATCAGGGAGCCAGAAAATCTTAGCATTGCAGACTCAGTATTCTGAGGTGCTCCCCTGCCTGGTCCTGCATTGCTTTCTTTTTGCATGCTTTTTTATCTAACCTGGAGGAGGTGAGAGCATGCTGTGCTACTGTCTAGACCCCGCTGTCCTGCAAGGAGCATCCTCCTGGCCCAGTATTGCCCTCCAGATGGGATCGGGTGCCTGTGGCTGAGTTCTTCCAGGAGTTATCTGAGCTGCTGTTGTTTTGATTAGAATGGTTTGTCCTTCCCTGTCACACATAATTTCTGTTACGATGGCTCATTTTTCTTGGCTGTAAGTGGAATTGCAGAAAACAGATAAGTTGTCTTGCTCTTCCTCACTGATGAATCATGCTGCCTTCCTTTTCACATCGTACAGTCTCTAGGTTCACTGCTGCCTCTGCTCCACAATAAATACTTCCCAAACACAGTGCTCGGTAAATCTCACCCAGAGCCTGGAAAGTTTTAAAGATGCTCTATCAAGTCATACCCCTATTGCTGTTACAGCCATCAGAGATTGTGCCCTGAGTATGAGCATGTGAGCCTTTTGCATAGTTCTTGCAAATGAGTGGGAAAGGTAATAACAAGAATAAACCCGCACTGTCTGAACTGGCAGGAGTGAATGAAGCTGGCATGGGGGCCAGCGCATCTCCATAGCCATAGCGTGAGCTAGGAGGACTGCACTGCATGGCACAGACGTGTCTGTTAGCTCACTAGCTGGTTACTGAAGCATCGCTGGGCAGCACAGAGCACAGCGCGGCTGCCAGACCTGCCTGCCAAGCACCACAGGTGCTTGGTGGTTAGTCCTTGGTGGGCTCTGTTCTGCTGCTGGGCTGCAACCGGTGCCTGAGCTAGGAGAGTCAGTGCCTGCACAGGTATCTCTCTCCTGTCTTGCACTTTCCTGTAGATTTGCCCCAGGTTTGAGTCCATGGCCGGCCCCCAGCCTGCTGCACTGCTGGGCCAGCCTGGCCCTTCTCGCTGTCCCGTCTGAAGGACTGCTTCTGTGAAGCAACTCCTCAAGTGCAAACAGAAGGCTTGGAGCTTCTCCTGGCCGTGCTGGTCTTACTGAGGCAAGTCTCCTCTCTGAATCAGCGCCATTTCTCTGTTCAGGGCCAGGCTGGCTCCTGACACAGCATGGCTGAGCACTTCTGGGAGCGAGCGCAAGCCGTGCCAGCACCCAGGGCACACCTAGCGCTGGAGAGGCAGGAGGGCCACCACGGGGCTTGGGCTGTGCCAACAGGGCTGGCCCACCCTATGGGAGAAGGAGATCTCTGTCCCCGTGATCTGCCAGTGATGGTTGGTACCCACACCCAGCCCTCCCTGGCCAGTCACTGGAGACAGTGACACACGTATTTGTCTTACTTGAGCTGTGGTAGAGAGGTGCTGCCACTCTGCCTCAGGTGTTGCTAGGTGAGATTTCACATGAGGTGCACGCAGTTTGCTCCAAGAGGAAGCTTCTGTTTTACACAATTGCTTTAACAAATGCCAGATTAGCCATGTGAGCAGGGAAGTTGGGCAGGGATCAGATCAGACAGGTTGCAGATGTAGAGATTTTCTGATCAAAATCTGTCTGTGCTGCATTAAAAAATATACCCTGTATCAGTTAAACAAACATTTCTGTAAATCTCAGTTTGTCAGCCATGCAGAAATATTCCTAAATTAATTATGGAGAGCCAAATCCTTCTCGCTTGCTAACTTCCATCGTTATCCCTTCCCTTTGCTTACTCTGCACCAAAGTATCTCGATCCTGGACGTGTTTTACTAGAAGCTGAAGTAACGTGACTCCAATTCTCTTCTGCTCTGGGACAAGGAAGTTGCTTGCAGCTTATGGATACAAATCAGAAAATGTTCAGAAAGGATTTCTGTCTGGCTGTAATACATCACCTCTCCTCCTGATCCAGCCCTTGGTGTAATCTAGAGGAGTTCCACGGCTCCTAGATCATCTTGGTGCCGTTACCCCAGTGCTTTGCCCTCGGACCATCTGCCCAGCCTAGTGTGCCCAACTAGTGTGCAACACTAGACCTGCCTGGCCCAGACAGAGTTTCACCAACTTCCTATCGCTCAGGGAATTGACTGCTTTAGGGAACTGCCAGTCATCCTGCTAACTCAGATTTCCAGCTACTTTGCATCTCACAAGGGGGAATTGTATTCTCTAATGTTTTTCAGCATCACGTTTCCGCTGTGCCTTGAAAGGGCAAGAGTGAGTAACCTGTAGTAAACTAAGTACCCGTAGCTCTGTGTATATTAATCCCCCTCTTTTAGTCTTTGTTTTTTTCTGTCAAAAGCATAGCAAACTGTGTGCTGCTTGGTTCTGTGCCCATGTGTGACGGTGGACACAGCAAACACCAAGCTGCCCACCTTTTCCAATGCTCAAGTGCCTGCACAGCCCCAAGAGGTGCAGGGCTGTCACCCATAGGACCTGGGCATAAATGCTACCCAAGCAGAGCAGACCCCTGCAGAGATGGCTGCCCTGTCAGATCAGCTCAGCAGTAAAGCATACAGGGTTCAAGCTGTGAGTCTCTTTTTTGCACTGAGGTCTCAAGTTTTGGGGATTCTTCTATGAGTGCTATAGCTGTGCACCATCTCTGCAGAGTTTTGGAGACAGTGTCTACAAATCCATGAGGAAAAAGCTTTCATTGGAGGGACATGCTGCATGGCTGTCTTGTCCTGACGAAAGTCTCCATGGAGCATAAGACGGGGGAAAAAGAGAGAAAAGAAAATCGTGCTTGAAACAGCCAGCAGGGAAAGATACCTACACTGGAAATATCTTGTCCTGCAAGAGCTGCATTCAGGGCCAAGAAGAAACCTGCAGAATCGGGCCTGTGGAGGACATTTCTCAGAAACCTATAGCCAAGGCAGGGATTTTCTAGTCTCTACAGTCTGCTCAATATTAGCTATTCCTGCCCATTTCACTTTTTTCCCAGATCTGTGGCTGAGGAGAGTGGAAATGGAAGAATATATTTTTGCCTTGTAAAAGCCGCTTTGTAGGGCCTTCAATGGCTCTTTGCTCCTGTTGTTTTTACAGGCCCAGTTAAATTTTATTTTAATCAGGGCTGGATACTAAACTGACCCAAGCAGCCAGTTAGCATTCAGGTACCTAGGAGTGGGAAACAGCACAAATCTGCCTAGGGGCACTGATGCAGAGGGAGGGTGACGGAAAGGGAAGAGTTTTGTGTGGTGCCATGGATGGTGAAGTGAGATGCTGCCTATAAGCCTGAAGAAAACAAGATTTCTGCACTTCTATTGCTTCTGCAAGTGCTTGTTTTCCAATGGGATTTTTTGCATGCTTTGGGAGTAGTTTTCAGCCTACCCCAGAATATAATTTGTAGTCAATGGACTACTCATCTGGAAACTGTTTCCCAGCTTTACTCTAGCAGTGTTCTATTCAGATATGTTCTTAAAACCATATTCTCTTCTCATCCTACAAACTCCATTCACTCTTTTTACCTAATTTGTAGAGGAGCATGTGAGAGGTGCCTATGTCTCTGCACCATATAAAATACACATTAGTGCTTTCACAGGGGATGAGCAAATCATTTTATTGGTCAAATAACCTTGCTTCAGAGTAAATTCTCTCACTTTCCTTTGGGAAAAAATCCTCAGTCCATTCATTTTTTAAATGTCTCATGTAAATTAAGACTTTGGTATTTGCTAAAGCCTTTCACCTCACTGCCTCGTCATTTGTAAGCTTCTAATCCCATTAATCTTCCCAGTCAGGAGATGTCCAGGCAGCAGGGAGCTGTGTAAAGGTGTGGAAGGCTCACCGAATTCCTCTGTAATGCCCTCTTGCTCCGTGCTCCTGGGAGCTCTGCAGTGACACATTAGCCGATCATCGAACACCTGCTGGAGGAACAGCAATGCCGAATGCTTGTGATAATGATTTCTTGAGTTGGGAACCACTTAAGAAGAGAGGGATCACTTTCTAAACCTGCCGCTAGCGTGCTGGTGAAGTTGTAGAGGTCACTTAACCCCACTCTGTGAGTCCCTTTTCCCTCCCACCTTCTGGGAGTTTCACCCATCTCTGTCACAGCCCATTCGAGCGGGTTGCCAACCTTGTCCTTGCACAGTGCCAAGCATAGCAGCCAAGTACGATGCTGCCGTGCTGCCCATAATAGATACCAAATCACATGCAAAGAGCTCAAGGCACAGCCCCAAACTGGCCAAATTTGGGAGTGGCTGCAATTTTTATATCTGTGCCAGTTTAATACCTTTTTTTGCCCATCTGCTCCTCATTCAGCTATGGTGCAGTCCCCTGAAGCTTGAATTGGTGCCTTAAATAGAGTGGATGGTGGAATTTCAGAAGTGTTTTGTTGAATAATTTTTATCGCTTTACCTAGACCCTTACAATATACAGGAATGCGCCTTTGGGTGTTAAATATCACTTTAAGGCCAAGCATCCCCATTTAAAGGATGTTCAGATCCTACTTTCAACTGTCTTTGAAACTAAATCCACATTTTCATTCATTTTGTAAGATAGTCACCTTTACCAGACAAATCCTACTTTCAGTCCAGAACCAGGGATGCCATTGGCATCACTAAAACTGGATCCACTAAAACAGGGAAGGAGAGATACTCCTGTGCTGTGTTAGGGGTCTAGAGCAGAGCTCTAAGGTCCCATCTTTAACCTTAGGCTGCGGTAGGTTTTTATCTGGATATCACAATGTTTGCATTCCAGTTAGCATATTTTGGATGATTTCTATTTTCATTGACTGAGAAGTATCACATTTGGAAAGAGAGGTGTTTGAAGGGAGTCTATGTTTTCACGGGAATACCTCAATATTCAGTGATGCAAACTGCTTTAGTGTTAGGTCTGAGACATATGATCAAGTTGCCTCATCTTATCAAGGTGTTGCTTGTATAGATGAAGGCACATCTGAAAAACAGATGTAGAGATGTAAAAGATCGTTGCTGCTAGGTGCTCGTTATTGCCTGGCATCTAGGCAATTGTACCTGTCCACATGAATGTTGAGTCCATTTCCTTGTGAGGTCAATAGGGCTGGTTTAGAGCTCATCCCAAGTGATTCAAGCTACTCTGGTGTGCTTTGTGCTGTGAGTTTAAACTTCAGATGGTCAGCTATGTGAATGGAGATGGCTGCTTCGGAGTGCTCCTTTCCTGGCTGACAAGCTGTTACTGTTTTGCACGCCCACACAGAGACTGTTCCCTGATGCAGCTGAAGTGCCACTGCTCCACTGAGATCACTAGCAAAAATGTAGTAGAAATATGAGAGTGCTAGTGGGATCCAACTTAATGTTAAGGACATGATTTTTTGCTGCGTGAAACGTTCCACAATGCTGTTTCTTTCTGTGCTCTACAATCCCTTATTGAGATCGATTCAGCTGCAGTTTCTTGTGGCTCTGCTCAGGGCATAGAGCAGTAGAAGATCAGGCACTGAGTGTAGAGACAACAAACTGAAATTGCAGCCATGCTTCTGGGAGGCAGCATGTGGAGCACATGCAGCCCTGCACTGAAATTTCAGACATGGCTTCTCTTTGGGACTGGAAGGGGTTGCAATAAATGGCAAAGGTCTCTCATACCCTGCACGAGCAAGAGCAGATGGCGCCTGCTCCACCTGCACGTCTGCTTTTACAAAACTGATGTAGTGCCTGGTAGCAGATGAGGAGGAGAAGACCCCCGGGGAGGCATGGGAGCCAGCTGAGTCTGAACCAAGCACTGGCAGCAGGAGGAAGCCTGGGGTGATAGTCACCGGAGACACCCTCCTGAAGACAGAGAACCCTATCTACTGATGTAACTTGGTGGCTTCCGAGGTCTGTTTCTTGCTTGGGGAGCCTGGATCAGGGAGGTTGCGGAGAGACTGCTGAGGGTCACCTGACTGAAAAAGAGAGATGAACTGTTGGAGCTGTTATTCATGAACAAGGAAGAACTGGTTGAAGATGGAAGATGGTGGGGGGAGATGGTGGGGGAAGCCTTGGCTGCATCAACCATGAGGTAGTCAAGAGCTCAAAAAGCACAGGAACAGCCTGTTCTGATGAGGAAAAAGTCAAGCAGGCATGGCAGGAGGCCAGCATGGGTGAACAGCAAAGTCCCAGCTGAGCTTTTTCCTACACCAAAAGGTAGTACCCAGAGGATAGAAGCAGGTCAGGCTACCCAGGAGCATTATGAAAACACTGCCCTGGTGTGCAAGCCTGCTGCTCTCCTCTGTTACCATTTCACTTCCATGTTTGTTTCCCTCTGAGACCTCACAGCTGGCCAGCTTGCACAGCTGACAGGGCATGAAGGATGGCTCCCAGCTGGAGAAAATATGACAGGCAGGCTGCAATTTGTAACCTGCCCAGAAGCTTACAGTGATGGATGGCCATGTCCCCATCATGGCATCCATTCCTCATCCCCCCATTGGCTCTCTTGCATTTCTTTGTCATCCTTGTTGCCTTGGCATGTCACCTGCAACCTGCCAGCATCATAGGCAATCAGGACAGGTCTGATGAAGGGAATCTCCCAAGCCAACCCACTTGGCAAAGTCTCAGCAGTGCTGTAGAGAACCAGAGTGCCAAATCTGCAGTTCTTGCTCCAGCAGAATTCCCTGGAGGCCAAGACTGAGCTTTGCCAGAACAAAGCTGACCATTGCCAAACCAAGGGGCTGAGTGAACTTCAGCAGTGGCCACGTGACTAAGCCATGGACTGGGCAATACAAGCTTCCAATACATTTCTGGTCTGCTCTTTGGAGTTAGATCCAATTAGCAGGTCAACCTGATTGTCTCTGGCTTCTGTCAGCATGTCCTGGTGGTGGCAAAGAGAGGAGAATCCCTCTGGCAATGAAGTTCTGGAGGGAAAAAAATGCAAGATAATGAGCAGTCATGTGTATAATATGGTGCTGAATAATCTTATTAAATCAAATTATCCTGTAATCTGACCACCTACATAAATCAGACCCTGGGACTGCCCTGAATTCCATATTTAACTAACACTTAAATGATAGCAATTCCTTTAAGAAAATAATCCATCTTGCTTTAAAAATATTAGAGAATCTGTCAAAACAAGCAGTATGCCAGGCTAGTTACCCGCA
The DNA here is from genome assembly GCF_036370855.1 of Dromaius novaehollandiae. NCBI lineage: Eukaryota > Metazoa > Chordata > Aves > Casuariiformes > Dromaiidae > Dromaius > Dromaius novaehollandiae. The sequence goes on along the minus strand of NC_088113.1, from coordinate 1,952,761 downwards.
ATGTTAAGCATTTGTACCTTATTTATAATCTGAGTTTGTCTAGCTTCAACTTCCAGCTGTTGGATGCTGTCACATTTTTGTCCAGCAGATAGATAAATTCCCTTATCAATTTCCACTTAATGGCACTTACAGGCCACAATCAAGTCACCATGTAGCTTCCTCTTTGTCAAGCCACAAATACTTTGTTCTTGGGATCTCTCAGTAAAAAAACATGTTTTCTAGTCCTTGAATAGTTCTTATGACTGCACTCTGAGCTGTCTCCAATCTGTCTATGTTTTTTTTAAGTTGTCAGCCCTGAATTTTGGCCAGGAATAGATCTACCAGAGCCAAAGGCAGCATTCTTCATGCCTCCTCTCACCATTGCCTTGTCCAGACATGCCGGGACTTCGTAAGCCATTTTGGGTCCAGTTAATTTCCCACGGTAAGCTCAAGGCCTTTCCAAAGTTTCTGTTTCCCAAGATAGGGTGCCTCACCTGGGAGCCTAGCCCACATGGTTTGTTCCTGCTATTGGACTTAGCATTTGGCCTTACTACCAAAGCCCAGATCTCCTGTAGCTGTGACCCATTCTCTTCATTATTCTCTGCTTTCCCCAGGTTTCTGTCACTGGCAGATAGCACCAGTGATGGTTTAATGTCTTCCTCCAAGCCATTAATAGAGACAGAAGCAGCATGGGGACAAACCCAAGTCTGGTGGGATGATGGAGCATCTGCAGGGCGATGGTTCCTCCTCACAGTTCCATTTTGAGACCTCTCAGTTCAGCTGGGTTTTAATCCAAGTTGATTTTTTACTCTTCAGGTTTCTTAATCAAAACATGTGCCCCAAGTCAAACAACTTAAAGAAGTGTAAGTACATCACATCAATACTGTTATTACTTCCGTGCACCAAACTTGTGATTTTATCATAAAATGATCTTACTTTGCTTTGACAAGACCAGGTTTCCATAGACGTGTATTGATTGGCATTAATTATCTTACAGCCATTATATGTAGCAGGTATCACTGTCATCATTTGCATTTACAGATTGCCTTTTGTCAAGGTGATTTGCAACCATGAACAGATCTTCATGAACTGATATTGGACCAGAAAAGCATTCCCTTTTATGCAGATGTGGACTATGGCACAGGGAAGTTAAAGAAGTTAGTGAAGGAAAGAGGAATCCTCCCTGCTTCCCATGTAAGCTTTTCTTGTGGATGCTTCAAAGGATGCGGTTTTCCCTCCCTCCTCGCAGTAAGGGTGCTCAGCACCCTAAATGCAGAGCCCTGCATGCTCTGCATGTCCACCTCTTCCCAGCTTCACTTGGCCTCGCAGACAGGCAGCCAGTTGCAGGGACAAGGAGCATCTGAGCCATATGGACAAATTAAGAAAGTAAATACCTTTGGGGGAAGAGACTGCTTGATATTTACTTTCCCGTGCTTCTGAAGCACAGGTCAACTGGCCAGGTGGTGCTTTGGAAAATAGCCCCTGAAAAGCCTGAAGGGTAAAACACTGCTGCTTATGAATTCTTCCTGTGGAAAAAAAAAAGTTTGGGGTAATCTGATGTGATAAAAGCTGACCTGAAGCTCCGTAAAGTGCAGGTATCAGAAAGCAAGCCATCTTTTTATCCATCACATCTCTAGTCCAGCTTTGCTCACATTGGATTGATTGCAAAGGATCGCTGGGGGAGAGGGGGGTCAGCTAGAGTAGGATGGGGCCTGCTATGGTTTCACTAGTGGTGTTCTCCTGGCACCTCAAAACATAGCATGGTTGAGGCTGTCCTCAAGTGTCCTTGCACTGAAAGCCCACTGCAGACCCCCAAGGGCAGGCTCTTTCAGTATGTGACCCTTGTGAAGAGTTTCCTGAGGCCACCCTGCCTGCTCCAGAAACCCAAAGAAATTTTGTGCAAGCTCATAGAAATAACCTTCCTCGCACCGGTTGATCTTGCCAACGCCATGTACTCAGGAGGAACCAGTCTTTCCTCCTTCACCTTCTTCCTTAGTGTGGCTTTAAAAGATTAGATTTTTTTTAAGTGAACACTCAAGTTCTTTTCTCTTTTTTCCTGCCAAAATGTTTAGGGTGCATTTGCTGTTCTCCACTGCAAAGGAGCAGGGGGAGAAAGGGGTTTCTTCTGCAAGAAGCAGTTGTTCTCACAAAATCACTGGATACCAGGGAAAACACTGTCTATCAGTGGGTTCGCAATACAGACATTGAATGTGAATAGCAAGTGTTTCCCTTTTGCCATTACCCATTCCATTTGCAAATAAAACAGCTTTCACTTTGACCTATCGAAATTAAAGTCTTGGGGATGGATGGGATTCTGGAAGACACTTAAAGAATAAAATTTCTGTGATTTTTCCATCTCTAGTTAAGTCACTGATGGTATTCTGCAATAGTAAGTTCTCAGGGAATAACTACGTGCTGTAGAGAGGTGTTGACATGTTTCAGGCTCTTCTATGAAACATAAATGCATAAAACCAGAAAGCTTTCTTCTTGCCTTTTTCAGAATCAGACTCTCACAAGACTATCATGAGGGTTCAACTGTGTCGTGGGTGTGGGTGCATTAGTGTGTGTTTGTGTCCACCAAGCAAGTGGTCTTGCCTGTGACACAAGTGACACAAGGTTTGTGTCAACCGGCAAAGTCAAAGATGAAAGGAGTGGCAGAAAGTCTGCCATGTTATACCATGAAGGTTTCATAAACCAGCTCGAATTTCCCATTTAGCTTTGTAAACTTAAGTCCATCAAAGAGTTGGTGCTTGGCTCTGGGCTGTGCTCTGCAGCCTGCCGGCAGAGTGATGGCATGAACTCCATTGTTATTGCAAGGTGCCTGGTGGAGCAGAGCAACACAATTTGCACCCAGCTCATTTAGCATTTCCAGATGAATGCTAACTGATGTGTTAATCGGAGTGTGGTCCAGATGAACCACACCAAAGCGTGGGTCAGTCATCCAGGGGTTATCTGTTAGGATCACCAGCATTTTCCTTAGGGAGTTTTCATGCACCATCAGACTGGAACAAGCCCTAGGTGCTAAGACCAAATCTTCAGCACATGTGGAAAATGCATGGTGCTCTCTGTAGCAAGAGCAATGTGGTGACTGTGTTCCTGGGAGATGAAAATAATGCAGGCAAACTCATCCAAGCAGGGCAGGGGGAACTCAAGGTTATGAAAATGAAATCATTCTTCTCTTGCTTTTCCAATGACTGCTACTGTTAAAATGAGTAATTGTGGAGCAGCCATGTCCAGACAGATCTGTTTCTGCCCAGAGTTCTTGGTGATAGTCAAATATGCCCTGCACAGCAAGGAAAGCAAACAGCAGCTGAAAGTCATGCTGACTCGAGTGAGTCTCCAAAGGTCTGCGGATCAGTGCTGTCCAGCTCTCTGCCAGACAGAGCCCCAAGCAGCCAGTTTTGCTCATAAAAGATCTGCTTTATTGAGGTTTTAGAGAAGGCAGGATGAACGCCTGCCTGCTACTGTGTGTAGTTGTGGAGAGTAAAAGAAAGATAACCGAACTTCTTGGATGAGTATGTCAGCCAGTCACTTCAGGGGACACGAAGGCAGATTGTTGCACAAACCAAGCATGTTAGACCTCTCTGCTGTCTTTATTGGAAGCAGTCAGGTATTGGCCACTGCCAGACGCTGGCCACAGAGCTCCTGACACAGTAGCCTGACCCTTCGCGGCAGCCACAAAATTGCAGTTCACAACTGTGATACCACTTCACTGCTCTGGTGGCACTCCTGCAGGACACATCTGACAGTCTCTGATGGAGCAAAGCTCAGGGAGCATCTCATCCTGTAGATGTCAGTGATGCTGGACTGAGTGATGTTGACTTGGAGGAACTCAGCACTTCCTTCCCCCCTGCCCCGCACCTCTAGTGCGGTGTCCTGGTAAGCTCCATAAGGAATGAGGGGGTCTCGTTCTGACTTAGGCGCTCTGACATTAAGCGATATACTCCATCCAACGTCAGGGGCCCAGCTGCTTGGTCGCCAGCACTGTGTCCACTCCAGCAGTGAGCACTTCTTTACACATATGGAGGGACCCAGCTTGGCCTTGACCCAGGAGCCAGGCAGCAGCACTTGCCTGCTAGCGCTGTATGGATATCCAAGCAGTGCTTCCCTTTTTCTCAAGGCCAGAGAGAGATTTTGTTGCCTGGGAAAATAAGTTTTGCCATTGTGAATACTCCCTCCACCGTGCCCAGGAAATTAAAGCCAAAAATAGGCAGTAAACTTCCATGGGCCATTACCCCTCTCACAGAGGAGGTTAAGTGTGATGAGGGCCAAATTGGCATTAAATGTGATTTAATTGACTCAATAAGCTGTTGTGTTAACAGGAATCTTTACAGCGGTCCCCTTACATCATGCAGACAGTTTGGTAACATCTGTTGCATGCCCTTCCTGGACTCCCCGGACCGTGACTCTGGGAAGAGTAGCATGGTCCTGACTTCCCTGGGATATGTAGGAGCCATACCTGGACTTGGGGCAGAAAGGTGCCAAAGTGGTACAGGGAAGCTGTTCCGCCCTGCATGGCTGCATCTTCTGGGAAGGACAAGGTGAGCAGCCCTTGTTGGTGAGGAGCTGCAGGCCCTTGGAGCAGGGCTCCCACAGAGCCATGGGGTGCTGGGTGCCAGCCTTGGCTCCTGCCCCAACAGGAAAATTTCTCTTGAGCTGTCTGTCTCCATCAGGATGAGATATGGGGAGCAATTACCCATCCTAGAGCAGGGAAAATAGGCCATGAGAGGCTCTGCTAAATGAGTCAAGAAAGGTGGCCCTGTGTTCTACCCCCAGTAAATCCCTTGCAACTTGTGTATCAGCGGTGGCTGCTCTCCCAGCAATCAGGGGTTGCTCCGTCCTTTCCCCTCAGAGGCAGGGCTCAGCATTTTGTGCTGGGGCATGCACACTCGGCATGTTCAGATTCCTCCTCCTTGTGTCCTCTGGACACACAGGTGGGCTTCAGCCAGGCTCGTGCTCCAGGTCCCCTCATACTGCCATGACTGCTCTCACTGCTGGAAAACTACGTGCCACTATTTTTATGGAGAGGTGCAAGCACAGCCCGTGGTAACGGGTATAAAAATACATCAGGCAGCCACAGAGCTATTGGCTTGGGTGCACCTTCCCTGCACAGCATCCCTGGTTTAGGTCCCTTGTAAGGGACTGCGGGGGGTGCTCACAGCCCCAGTCAGACATGGGAAGGGACTGCTTCCCTGGGCTGTAGCACCTTGCACAAGGACAGACACCCCACCGGCTGGGGGCTTGCATCCCCTTAGCCCTCTTGCAAGCCTGTGCCCATCTGTAGTAGAGGATGCCTGTGGGCAGCAGTTTTCCTGCTGCAGCTGATAGATAGCTGCTCTTGGGACCACAGAAGACGTTCGTAAGCATGTCTGTGCAGGCTGCGAGCTGGTCCCCATCCCGGTCCCAGTGAGGGCTTCGTCATTTAAGTGAAACAGGGCAAGGTGAATGTGAGAAGCTGAAGCAGCCTCTGCCCAGCCCACAAAGAAATGGTGGTGGAAATGCTTCCCAGAGCAAGGTGAGCCTGGCTTTCCAGTGCTGGTGGGCCTCCAGGGCAGTGCACCGAGCCCTACCACCTCTTTGGTAGTTCATGTCTGCTCCAGAGTTTACGCTGTGTCGAAGTGGCAGGCAGCACAGCATCACACTTGGCACCAGCTGTATTCTTTGTTACTGTTCTGTCCCATGCAAGCAAGAAAAGTGAGCAAGCTGCTTTTTTGCGTGTGGTTTTTTTATTGTTTTTGACTGGGCTCAGAGCTCTTCCCCTAGGCCTGCCCTGCCCTGTGATGCTGGTCATGTCCCAGTGGCCCTGACCCTCAGATCCTTCAGCCCTTCAGTGCCGTCTTCTGCTCAATACACCACGAACTACTCCACGTCCTCAGAGGAGGGCACGAGGCATAATGAATGTTGATAAACCAGCGTGCGGGAGCCAGTGATGCCCCGCGTGCAGGCAGAGTGTTATTTATTACTGACTCACCCTCAGCCTGATGCTGTGCGCCAGTGAAACCCGCCAGCTCTGACTAATGGTCACAGCAGCTGTGTAGGATATTTGAGTTGCTTTTCCTTTACAGATTCTGTGGGTCCCCAGTAATTGGAACACTGCGACTTCTAACACATAACAGATGATACAGTGGTGGAGGGAATTTGTCATTGCTTCACTTCCCTCCAGTGAGAAGGGCTCATAAGTCACAGCTGACAAATCTTTTAATGACTTTTAAACTTCATTTACAGAAAAGAATGACCATAATCAACAAACAGTGATGGGTTACTAATCTTTCTGTATTATGAAGAAAGGGGCCTGTGTCTTTAACCCCCTCTATGGAAGCTTAGTACTACAGAAGGAAGGGTGATGCTCTCCATGGAGAAGGGATGGCAGAATATGAAGGATGAAACAGCGTACACAGGAAGCTGAGAGAGTCCACGGAGTCCTAAATCATCATACAATCAGGGTATGAAGGAGAGAATCTGCCAATGGCAGGACATTCTTAATGGAGAATTAGAGCAACAGACAGCATACCTTCCTCTCAAGCTTGACCCAAAGTCTGCTCAAGTCTGGGGGGAGATTGCCAGGCCCTCAGACACCTCGGGGCTCCAGGCAGACGGATGCAGATATTGGAGCATGGCACACAGGAGCGCGTTTGCCCTCCTGGAAAGGAGGCCTTCTTGTAATCTGTGCATCTGTGTAGAACCAGAGAAGCAAAGGCCAGTAGGTGGGAAGCAGGATTCATTATTTTTATGGAGAAAAATAATGCACAATAATCCATACTGCCTAACGCCTCCCATCCTGTGCTCTGCCCCATACTATAAGGACAGTCTCCGATGAGCGAGTGCCTGACTCCAGTGGTCCCAGGTGACATTAATTGCCATAGTCTGGGGTGGCGGATCAGCTGTCTCTCTTTGCAGCAACTCATGACAAGCATTTTGGAGGAACAGTCTGGCCTGGCTCCCAGAGAGGACTGGAGCTTCTCCTTTGACCTGTGGATGGCAACTGCATTCATAGTACCTTCCTCAACTTTTGGTTTTGCCAGCTCTCACGGCATTTGATGCTCTGCTAAAATCCCCAGGGGCAGGAAGCATGTGGTCACATGAAATCCCTGTCTTCTGTTCATCCATTGAAAAAAGCAGCCGTAGCCTCCCTGGCTGCAGAGGGAAGACCTGGAGGAATGAGAGTCTTGAAGCCAGCAGCAAAGCTCATGAGACCCAAGGGTGCTAGGCAAGATCCGTGAGGGAAGGTAATATCTCATATCTCAGACAAGCCTGTGAGCACTTAAAGCTGGCTTTAACCTCAGGATGTGCGGCAAAGTGGAATTGTGGCTTTTTGGCCCTTGGGGAGGTGGGGCTGAGCCCATGGCTGGATGTGGCACTGTGGGGAGGCGTAACAGCAGCCCCAAACCCAGCACCTGGGTGTCACTTGCTGTTGTGGCCTCAGGCAAGGTGTCTCTGCTCCAGCCGACCCCCAGCAATGGGGCTTCAGAAGAGAAGAGCCAGGGGAATGAGGTAGCACGAGGAGTCTGGGGTGCAGGGACAGCTGTCCGGCACAGCCACCGGCCGCCACTGCCACCGCAAGCGCAGCACAAACCCAGGGGACGAGCCGGACCAATTTAGCTGGGAACAGCAGGCAGCATTTGCATATTAAAGAAGCCGTAACATTGAGACGCAGCACTTCTACTGGGAAAACAACAACAGAGATGGATGAGGACATGTCCGGCGGTGAGGCGCTCTCCGCAGCTCCCCTCTGGGAGCAGTGTGGCCCTGCCAGGTGACTAAATCATGTGGCGGTGGTGTCAGGCAGCCCGGAGCCCCGGAAGCGGGCTCCCGCGTGCAGCCCTGTTTTCCTCTCCAGTTCGGCATTGCTCTGTGGGCAGGGAGAAGCCCGGGAGAGGGCTCGGAGCTGCTGAGAGCTGATGCCAATGCTTAAAAATCTCTCTCGAGCTGCTCTATTCAAAGCAGGGATGGAGGGAAGGGCCTGGCCCTGTTCCTGGGCTGCGGGCTGTGTCGACATGCAGGCTGGAGCCGCCACAGGAAAGCGCGAACGCCACTGTGAGAGAGAAGGGTTGCACTGAAGCCCCCTGAGGAGGACGCCTCGAGGCTGAGAGACATGGCCGGGACCAAGGCAGGGTCCTTAGGGCAAAGACGGACCAGGGGCGATGGGTGCTCACCTGCCGCGGCAGGGCCCGTTGCAGGCAGCGACACCCTGGCTACCTTTGGCCAGACCTTGGTGCCTACAACACTGGCGGCTGCCCCATTGCGTAGACCATGCGCTGAGCACGGCGGAGTCATTAGATGGAGCTGGCCTGGCCCATCCCAAACACAATTGCCGTCTCACCTATACGCCTGCATTGCCTTCCCATGTAACCAACAGCAACGGGGTGTTCCTGCACCCCTGGGTCTATATGGGGCAGGACATGGTCTACCTAGGGCAACACTGGGGCTTGGGCACGCTGCCGAGTCCACCCTGAGGCATGGCCAGAGAGTTTGAGGCCTCTGCCACAGGTGCCTACGGAGCAGGCATGCGTCATCCTGAGCTACTGCTCCCTCTGGCACCCGAGCCGTGGTCACCCCTCTGGAGCAGAAAGACTCCTCTTTGGGAAGCAAGTCCGAGACTCACGGACCCAGCCAGGTCTTTTGCATGGCCAAGCCAGGAGGCCCTTTCATCATCCGCTCCATTTCCTCACTCCTGCATTTGGGGAGGTAGAAGAACCGACAGCGGAGATGCCAGCTCATTAAAAAGCAACGAAAGTTCCCAGGAAGTTCACTTGCTGAAGACCCCACTTTCCCCATAAATCGTTTGCTGTTAAAACAACATTTGAGCTTGGCGGGGGGGGGGGGGGGGGGGGGGTGTTCATTACAGTCAAGTCAATAGGCAGCTGATGAGAACCTGTCTCCACTCTATGAAAGTGGGAGAGCGGGGAATGGAAAACATCATGTTTTCCTATTAGGATGTGAATGATAAAGAATTAAAGAATAATTCTCAAGAAATTAGTCATGGCCAGCCATTAATGAGCATCTCGGTAACACACTAATGAGCTAGCTTCAGACACCTCTAACAAAAGCCTTTAATTAGATTAATACATGTAGCGTTGTCCATAGCCCGCTAGGTAATCATCAGGTTTTGCACCAATGGGATTACAGATGACATTCTATTTAATTGCTGTTTCCTTTTCATTTTCTTTCTTCTTTTTTTTTTCTTTTAAAGATTCTTTCCTCTAAAGAATTTTTTTCTGTTCTCTAACATAACCTAAATGTTATCCTTGGAATTCTGCATCTGAAAGTGCTGCCAGCCAGGGCTTATCTGATTCCATTGACCTTTAAAATTTATTTTGCTGCTGTCAAAAAGAATGTTAGTCCATTTGCAAGAGATTTCCAAGATGATTAGAAGCAGAGACTCCTGAAAAGTCTACTTGTTGCATATTCTATGATCAAAGGATGATCCTAACTTTTTTTAGGAGAAAAATGCCTTAATTTAAAAAATATTTTAATGGAATAAGCAGGGCTCAGGAAAGATCAGTATGAATGGGTAGTCCATTTGCAGTATCCATGTTCAGTTCGATAGTCAGAGAGCTGCTTTGGAGCTCCCTCTCACAGATCTAACCCCAGAAAATTGATCCACTTAGGCTTCAGAAGATGCCCTAACTCTTGCTCTAACAAAAGCTTGATAATGAGCCCGTATGCTGCAAGGATTCTTCTCATGTTTTAAATGCAGTGTTGTTAGCATGGAAGTTGAAGCCCCTATTTAACCCTGCAAGGCGGATAGCTGCCATAATCCAGCCTCAGTTCTGCTTTGGGGAAAATCCTGTTCAGTGCATTGCAGGCATCCTTTTTTTACCAGGAGTCCAGCTCTTCCAGCACACGAGAGGGGAACTGCAGGGATGGAAAGGCAGGGCTGAGTGTCAGGGAGACTTTGGGTGCTCCTGGCTGTCCCTTTACTCCTGGTAGGAGCCTGGAGCAGCTTTTGTACATCTTGGAGTCCTTGGGACAAAGAGAGACCTTGGCTTTATCAAGCAGATTGGACAATTACAACAGGGCTGTAAAACACTACCTCTGCAGTTGATGTGGATCAGCAGCCTTTGGTGCGAAGGCAGGGCGCTGTGAGCCCACGGGGAGGAGCACGTCTGTTTGCTCCCCAAACTCTTCCTCCTGGGAAAAGGCGCCCTGCTCCACAAGCAGCCGTGACAGCTTCCACGTGGCCACTCACAGTTGAGTGTACCGTTTGCTGTGCAGCATTTGGCCCTCGGGCAGGATGAGGAGCAGTGCTGATGCTAGGGCTGAAGTTTCGCTTGGATCGGATCTCGGCGTTTCAAGCCATAGGTCATCTTTTTTATCACACTTAATGAGAAGAATTTAAGACTATAACTAATAGATCTAATAATAGATTTTTAAGCATTCTATAGACATGAATAATAGGTAGGACAGATGGTTATGAGCCACAGCTATAAACTATTTGCTGACCTGCTAGACTTTGTAGCCACTATACCTTTAACAGCTGATTAAATACTTACTAAAACAGCTATTGGTTATTTATTGTTCCTTTATGAAGTATTTATCAGCTACACTGTAATTTAAATCAGGGCCAGGTTTTCAAAGGGTTGGCAGGATTTCTCCAATTCAAAATGACTTGTTGTTTTAATTAAAAATAAAAAAAGGAATCCGTGATGCTATTTGCATAGTAAGATGGACAGTTGAAGGACAATTATAGAGGAGCTCATTCTGTTAACGCTGCTGAGCACTTCTTTCTGCCGAACACTGCTCTTTGAGCGCAGGCTCTCCATTCGGTGTTCCCTGACCTTGCTCTCGGCTGGCAGCCCCCAGGGTCCTTCAGCAACCACCACCAGCCAGGGCTGGAGCTGAGGATCGATAGAGGCGTCTATCCTGGGACCCTGCAGACACCCCAATACTTACTGGCTCCAGCATTTCAGCAAGATGTGACATTAGCAAGTATGTAATTATTGCAGCGTGCTGCAGCCGGAGCCTGGAGGGCTGTGTGAGAGGATGGACCAATGTAAAAATTTGCAATGCATCAAACTTGCCATGAAATAAAATAGATCAACAGAACAGAGTCAAACTTTCCTGCCAGAGCCCTGCATAACGCAAAGCACGGGATCTTCCTCAAGCTAATGGTGTCAATGCTGATTATTTTCTCACCTCCTGCAGCAAATGCGCTTTAGTGAACCAGACTTGGCTGACGTTTTCTTTCCTTGCTGCCCAATAGCTTTACTTCTTTCTCTCTATTTTACGAGTGCCTAGAATGGGTGCAGCCTCCATCTAAATAGGGATGAAGGAGACCTAGGACAGGAAGCAACTAACTTCCCCTTAACCCACCTGGTAAATGCAGGCCTGTGTGCTTGGCGGAGAGCAGGCAATAAGGGCAGGATAGAAATATTGCTGTGACACTGAGCTCCCCAATAGTTTCCACTGTGCTAGGAAAGGCAGTAATTTCCTGCTGATTGCTGGATGTTACACTGTGGCTGGATGTTCTCCCGCAACCCTGGGTGATGGAGATGCATCACCAAGCATGTCATTACAGGCCAGTACCCTTTCATAGTGGTGCTGTAGCACAATGCTGTTGTCTCAGGTAACACTGAGTCTTTAACACCACTTCATTCTAAGGAAAATATAATGTGCAGGGTGGAAACTGGCCTGAATGCATCCATGCCCCCTCTGACCGAGCCTGCACGCTTGGGAGGAGAAAACAAAGGCCCCAGGCAGATCGTGTTTCTCCAGCAGCAGCCATGAAGTTTCAAAAAGGCCACGAGGCCCCAGGACAGCAGAGGAAGGACAGGTCCCCTTTTGTCTTGGAAATGCTCATGGCGCCTTGCAGCAGCTTTGCAGTGACCTAGCTGAATATCCACGCTTGGAGGCACGGCTGCAGGGGAGCGGGAGCCCCCTCAGCGATGGCCATGGCCACAGCAGAGTGGTCTGGGCTGACCCGTGTGTGAGAAGGAGCCCTGGGAAATGATGAGAAAAATTTGCATACCCTGTGCAAGGAGCTTTTGTTTGATGGCATGGAAAATGAGGCAGCCCAAAACATCACTTGAGAGACCCAAGGACCCGTCCAACTGCTGAGAAAAAGCCAGTCAGCAACAGAAAGCATCCTTCCTTACCTAGCCATGCTTAGGTGCACTTTATGGGGTGAAAAGGATTTGCAAAGGGAACCCACAGCTTCACAGCAAAGTGGTCAGGAACCTAGTCTGCCGAATGGAACTCCACTTTTCCTTCCAGCTTGCTCAGTATAGTGGAGCTTCCCCAGAAGGCAACCCTGCTCTCTCAGAACTAGTTTAATAATTGTGACATCTTTGTTTACTCCTGTCTTTTTTTAATAACTTTCTGGTCCCTTAACAATCTCTCCACGGGACATTTGGGAGAATCAATGCCATTTTCCCCAGAAAACCCCAGGACGAGTTTACTTCCAGTTTATTCTATTTATTGAACCACACAACAGTGAAAAGGGTCATTCCGCTGTCTGGAAGAAAGCCTGAGACCCTCCAGGTTTCTGCAGAGGAACTGTTGGAGACTCAGAAGTTATTAAAAAGATTGCAGGGTTTGTGTTGGTTATTAAACTAATGCTTTGGAACTTGGCGCTGGTGTTTGGGGACTTACTAGCAAATTACTCACAGCTCTCTTGGGAAGAATGATTGGCACCTGAGGTAGCAGGGATTTTAGTTTTAAATGTGTATGCATTTCTGTGTTATTGATGGTGCTGTGGCAGTGCAGTCAGCAAAGTCCCCGTGTCTTGTAGCTGACCATGTTTCTTTTTAGAACTGTTTTTTTTTTTTCCGATAAAAGGATGGTTTTATTCAGAAATCACTCAGAGCCAAGAGCCTGCACGCTGAGTGGCGAGCGGTGCCCAAAGCGAGGCCCTCACTGTGCGACAGCCGCATCAGCTGGTTTGTGCTAGGACAGGTTACAGGCCCAGTTCCTCCCACAAAATCCTATCGCAGTGGCCTAGTGCAAGCAAGTGGCAAGAGGGATGCACAGATGTTTGGGATGAAAGGAGGGAGGTGGTGACACGGTGCAGAATTGGGTTTTATCGTATGCAGGAATGTATGAGATGGATAAAGGGGAGGCAAACCAAGCTGTGCAGTTCAGTCTTTCTTCAGGAAATGAGCAGAGGGGTAGACCTACTAACAGCTTTACGTGCTGTAACCTCCATCACGAGTGCTGGCCTGGGAAGAGATGGCCATACGTGTCTGAACAGCAGCACTTGCAAAATACCGTTTTCTAGGTGCTGTGGGAAGGACCCTAAGGGGGACATCAGGAAACAAGTGAATGAGTCACCGTATTTTGGGCTATACTCATGGGTGCACTGGCAGCCTCATGTCCAGCTGGAGCAGTGCTGGTCCTTGCACAGCTTCTCAGGGTCCATCTGGAGCTGAGCCTTTTCTTGAAATGCCTCCTCTTAAGAGTGGAGCTTCCTGGTGGAAAGGAGTGTCCATGGCTCAGAGATCGAGGTGGCTGTGAAAGTGCAGCACCAGAGGTGGGAAAGACCCACCAATCTCTTGAGTTTTCTTCACTGGTGATGAAAACTGTAATGCTGTCAGACAAAAGTTGCTGGGGCTGGAGAGGGTTAGATGGTCAGTCTAGGGCTCTGCAGATGCTCCCATCACCGCCACCCAGGAGAGCTCTGCCACACACAGATGTTTTTAATCCAGCTCCGTGTGTAAATTCTCCAAGTCACTGAGTTGGGAAAACTTGTTGAACAGAGCCAGGTACAGGATGAAAAAAACATGTTTGCCATTTGTGAACAACCATGATAAGAGGAAAATAACAGCCAGGCCACATGCTGCCTTCACACTGAAATAAAGAGAGCTTTCTGCAAAGAGAAAGTGATGGGGGTTGATGTTTTTTTCTTTTCCTTCTTTGACAGTTCATCACTAAGACTAAGGCCTCTGGGGTTTTCAGACACCTGGCTCTCAATTAAACCGCTAATCTGTGAAGCAAGGCACTTAAAGCAGGAAGGAAAAATAGCTTATCAAGTCAACCAGCTCTGGCCTTAGGCTCTTACTGAATTGAATATCAATATTTTTTAAGGGATTCCTGAACATTAGCGACAGCAGTGACCATGACATTGTTTGCAGCGATGCTGCTCTTGTCTGGAAGAGAGGAGGAGCACCGGTGGGGAAGTGCCGTCGGCAGGGGATGTCGGTGCCCCCCGAGCACCGTGCCCGTGGAGCCGGCGGTGCGTGCAGGCTGCCGCCGCCTTGCCTTGAGCGCAGCAGCATCGTGGGAGAGCTCAAAGTGACGGCTCATTGCCTCTAATCACTTTGGCAACATCCCCAAACCAGAGAGGCACTGGGGCTCCTGGAGTTTTAGGGATACAAAGCTCAATTAGCCTCATGTTATTTTTTTTCTCGGCCCAGCCGTGGCGAGCAAGTTTCCTTACGACAGGCTTAACTGGGCGTTAAATCCACGGGGAGCTGCAGCCCGGGATTGTGTTAGGGCTGGATTGCAGGATGGGGAAGGGAGGGCGGTCAGGGAGCCCTGGCACAGTGCAGTGCCAGGCAGAAAGTCCATCTCGCATTAATGGGTCACCATGGTGTGGCTCACCTTCCAGAGCTCTCAGGGTCCCTGCAAGCATGGAGACCCCAGGACACGGGATACGCACTCTTCCCTAGAGGAGAAAGAGGACCCAGCTGCATCAAGGGGCTCTGTCTTTGAGAAGGAAATGGAAAGACAAGAAATACCTGCAGCCATCAGGAGGAAGGACAGCCTTGTCTGGCAGAGGACATCTCTCCAGTGAGCCGGTTCAGGGACGACAGGGATTGAACACCACTGAGACAGGGTTCCTCCATACCCCTCACCCTGCAGTCCTCTGTGCGCCTCTGCCCATCTCTGCACAGCCAGTGCAAAATGGTGCCAGGCAGTAGTTTATAGGATGGGTTTGTCGCCAAAACTACACAGTACCCTGTTTTACCCAGCCCCACAGGTCTGCTGTTAGCACACATTCACATCCAGGAGTGTGCAGTGGTCTGTATGATGGGCTGGGTGAGAGCTGAGGATTTCACACCGTGGCATGATGCCAGGAGCTGAAGCTTTAAGCAGAAAGGAATTCCCAATGAAATTGCAAGAGCCACCGAGATGCCAGCTCTTCTCAGCACCTCTCAAAACATGGAAATTATTAAGCCTTCCATGAACAAAAATTGCTGTTTTTTTAACCAGCCTTGGCAATGACACAAAGTGGCGCTCACCTGGGACCTTATAGCAGTGTGGTTCCAGACTAACCCCACTAACTCAACTGAGTTACCCCTTATTTATACCAGCCAAGCCCACGTGCTAAATCTGATCTCATATTGCCCAAGCTGATGATGGATGATGCCTGAGTTTAATGCAAGATGTATGAGAATAGGCCACAGTGCTTGTGCCAGTGCTAAATGCAACATGCCATGACATGTTAGCAAATGGGCATTAACAAAAGCATTAAAGAAATTCAGCTGTCCTGCTGGGAATTAAAAAAAAATCTTCACTGTGGTGACAAAATACAGTGCAGATGTTTCCAACATGAACTTCCTTTTAATTCAATATCATCACTCAAGAAAAGTAAATTGACTCTGTTATTAACCATCTCCCATGCAGAAACTTTGTTAACCTGACTATAGAATTTGCAGTTTACGAAGGCCAATAAACACCTGCACATATGCACATGTTAATTTTTTTTCTTCCTCGGATCTCGAGGTGTAGCATGTGAGAAGGCGTTAGCAAGCTTGCCTGGCTGCAGGAGCTGAGAGATGTCACCCACTACATCCTGCTGGGACAGGACGAATTCAATTAACATTGGGATCACAGTGATAGCATTAGGATGAGTACTGGAGTCGATGCTGCAGGGAGGGCACCCAACAGCATGGGTGGGGCGAGCAAGGTGTGCTAGGTGACACCACCACAACTGGTGCTTCCCCTTACTCTTGTTGAGAAAGTGATGAAGGATTTGTCCCAGTGCCACCTGCTCCAGCCCACCGCCTGGGGTCTCAGTGCAAATCCTCCATTATGTCTCTCTGAATCTCTCCCTAGAAAGACTTTCCCATGTTTCAACCATGCCCTGAAGATGCAAACAAGGTGAGGAGGAAGGAGGAAAGGAAGCAAGGAAGAAAGGAAGGAAGGAAAGAGGGGAGGGAGGCAAGGAAAGAGAGAGAGAAAAGAAAGAGAAGGAAGGAAAAGGAAAGAGAAAGAAAAGAGAAAGAAAAAGAAAGAGAAAGGAAAGAAGGAAGGAAGAAAAGAAAAGAAAAGAAAAGAAAAAGAAAGGAAAGAAAGAGAAAGGAAGGAAGGAAAGAAGGAAGGAAGAGAGGAAAAGAAAGAGAAAGAGGAAAGGAAATAGGAAAGGAAAGGAAGAACATGAAAGGAAATGAAAGGAAGGAAGGAAGAAAAAAGTGCATTAACTTCTGAAAATCTCACCATGTTGTTTTGGGAGTTATTTGAGGGTGGCTGATTTCAGGCATGTTCACCACCGGCAGGGACTTGGTGCCAGATGGGTGCAAGGGGGCTTTCAGCTCAGTGGCGGCCCGAGCCATGGCTTTGGCTGCAGGTGGGTCTCTGGACCTCCGTTTCCCTTCCAGAAAGAGATAATCACACTAATCTCTCTTTTATGCTCTTTGAGGTCAACAGAGGAAAGACCCCTTTTATGCTTTCATTTGTCTATGTCCAAGTGACAAGTCTTACTACTAGTTGCATTTTGTCTTTCTTTTTTCCTGTTTCCAACCTAAGCCTAGCTTGTTGCGGTCCTAGGTCAGGTGTTGAAAGGTAAAATAATAGCTGTGAAAATGCGTTCAATGAAGACAGTTGTAGTTATTAGGATACTAATATATAACCAGTGGTATGTGTCTGTGCTGTATATATTTTTCTAATCAGACATATCACCAAGATTTCCTGCTCCAACTCAAGCCAGGACTCTCACTGGCTTTTATATGGCATATCAAAGAGAAGAGTGGTTTGAGAAGACGCTGTACTTTGTAAAAATGTACTGGAGAGCTATACTTTTTCACATGGAAGGAACAATAAGCTGACATGGTTGATACCATGCTGGATTTAATCTGCGTACCGTGTGAAGTGCTCTGCTGGAATGCAATTAGGTGAAGTATGAAATATTAATATGTGATGATTAAAATGTCCTTTTTTTGGTTGTTACAGTAAAGTGTCCACTAAGTGATATGAAGTGAATACTGTGTGTAGGAAAGAACACCGATGAATTGGACAGAAAAAGCAAAGAGACTGTTTTCTCTAGGGAGCAGCAGGGTTGTACGGGGATAGCTGAAAAGTGCTTTGCACAGGCTTTTTGAATACCCATGCCAAGTGTTTCATAAGCTGCTAAACGAGACCCATGCGGGCCACTGTTGTCAATTGGAGGAGGTCCCTGATGGTGCCCCGAATATCACCATAGTGGGAGTGCCAGTGGCTGCTGCTGCTGCCAAAGCCCCGCTCCCGGATGGGTCCTCAGGCTGCAGCTCCTCATCTACCTGGGCAGTGACAGAAATCAGTGGGCAGATGGCTCTCAGAGAGCATCTCATCTGCAGAGACAGTGGGGCCCTGCTGGCCTTCTCCCAAGCCTTTCCAGTCATCTGGCCTGACCTGGTTGCCATCTGGTGCCCGCTGCTCATCTGCCACAGGCACGGCTCGCTCTGCGGTGGGGGCCCGACCCAGGCGGCCCCGGTGCTGAGACCCACCTTTGTGGGCCACATTGGGGCTGGGGGGACGATCAGCACTGGGCAGGCTGACGGCAGCCCTCGGGGAATTTGCCTGTGAGGTTGTGGTCTGGGGGAGCAGGAGCACAGGGGTGACCTCGCCTCTCGGGGCATCTGCATGGAGAAGGGAGTGGGCGCTCCCAGGGCTGCTCTGCTGGGATTTCTGCCACTGCCGCCAGTTCCTCAGCTGTAAAACAGGGATTTCATGGCATAAAAAAGCATTGGGATCCCAAGGTAACAAGTGCAAAGTGAGCACCGTTTCACTGCTGCTCTCACAGCTGAGAGATGGAGAGAGGAGGACGAGGGTGGTTTGAGCGTCTGGTACGTTCTCTGCTCTCAAAGTGAAGGTTCATCTGCTGTCTGAATTACCCACACGAGAAGTGCTTTGCCTTCATACATTTCTTTTATTCTTAAAAGTAAACGTGCAGTGTGGGCCAGATCCATTGACATCAGCAGAGTTGGGTCATGTTGTACCCACTGAGAGGAGCTGGACCATTTAATTTTGGGGGAAAACGCACTGATTTACACCCCACACTCCCTTACTACCATAATCCTCTGGCCAGACCTCTGTTCTCACTCCATGCTCTGTACGCGGGGGCAGCTTAACCCCCATCCCTCCTACACAGGTTTAAGAAGCTCAGCTTGCTGATGTAATTGGTGTTTACAGATGTAAACAGCTGGTAAGAGATTCAAACGTTTGCAGATATCGCTGTTCTTGGCTCGTCAGAATTTGGGAAGCGTCTCAGCTAATAGCAGGCTGAGGTTTCCCAAAGCCGGTACTTGAGATAGCAGCAGTAAAATTTTCGGGGGAGGGGGGTGGTGAAAGGAAGGAGAGGCTGAGAGACAGGATTATATTTGGCGCTACAGCCTGAAAATCAAAATGCCTGTCTTTGCCAGCATAGCCCAGATGAGGGTAGCTAAGGAGATACTATTGTGGGGGAATCAGGCCGGAGACAGAGCAAGCCAGATGTTAACAACATGTCCTAGAGATGCCTAGAGTTTCTGCCATACAGCTGTACCGGTAGGTGCTCTTGATTCCAGGCCAAGCCTTATAGTGGGAGGCAGAATTATCCCTGCCACGCAGACCTGTTTGGTCCTTTCAGCTTCCCACTCCGGATTGCAGCTCTAACCCCAGCACGTACCCAGCTGCATGCTCAGGGATCATGTGCAAGACCACACACAAGACACACAAAATCGGCTGGTGCTTTCCAACTGCACTAATGCCGTGGGCGCCCTGCAGGTCCGGAGGCAACTGGAGCCAGCTCTGCCCACGCCAGCTCCAGCACCAAGGCTGTGAGAGGAGAGCATTCCTCTTGGCTGTGTGCAGCCAGACCAGTTTTGGAAATGGTACAGCCCAATTTGACCCATCTGATTGCTTCCTGTGATAAAGTGGTGAGATCTGTGGATGGAAGAGCAGGGAGGGGGCATATATCTTGACTTCAGGAAGGTTTTTGACATGGTCTCCAAGAGTATCCTGGCATCCATTTCAGGAAGTCACAGTGTGGATGGATGGCCCCCTAGAGCAGTGAAAAACTGGCTGAATGGTTGGGTAGTGGTCGGGTACTCCAAGGGCAGTAGTTATGGGCACATAGTCTACTCAGAAGCCAGATACAAGGAGAGTTCCTCAGAGGATTTGGGGTGGGGGTGAGGAGGGATCCAGCATTGCTAGCAAAAGAGTTTGGGAACTTGAATAAACTCTGGCAGATAAGCAAAGATGAAAAGACTGGGTTTACATAAGCTAACGCGGAAGCGGCTAAGTGGGGCCAAGGGTGTCTATGTAAAATGGTCTCATGTAAAATGGTCTCATGTGGGCTAGAGGTGTCTAGAGACCATATGCTGGGGCACATCCACCCTGAAACAAAAACTACAGGGGCAGTCAGTGTGATCGGGACCTGGAATCTCTAGATGTAAAGTCAGCTGGCAACATCACTGCTCTGCAAAATCACTGAGACTGTGGGACAGGGACAGCCACGTATGCAAAATGGGTCACGTCCAGGGCTACCTTGATACAAGTACCCTAGATACAGTTTGTGGGCCCTCCAAAAGTGCCCCACACTCCCAGCTCGTCCCTGTGCCCCAGCGGTTTAGGAGGGAGATTTCCTGGGGGTCAGCCATCCTGGACCAGCCTCCAGCAGAGCCTTGTGCAGATACTCAGGCTTTCTGAGAAGCAAGTCCTTGAAAGCTCAGGTTGGATATTCGAAATGACTAAACAACTGGTAATCTTCAGCTTGGACTTTTTCTCAGTTTTTCCACCTGTGCAACAGGAATGGAGATCATTTCCTATATGAATCTCTTCCAGACTACCATATGTTCATTAGCAGAACTGTGCTTAGAGGATGGGTCCCCACTGAATAAAGCACTGCAAAAAATATATTAAAAATAGTATTATGTGGGTATTATTATATAGGTTGGGATTTCAAGCAACCTGAAGAAGTTAGGCACCCATTTGCCAAGGATTTGAGGATTCAATTCACCTTAGGTTACTTCAAAAATCTTATCCTTCAGTTATTTTTTACAATGTTTTTAAGAACACTCTCTCTGTCAGAAACTGTTTTAGAAAGAATAAAATAAAAATATCTGGCTATTTTCATCTGTAGGAGTGAAAAGAAAAATGTAACAAACCAGACTCAGACAACGTCTAACTTTTTTCAAATCGAATTTAGCAGGAAGATTGTGTCCAGTTTCAGTGGCAGGCTAATAGAATCATAGAGGCTAGAGATGGATAAGATTTATTGTGCCATTGCATCCTGCCCCTGCTCCTTGTGGAGGATCATCCTCGCCATATATTTCCAGTGCTCTGTATAGTCTGGCTTTAAAAGATTAAAGGAACCAAGTGTCCAGTTCTTTGTGCTCTGAAAATTAAAAAGGCCGGGATCTGGCAGTCGCAGCTTGTCTGTTTGGAGCTCACTGATTGCAATCAGTGTTAAAACTCTCCATATCTCCCCAGGTCGGGTTGCAAATGCCATCTGCATGTGGGGCTTGATGAGACTCCTCTGCTGTCTCTTTACCTCTGTGCTGGACTGACATTTCAAATCCTGGAGATACAGAGCTAGCAGCGGCGAGCCCTAAAACATTGATGCTTGTCAGTATACAGAGAAGCACCCTCAGGCAAAAATTGGACTATGCAAAGAACCAGCCAGCCTGGGCACCCCTACGGGCTGGTAGCTAAGCAATAGCCTTCAGAAGGATATCCATCCCCTGAGGAGCCAAGGAGGCTCTCCCGGCAAAGGGGTGAGCTAGATATTAATGAACTTTTCTCCCCTCAAACAACTTTAGGGGAAGAGAGGCACAGCCAGAGAGTTTTCACGTCCTGTGGGGGAAGCCCTGTGCAGGAGAAGGACTTCGGTTCTTTAAAGGTCTCAGGTGCAACCCCAAAGAGCACAGCAGAAAATATTACTGTTTTTCCCTGGCCTGCATCTGTCTAGTGACGGCTGGAGGAAGGAGGAACTGTGAGCTTTGGGCTCGGCAAGGCCATGGGCAGCTGTACGGCTGGGCTGCGGGCAAGCAGAGCCCAACGGGATGTGGGGATGAGCCAGGGCGAGCATGACCTCTGCGGGAGCTGCACTGATGCAGCCCAGGCAGCACTGCTACCAGCCCTGCTTCGGGCAGAGCTGCTGAAAATACCTGCTGCAGGTCTGAGCTGACTTTTCCCAGGGAAATATCATGCAGTGCACAATAAAGTGATCCCAAAACATCCCCTGTGCTTCTGGAAAGAGGGAGAGAAATCAAACTGGTATCTTTGGATAGCTGTAATTTTTGCTGCAGCCATGATAGCCGACAGCCTGATAGACAGCAAGGCTAGATTTAATTTCACACAATTACCACCTCTGTCCCTTCCCATCCCTCGTCTTCGGAGGTGAAGCAAGAATCACACCTTATGGCTCTGGAAAATGGATCATAGTGGCTCGCTACCGCACCTCTGGCTGACAGCCTGGAGATTCTCAAGCTAACAGTGACACCTCCTGTTTGTACAAAATTCAGCTAGGAGCCAGCTCGGCCAGGCCTGGGTGGAAATGCGAGAGCAAGCAGGAAGCAGTACAAACATCAGGCAGCCTCCCTCTGCACGCAGGGTACTTCGCTACCTGACTCTCATTTGCATCCAGGAAAAAATCAAGCCCTCTTCCAGCTGCAAGTGCAGAGCCGCAGGGACAAGCCCATGCTTGTGTCCAGTGAGAGCTGACCTGTGCTGAGAGGTGCTTAGGAGTGAAAAGCCCAGAGAGATGAGCATGGACTAAGGTGCTGCACAGAAACTGCTTTAAAAAAAAAGTGGTTCTTGAATTAATTATAGACTGGTAAAAGTTTTCCTTTAATTGTATTAAAGCTTTTATTTAGAAGTAAAATTGATTTAAATAGCATTTTGCTCTCCAAGAGCAACTGGATTACACCCAGAGCATCAGAGAACCTGATGAATACAGCATTTCTGGCAAGTTGTGCCCTGGCTAGGAGAAAGTTCCCTCCCCAACACATACAGGCTCTCCAGAGATGGGATACCCCAGCTGCAACTGGCTAAGTTGAGGGGTTGGTTCTCTTGCTCCAGGCTTGCTGGGAGTGACCATCTCTCCATCCCTTTTTGTAAGACTGGTAATTCCCTTGTGCAGTTTCCTGACTCTCTCAACTTTTTCATTCAGGTGTTCAAGATGTCATTGAAGGTGCAGACAAGTAACATCACAAACAAGAATGACCCTAAGTCCATCAACTCCAGAGTCTTCATTGGCAACCTCAACACAGCTGTGGTTAAGAAGTCGGATGTGGAGACCATTTTCTCCAAGTACGGCCGAGTGGTGGGCTGCTCCGTTCACAAGGGCTATGCCTTCGTACAGTACTCCAACGAGAGGCATGCACGTGCCGCTGTCCTGGGCGAGAATGGGCGCGTGCTTGCTGGCCAGACCCTGGGTAAGTCTTTCCGCTAGCCATTTTAGGTGTCGAGCAGCAAGGGCTGGCTGCTCCCCAAGGGTCATGGAACTGGGAGCCAGAAGCTCAGTGTGATAACATGGCCAGGATGGCAGAAGCCTCACCAGCCAGGACCCTATCCCATAGCCCCCAAATGAGGCAAGCAGGGCAGACCCAAAGATGGTAACTAGGTTCAACCAAGAGCCCAGATCATCAGGCAAGTCCATGGTGATGAGGCAGATCTGCAGTGAAGCGGGAAGTCCATCCTCAGATCAGAGTCAGACACAGTCCAGTGATCTCTGAGCAGGTCCATAGTGCCAACACAGGTCTGAGGTCAAACCAGGAAGTCAGTCTGCAGGTCAGGGTCTGGATCTGGATCTGAAAGAGGGTCCATGGCTGGGCATGGGTACAGGTGATAGGTACAACAGAGCTGGAGATCAGCACTCCTGCAGCATAGCTTAGGCAAGGGCTGAGTGCCCAGGCCAGAGCTTAAATGGGGCTCCTGGGCCTGTGGGCAGGGATCCCAGGTAACACTGGTCACAGGCAGTAAGGACCATTAGTGCCCTGACATTAGGCCCCCAAAACTCACATTATGGACTGTGATTGTAGGAGTTAAAACAGAGTCCAGAATGATCCCATTTTCTTGTCCTTAGAGCTTTGCTCTGGTAGGGATGGAAAAGGCTGGGAAAAAACATTTCCTGGTTCCCTTTCTGGACAAGGCCATGAGTTTCTGAGGTTTGGGGTCCCTTGGGCACACTCATTTGCTTAGTTATTGATCTTGTTGCTCCTGATGTGGTCTTAGCCTCTGCATTACATACCAGCATAAACAATCTATCAGGGAGTTTGCATGGGGAAAAACAGATGTGCCTAAATTAACTATGTGTCATTAGTATTCATGCATGTTAACTACAATAGCTGGATTATGGCATTTAAAAGTCACTGGAGCTTGAAGATATGTTAATATTATTGATATTATTGCAACTCTAAAGGCCCCACTGCATTTTGGTCCCCTTTAAACTCTGCACATGTGTAACAAGAGGTGTTCACTGCTATGAATCTTAGAGTCTAAACAGCAAAGAGCAGGACGGCTTCTAGTCTTCCATGCTTCTCCTTTCTGCTTCTAGTCATAGAAGAGATCATGAGGATAGCCTGAGAAGAGAGCCTTGATTTCTTTTTTCCCATGCCAGTGCCCTGCAGGGTGGACCACAGCGCTGTTTGGACTTTGTAGAGGCAGTGGGAGCTTAAGGTAAAAATCCTGCATTGAAGATACTGTCAGGACCTGATGTTGTACCCTTCATTTCAAGGTGCCTGGACTAAAATGACAGCAGCTCACCACCTGTAGGGCTTCCCCTAGCACTAGAAGTTAGACTTCATCTCATCTTTTTTTCACCATTCAAAAATCCAGTGTCCAGTTATGACTGATCACCTAGACATCCTCTATAGTCAGCAGAGCTGGGCAACTCTGGGAGTGAGTGCTCAGCTTGGGATGGAGGTGCCCACCTTACCTGTTACCTGTCAAGAGAGGCTGTAGTCTAACTCAGCGTACCTCTGACTAACTTTACTCAACTGATGTTAAATGAGATGATTTCCTCCCCCTCTCTCCAGATACGTGAAAGTCTCTGGTCTACCATTGCTGTGTGATAAAAAATAACAAACAAAAGCACCCCAGCTGCTCCCAGCTGCATCCTTATTTTGCAGATTGCTCTGAAGGGTCACACGCTGAGAAGCTCTTGTCACCAGCTCTAAGCTGAGAATTGGAATTGAAGACAGCATTTGTAATGAAAAATTGTTATTTCTGAGCCTGCTGCAGGCAGTGGTCATTGGACACCCAGGGAAGAGATTTGAAGCCCATCCCACTCTGCTTCTGGCACAACACTGAAATAACAAGTTGAATGCTAGATCTGGTCTCTAAGACAGTATGCTGTTTCCATCGATGGTTTATTCAAACACCAGAAACTCTTTTACACTTCTCTTCCCTTCAGCACAAAGCAAAGTTGAAGGCAAAGGGTGAATTGCATTGTGCCAGTGTTACTTCCAGTCCAGATGTTGCCCACATGTTCACAGAGTCCATAGACATGATGAACAAGGCCTTGGGGAAGAAAGGCGCTCATGCGGACACTGCAGTAAGATACTACAGATTAAACTAAGAAACAGGCAACACTTGCCCACTTTGCTGAAAAGAGATGGCTACAAAAGGGTATGTCGGTAGGAACCTCGGATACTCTGCTCAGTGCTGTGCCCAAAGGTCTGGTTTGCCGACAAAGTCAAGGGGACCATTTGTGGCTGTGAGTCCTGCGCACATACTGGAGGAGGTGCAAATGCAGCTCCCTTTCATCTACCTGCTTTTCATGAACCAGTCCTGCCACAGAAGACCTCAGCAGGCTTTTCTGTGCAATTGGTGACACAAGGGCTAGAAAAAACACTGGCATGTTCCCCTTACAGGAGAATCCATCAGAGAGGGGGAGATGGAAATCCCATACAAGGTGGTTAGAAAACATCTTTGCACAAAACAAGCAGTCAGGGAACTGCTTGGTGGAAGCCGCTGCCAAAAGGGAAGGTCACAGCCATGCAGGCTGTGCTGATGGGGAGAGGAAGGGTGGGATCAGACAAGCAGGGGATGTGTTAGACACACTGCTGAAGAGGCTATGCCTGTTCAAAGACAGTTCAGGGAGGTGGGGGACGCTAAGCTGATGGCATAACTTCCCTCCCCAGGCAGGCAGTGAGGAAGTAGCCTGCTTTCTGCCCTGGCAGGAATGTTTTCATCTTCAACTTAGAACCTGCAGGTACAATCAAAAATGTCAAGCTTCCAAAACAGGTTCTGAATATGAGTCTCATCTGCAGGTTGCAAATATTTGATCTTCTAGGCTCCCTGGAAGTGCCAGCCAGAGCAAACAGCCATTTCCAGCTCCATCCAGTAACTTAAGCAGAGCAGGATGCAACCACGTATTCCTTTGGAATAGCAGCAAGCCATCACTCCTTCAGGCGAACAGCTGCACTCAGTGTGGCAGGGCTAGCAGGAGCTTCTTGGGAATCACCATCCGCACAGCACTAATGCACAGCTCATCTGTTGAGGCGTGCAGAGCTCGTGCAGGCTCTGTGGGGCAGCATGGCTCCAGGCAGTGCCTGGTGTAGGGACAAAGCACCCCCAACCTGGTGAGGGGCAGTTGTTTGCGATAGTGCAAGGTAGCCTGTTCCCCAGTGCCACCAGGAGGTCGCTAAGCAAGAGCGCATCCCTCTCCAAATCCAGAACCACTCCTGCCCATCAACCACTCGCTATAATGACTCAGTTGTAGCACCCCTGCATGGCACAGTTTGAACAAAATAGCTCCTCCTGGGAAGGCAGGCTCTTTCCTGCTTCAGTTGTTCAGGGAATGAGAATTTACACCAAAGTTTAAGAATTGCTTAAGAAAAGCTTCAAAGCTGTGCGTGTCACGTCAGTGCTGTGCCTGTCACTCTTGCCTGAGCTACCATGTAATCTGCAGAGTGCTTGTCTTCCCCAGCATCCTTCAAGGCTCTTGCAACTCCTTTCAATAGATCTGATTTCCGAAAAGCAGGGCCTTGCAGAAACCCTTATCTAAATAATTCCAGCTCTCAGTGGCACTTGCCCACTCCAGTAATACAGCTGGCGATGCTGCCATGATAGATACCTACACCAGCCTCGTGGTGGCATGAGGATTCAGCCTTCTGTCTGCCCCCACGAGTAAATGATGATTTGCAAGCAGCATTTTGCAATACGTACCAGAACAAATGAGCAAAGCAGCAGGTTGTGTTTCTAGCCGGCATCTCCCAGCTAAGGTCAGCTCTCAAGTTAGGTGGTCTAATATTGTTTCTTCCATCTTTTCTTTTTTCTTCTTCTTTCTTTATCACCAGGTAGGCAAACAGCTGGACTTGCTTTTTAACTGATCAGCAAGCTACTAAATGCTTTGTGAAAAGAATGTGTTTGAAGCCATAGCTGTAGCACATCTTGTGCTGGGACACAATCTGCTTTGCAAGGTATAGCTAGCGCTGGCTACTCCTCTGCTTTCTCCAGAGGCTCCCAGATACACCAGACATTGCAGGAGGCTTCCAGCGCTCTTCACTGGTAGCTAGATCAAACCAGTAACCTGGCCCTGCCGCCTCTGCTAGACAATGGGGATCTTCCTGATTTCATGTGGGCAAAGGTGCCTGGACAAGAGGGACAGATACTGCCATGGGGTGGGCAGATGGATTCAGTGACAGCTACAGAGGGGACAGATGAAGAGGGGTTGATGGAGCACAGTGATGCAGAGGAGGGAGCCAGACTGGGAATGAGATGCAAAATCTATTCAGGCTGATATGCGTGCTGAGCTCTTGTCTCCCCTTATTCAGTATCAAGGGAATCCTGAGGGAATCTAACTGCTCATCCCTGCTATAGGTTGAAAGTACAGATTTCTGGTCTGACTGTGTGCACCAATGAAGGCTCTGCTGTGCTATTTCTAGCAGTGCATACCAGCAAATTGAGCTTATTGGTGTCGTTATCCCACATTGGGCTTTCATTGCATCTCCCTTGAAGGGTGTTAATCAGCATGGTGCTGCCATTAGCTCTCCATTTTGCAAGAAAAGTGACTGGCAGCTTGTGAGATGCCCCTGAAAGCCAAAAGGATTCACAACAGCAAAACCGGAGCTGAACAAGGATGTGTTCTGGAGTGCACCAAGGAAGAGTTTGCTTCCTTCTTCCCTTGCAGCAGATGGCCATTGCCAAAAGCATTGCAGACTCAGAAAGGCACTCGCATGCTTAATAGACACACTGGCAGCAGTTGTCTACAGACCTGCCCTGTCCCATAGCCGTGCATGTCCGTGCTACCCCTCAGGCCAAACACTTCTTCCCTTTAGCAGTTGAGAATGGGAGGATGGAGGGTGAATGGCAGCAAAGAATTCAGTCAGTCTGGTCCAAATGTGCATCCCCAGCTGGCGTAGCAGCACACAGTGTGGCCACCACCAACGATTCATCCCGTGCTCACGAGGAACACGTTGCCAGAGCATCGCAATACGTGCACGTGGGCTTGTGCCTAGGACTTGTGCTTGGCAGCAGGACGGAAGCATGGTCATTAAGCAAATAAATACAGTACATTTCCATCTCCGTGGGCAAAATGGTAGTGCATGCTCTGCATAGCTGTCCTGCTACTCTCCTTTCCTGTCCCAGACAGAAGAAACCCTCAGGGCCTAAGGCTAAGGGCATACTAATGTCTGAGTGACAGCCTGATATCACACTCACTGCACAAGCTTATAAATAGGATAAGCTCCAAATTCAGCAAAATGGTATCTCTTGGTGGAGTAAGGAACCTCTAGGCTCTAAAGAGGAATCAGAGGAATGCCGCAGGAAGACATTCGGGCAGCAGGAGCCTGTTTGTGCTCCAGGAGCTCAGTGTATGCACCTCCCCGGCCATCACCAGCACTCGTGCACGGCTCTTGGTGTGTACCTCCAGAGCCACATCCCACGTGTCCAGCCTGTGCACCAGCTCAGGTTGTCCTAGCAGTGCTGCAGCTTCCTTAAGCTCCCAAAGCTTTTTTTGTTAATATTAAAGTCGGCATCTGATTTGTTTCAGCTCAGTTTGCAAGCTCTTTATTTCAATGGTGAGCAGACCAGCCCATCCCCATGTTTCTTCGTAAAGGCCATTGCTCCCTTCGTGCAGCTTGAAAACAGTAGTAATTAATAAGATTAGGACTTAAACCTGTTGAACCTGCCTTTCATGGCAAATCCTGCAGGTCCTGAAGAGGTAAGAGCTTAAATACTCCAGCTGGCAGTCACAGATCCACAAACCCTGAGCCCAGAATGGAGAACCTCAAATCCACCTGTGTGTTAGAGGCTGAAGCTCACTGCACAGCCAGCTTAGCAGAAGGACCTGCAGCAGCACTGCAGGGCAGCCCATGCCCAGCCCTATGCAAAAGGTACTTTTAAGGCTGCCTGAGGAAATCCCATCCAATGCAGCTCAGATCTGCCATGTCCACTGGTATGACATTTATTTACATGGAAAAGGACTGAAGAGCAGAAGTCTGGGGATGATCAGAGAAGCCGGGTGGGACTTGCTCGCTCCCCGGCCAAGAAGCTAGGAGGGAGTGAGGCCTCGTGCCCCTCCGCTCATCTCTGCGTGGTTCTGGGGGCACGCTCCACGTTTGCTTGCCAGGCTCTCTGCAGACATCATTAAATTGGCCATACCACTTTATTCTCACATCAAAAGCATGTTTGGCACCACGGCTGCAGAGACAATTTCCTCTGCAGATTAGAATAGCTCACTCCCACCTTTCCTAGTACAAGATCTGCCTCCAAGATCAATTGGGGTGACTGCAGGCGTGTGTCTGCACCCTGTGCAGCTTTTAACGCAGCCCAACCTGCAGTGATGCCCAGGCGGCTTATGCATAAAATTCATTTTATTCTGGAAGGAACAAGGGATAAATTGTAACTACCAGTTAGCAGCATTCAACAGTTTTATGTATTATCGGTGCCTTTTCATAACCACACTGCATTCTCTTGAGAACCCAATCCTGAAGCAGTCGAGCTTGTGTGCATGGATTAGGCCAAGTGCAGGGCATT
Organism: Dromaius novaehollandiae; assembly: GCF_036370855.1. Lineage (NCBI taxonomy): Eukaryota > Metazoa > Chordata > Aves > Casuariiformes > Dromaiidae > Dromaius > Dromaius novaehollandiae. The sequence continues at coordinate 1,923,682 of NC_088113.1, read as the reverse complement.
CGACTTTGAAAACAAATGGTTAGTAGCTATATAAAGGAAAAGGAAGAGGCTTTCCAAGGGTAAGAACACATTCACCCTCTAGTGAAGGTCCAGCGGAGCTTCTAACATGCTAAAAGATGATGGAAATGCAGCAATGTTAGCTTGGCCTGAAGGGTCCATCCTGGTTAGGTCTGGAGGGGAGTTTGTCTCTGCAGGCAGGAGGGCTGGGCACATTCGGGTACAGCTCCCTGTGAGCCCGGAGCTATAACGATAGCTGCATTTTCATTCCTTGCAGATATCAACATGGCCGGGGAACCTAAACCTAACAGACCTAAAGGGCTGAAGAGAGCAGCCTCTGCATTGTACAGGTAGGCCTTCACCGTGTCACCTTCCTGCAGTGATGTCTCAGGGCTGATATTTGCCACTCCACAAGCTGGTGCTCCCAGCTGCTGGCACTTCCCCCAGAAACCCCTGGGCTGCTGCTGCACATTGACATGCCCTTCCATGGGCTTTTCTGAGCCTGGCCTTTTTTACGTGCTGGACTGAAGGGAGAGGAGCCAGTGAGGGGTGTCAGCTGGCAGAGCCAGGGTTTGGCCAGGGCTTGGGGTGGTGTGGGTCTCCTCCTGGGCACAGCCTGGCCTGCAGACAGTGCTGGCCTGGGGGCCCGTTGAAGGAACTCAGGCAGTACCTGCTTTAAACTACATCAGAAATGTTGAAATAGGTCTGAAAAAGAGAAGCCCTCCCCTCTAGCACCAGCTCCTTCTCTCCGCAGCTACGGCCAGGAAGGAGTGGGGCATGATGGCACATACCACACGTTGGAGAAGAACAGGGAACAGGGATGGTTTAGGCAAAGACTCTGGAGAACAGGGCAAGAAAAGAATGGCAGGGAAAGGGAGATAAGAAAGGAAGAAGAAAGGAAGCCCTTGGAGCAACCAGTTGAGGTCGACCAAGGAGGTGGCAGGGAGAAGCCCTGAGGGATCTCATGCTGTAGAACAGAGGACAGAGACCAAGGGAATGGAAGGAACAAGTGGGACATGGGGTCAGTCTGTGGGAGATGGAGGGCATTACAGGTGTCAGAGTGAGCCTTCACTGCAACTGTTGCCAACTCTAGAGGCTTTATGATGATTCTCACAAGAACTGAAGATTTTCATTTAAGCCCAGAGTCTGAAGTCATATGATTATGAGAGGAACTCTGCTCTCATTAAGTTCTAGCTCTGAAGGTTGTGGAATGGATAACTTGAAAAGCTATTGTCCCTCCAGGTTCAAGAACCCAAAAACAAATAACAAGATCCCAAAATCTGTTTAATTAATACTTCTTACGATCTTTATGCCAGTCTCCTGGTTGGAGATGAGGGCACTGAGTCAGGATTTAGAAGGTGTGATGTTAGGAAGACAGGAATAAAATCTGTATCGTTGTTATAGGCAAATATTACAGTAATAGGAAATCAGGAGAGAACTGCAGATTTTTCTACAAAAAGAAAAAAGTGAGAGGAATGAAGAGACATTAAAAAATATGAGAAGAGTCAAGAGGAAGGAAAGCAAGGGTGTGGAGAGGGAGGGAAGAAAAGAGAGGAAAAGAACAGTAATGAAAAAGAAAAATGGGAGACCAAGAAATAAGTCATAGCTGCCTGGTTATGGGAAGTGAAGCCCAGCAGTAGTGTTCAAGTGTAGGCCCAGAGTCTGCCCCGAGGGACCCGTGCCCACGCTAACTGCCTCCCTCTTCTGCCTCTTTCTGGTAGCCCCTGGGCTAGCACCCCGCTGCCTTGTGGGTGCCGGCAGCAAGAGCCGAGTGTTTACAGGGTGGCTACCAGGGTCAGCTAGATGCTGGTCTATTATTTTTAATTACATGGGCAAAGTAATGGATAAGGGATTTCTTCTGGGCTCGTGACTTGCACTCGGGACTTCCCGTGTGGCAGCTGTGCTTGTCCTCTGCACACGCCGGCTGCATGCTGTCATTGCAGGGTCTCCAGCCAGATTCAGCCACTCGGTCCCACAGCAGCACAAGCTGGGCTGGTGAGCAGCCAACCTTGGCGGTGATAGTGCACTCCCGGCTTGGGCAACCCAACCGAACCTCCCAAAACGCCCCCTCCATCACCCCCAAGCAGTCTGGCAGGACCTTCCCCAGGTCTCTCGGACGAACTCCTTCTTCACATCTCTCACCAGGGAAATTTGTCCTCTCACCCAGGGCATCATGTCCCTCCCAGCTCTTTTGGCCACCTCAGCTCCTAGGAGCTCTTGGCCTTCCCCAGCCAGGCCCTGCCGTTCCCGCAGCATAGCCCCAGCCAGCAGCTGAAAGGACGTGGGTAGCCCCTGCCCTCAGCGCCATGTGGGTGCCCAGGGTCCCGCAGCCCCAGCAGCTGGGCCCCGCTCTTCATGGGAGGCCCCGTGTGGGTGCCCAGGGTCCCGCAGCCCCAGCAGCTGGGCCCCGCTCTTCATGGGAGGCCCCGTGTGGGTGCCCAGGGTCCCGCAGCCCCAGCAGCTGGGCCCCGCTCTTCATGGGAGGCCCCGTGTGGGTGCCCAGGGTCCCGCAGCCCCAGCAGCTGGGCCCCGCTCTTCATGGAAGGCCCTGTGTGGGTGCCCAGGGTCCCGCAGCCCCAGCAGCTGGGCCCCGCTCTTCATGGGAGGCCCCGTGTGGGTGCCCAGGGTCCCGCAGCCCCAGCAGCTGGGCCCCGCTCTTCATGGGAGGCCCCAGGGCGACTGGGGCCACCCGTAGCAGATCACAGGTGTCCCGTTAGGCCTGTGTTGGCTCAGATTTGCCCTGTCTCCGCTGACTAACCACTGGGAAGGGAAGGCTGGGAGTGCAGCTGGCTTTGCCACAGCTCCTGCAGTTTTCCGGGGGCATCTGACTGCAAGCCAAGGTCTTTCACCTGCAGAAAAAACCCTGAGACAAGGGAAATCTCACATCCCCGACTTCCTCTTAGTTAAGGTATATCCTTTAGTGCCTAAGTTTGAAAGGAAAATTAGCAAAAAGGAAAACCAGCAAAGCAAAAGCAGCATGCTGCGCTTTGCACATGGCCCCGTCCGCTGAGGCCGGCCGCGGCACCCCGCGTCTCTGAGGTCGTCAGACTGTTGCCGCAGCCTTTCCAACTGCGCAGCGCAGTGGGGAGGGCATGGGTACAGCCACCTGCCTCTTCCAAATTGTTTTGCCCTTAATAGGTAGGAAATGCGATCCCAGCGAGCCGGACGGACAGGGAGGGATGGGTGGGAGGACAGGGGCGCTATGGAGTTACAGCACATTGATTTCCGAGACATAAACCTCGACGTTTGGGGAAAGAGTATGGCTCTGAGTGATGGAGAAGCATTTCTTACCTTGTTACCAAGGAAGTAACAGTTTATTGCTTGGCTCTTATCTCTTTACGGGTACTAGATTTATGAGCCGGTATGTGTAAACATGTTCCCAAGAGAAGCACCTATGTGTGTCTGCTGTGCACCTCTCTGCAGCATCCATGAATAAACAGGGACTACTCCAGCGAGCTCTGCCAGTAGCCCAAGATCATCTTGTCCTGAGCTGCACAGACACAGCTTTGGGAGCCAAATCTCACTTACGCTTCTCATTAGTTACAAATTGCTCAAAGCGACTTATTCAAGATTTAATCCAGCTTGACGCATAAGCAGAGTATGGCCCTCTGCATTTGCATGGGATGCGAGTCAAGGGGAAATGGACTCTGTGTATTATCCACACTGATATATGGAAGCAGAGATGACAGAGAACTTTTCATTTAAATGTACACATACTATTTACATGGTGCTGGTAGCCGTAATACAAATCAATTTGTTCCATACAACCGGGTGATAAAAATGCTTCCTCTGTCAGCGTTTACTCATCGTCCATGCCTTGACCACTAATCCATTTCTGTTGTAATGACTAATATCTCAGACTTCCAGACTGCCATGCAGTTGAGGAGAGAGAGAGAGAGAGCGAAATGTTTGCTTCCTCCCACAAATATGGTTATGTTAAAATATGGGCCAGAGAATTATACTGCTCTGAGCTTCAGCAATATTTCATCTTGGATTGGTGACAGATTTAAACTTTGCCATCTGGACTAGCAAAACTCACGATAGCTTGCTGGAAAGCAGGGAGACCAGCTTTGCAGTGAGCTGTGGTTATAGCTTCTTCTAAGCATAATAAATTTTTCTAAATGTTAGACTTCCAAATTGCAGCCCTATAATTTATAGGAATGCTATGTTAAACACAGGAGATTATTTCTTCAGTGGCTGGGTTTTATTTTGTCTCTGCATGGGAGAGTCGCAGACTAGTGTATTGAAGGGAAGGGATATCTCATTTTGGATATAGAAGAATCAAAAATCCTGACAGTTTCCCTTAATCCAGGAGCCCAGCTATGTATTTGGGTGTTTGAAGTTTAATAGAGATCCCTTGGGATTTGGACTCCCCTCTGCCTCCAGTAGGTAAAACATGCACAGGCTTATGCCATTATAAATTTTCTCAGGTCTCTCTGCAGGAGCCAGACCTTCAATTAGCATAAATCCTTACTGTGCTGGCCCGGATCTGTCCAGGTCTTCAGGGCCTCCCTCCCTCTGCCTGCAGCATTTGCCCAAGCATCTCTTTGCACGCGGGACGGCCCTGCGCTGCTTGCGACTGGCAGCGAGTGGGGCCAGGGGGAGCCCAGGCCACGGCGCTGGATGCAGACGTGCCTGGGAATGCTGCAAATGAGTTAGCGAGGCTGGCTGGAAAATGAACCTGTATTTTGGCCATGTCTCCCAAGTATTTGTATGCCCTGTCCCAAAACCTTTTCCCTTTTGGCAGTATTTTTTTGCCTGCATGAGGAATGTCTGGGCAGACTTGCCTGGGCCCTTGGGGCTGTAGTCCCGCTGGTCCCTGTGGCCCTGCTGTGCGCGGCTGGGCTGTTTGTTGCTCTGGGCTGTGAAGAGAAGTCAGCTCTGCCCCAGGAGATGCCACAGTGCTGTGGAGTCAGCTGCTGCTGTATTTGACCTTTGGAGGCAAAAATCTCTGCCCTTCCCAGCAACGCTGGTGCTGGTATTGTTCAGCAGCTGTAAGGACAGTGCCTTCATCAAGCTTTGGGACAACCTAAGCTATATCTACAAGAGCAACTGAGTGCCTGGCAGCTCAGTGACCCAAGGAACTGTCCCCAAAATGGTGGTGGACACAAACTCCCACTGGCTTAATTCACGGCCTGCAGACATGGGAGGGTGGTCTCCTTCCGGCTCTGCTGGCATTCGCATCCCGTTCAAATCCCATTGCATTCACCAGCGGTAGCTGGTGTCATCGAGCCTCCTCCAAACAGCAGCTCCTCTCCTCCCACGGTTGCGTGGCAGTGCAAGGAACAACGAAACCCCGCGAGCCCAGTGCCAAATCCACACCGACGGGGCTGAGAAACAGCCACGGGGCAGAACAGCAGCGGGGCAATGGTACCAAGGGTGGCGGGCCCAACACCAGCCGTAAGGATTTGAACACGCTCTCCCAGCCTGCAGGAGCCTCTGTGCAGCTCTGGGAAATGCCTATTTCTCTTCCCACACTTCTCTCCCAGCTTCCAGCTACTTCGGCTATTTGCAGGAGGAAAGAAACTCGCACCAGATGTGCAGGATTTTTAAAAGCTCCCCGTTTAATCAGCGCCGGACATTGCAAGTAGCTTTCCAGCTGATATTATTTCTACTGCCGCAATAATTAAGATTGTGCAACCATTAATAGAGAGATGCAGTCTGAGAACAACCTGTCACTTGTGATTATCAGTACAGGGCCATCAGCCAGGTAATTAAAAGCATAGCCACTCAAATTTACATCTACTATTCAGGTACATGCTCCGAAATGGCACCATCGTTTCTGCAAATGTAATGTAAGTGCACCACATCATTGAAACAGTTTGCTCTTCAGTTCCTAATGTATTGGTTTTGAACTTTTGTGAGTCATTAAAAAATGTTATTTAATTACTAAAGAAAAATGGCACAGAAGAGACATCAGGAGTTGGAAGCATCATGCTACTTGACACAGCCTTACAGACTCATGCTGGCTCGCTCTCTAATTGTCCCTGTTTTATTTTTAAAGGCCACGATGTCACCAACCGATTGAAAAAAATTGCAAAAATTATTCCTCTATACCTCTCCCTTATATAAGGAAACCATGCCAGGTCACTGAAAAATGATCCATCAGTTTCAGTGAGGTTTATCCTACATGCAGTGAAATTACCAGGTGCACAATTTCCAGATAAATCACTGAAGCCAAGGCACTTACTTTCTACTAGCATTTCTCTCTATTCATACCGGAAGACCTGCCTTTTGCTCTAACTTTCAAGGATGCTGGTAAAAACATCCTGCCACTGTCTTCCCCCTTTCAAAACCTCCTGAAGGCCTGGCATCATGTGTTAAGCAATGACCCGACTGGCATGTTGTAGCAGGGTCCCACAGTCACAGACCTCAGAAAATCCCTTGTTTAAGCCAACTGCCTTCCTTGAGGGCTCTGTCGGGGCTTGCAGGTAACAAAAGTGGTGCTGCCAGACGCTGAGATGAGAGCATTGGCCATCCCGCACCGCACTTTGAGTCTAAGGGTGGGATTCATCTCACACAAGTTCAGACCACTATGTTATGGAGGTTTTCATGTGGCCTAGCTTGTCTGGCCTCCCTTTATGCTTGGTGGATAAGGAAAAAAAAAATCACCTCTTAATGCAGCTCACCCAACTTATTTTAGATGTCTGCCTTTGGATGTGATGAATCCTGACCTCGATCTGCCTCTTTCTCTCTATAAAGAAAGCCTGGCTTGGATATATCTGTTTACACTCTCCATGCCTGAAGATATGTGAGATGAATCCCACTGCATTTGGAAAGTCAGGTCCAGGTTCCCAGGGTAATTAAGCACCTACTTCCATTTGAAATGGGATGTTAAGTGTCTCTAATCCCCTGAGGCACCAGGGCTAGGGCTGGAGCATCCCCTCACCCCCTTGCTTTTCACCCACAAAAATTTGCAGATGTTCTTGTATCCCACCGTCCTACAGAGCAGACACGTAACCTAACTCTCTGCTGTGTCTGTAAATAACGAGCGGCAAAATTGTGCCAATGGTAGTTTGCATCAGCAAAATGCAAGGCTTTCCGGCGTTGCTCATCCATTGCCTAGGTGGCCCCTGCTGCAAATAGCATAGCAACATTTACTGGGTTTATTGGCTGCTTAAAATACCAAACCGGTGTTTCAGCAAGTCTTAAAAAAGCCTAGGACTTCATAAAGGTATCCTAGCTTTTAGCTAACACACACACATGCACACATCCACCCATCCGTGCCTGGCTGGCTCCAGCAGGGTGACCAGGGCAAGAAGAAAGGAGTGAGAGTGTCCCAGCTTTTGGCAGATGCCTCCAAGCCATAGCAAGCTTCCCCAGCAGAGCAGGGACCGACGACCAGCGACAGCCCAGGGAATGAATTTCTGTGGTGAATAAAAATGCTGCGTCTTCCCAGGCAGGGTCCTTAAGCTGTACAGAGGGGTTACTGCTGCCTTCCACTGCCTATGGACCCAGAAAACCTTCATTCCGTGGCATTGCTAGAGCCAGCCAGAAGCATTTCACTGGAGCCTGTCAGAACTAAGAAATATTACAAAATTGCAACAATTTCATTTAAGTCTCAGGGGAAAAAAAAAGAGAGAAGGGGGAGACTGACAATGTAGAAGCAGCCTCTTCCAATTTGCTTTTCAAGTGACTTCCTATTTTGATTGTATTCTGTGTTTATTGGATTCGAATAGAATTGGAGTCAAACATCCTTGGTGATCAAAATAGATTGGACAGCTGAGGGGAGTTATTTTTCTTGGAGATTTTCTCTATTTCCAAATTTCCTACCAGGTCAGAATGAAAATCAAGTTATCAGTCTTGAAAATCTCCTTGAAAAACTTCCACTTTCCATACTGCCCATCTCTTAAGCCAGAAGAACATGTTGGTTAAAATCCAGCAAGAGCTGATGTGGTAGGAATTAACTTTCTCTTTCAGATCAGAAAGGCACATAAGGAAATAAATACAGATTATGCTATGTTTGGGGTAGAAGGCTACTGGAATATTCATTTCTCATCTCTGAGGCCTGCAGGTACCTTGTCTAAAAAGTCAGATGAGGATGGGAGACCACCAAGTCTGAGAAGGGGAAAACCCCTATCAGAAAGCAGCAAGCTGCTGGACTTAAAATATACGGTAGGAAGCCCAGTACCAGCATAGGCAGGATAGGCATCTTGGGTGAAAAGCTGAATGTCTGGTCAAAACCACACTTCCCATCTGCCGCTCTGGCCGGACACCTTTCCTTTTTGTCACTTCTTGCCTAAGCTGCAGGACACCAAATTCAAGTCTCTCTTTTTCTCGATTCAGGCTGCATACTTGCATACTCAGCCTTTGATGCCATACTCCTAACAGTGCTGGGGCATCAGCCAGCACCAGGGCAATCGTACCTTTGAAAGCCCACTGTAATCGTGTGTTTTCTCTTGCCTTGCAAGAAACCAGCTGCAGCAAAGCTGAAAGCATGGTTGAGTCTCCAGGGCATGTTAGAGGTGAGAAATGCAATACTGCAACTTGGGGTTGAAATGCAATTCAAGCCTAAAAAGCAGAACATGGACAGGGTCTCGGGGTAGAAGAGAGGTGCTAAACATCTTCAATACCAAAGCTCTTAAATTAATGAACATCCTTTTCCACCTGACTTCTCCCCCAACAATTACACATGATAAGAAAAAAAAAGTCAAGCCTTCAGATCCCGGGGTGGTCTAACCTGTGACCCAAGGTGGACATATAGCAAATGTTATGGGTGTTTGAGAAAAGGTACGCTGAGGGCTTTTGCTCCCTGGCCTGCAGAGCAGTGAATGATGTGAGACTTAGGAAGAAACGCTCTGGACACGGGCCCATGGCCAGGTCAGGGCCAGGAAGGTGAAGTACATGCATGTGCATCTGCGTGTGCGTGTGTATGTGTGTGTTTGTGCGCGGGGCACCGGCTGCAGCCGTGGACGTGCGAGGACTACCCCGTGCCAGGCATGCCGCCGTAGCAGACACCCGCCGTTGAAGAGCGGCGTTTCTTTAGCGCAGCACGATGCTCGCCGCGCTCCGTGGCGGCACACTAGCAACGGGACAGGTCGCGATGCCAAAATGTCTGTGCTCACTAACCAGCTGTGTCCCGGCTCTGTCTCTGCAGCGGTTACGACTTTGACTACGACTATTACAGAGACGACTTCTACGACAGGTAAGCAGGGGAGGCAGCGGTCTGCGGGGGGTCGCTGCCGCGGCGGCCCGGGGGCACAGGGCCGGCCGGTGGGGTTCAGCCCGGCCCTGGGGCCGCTTCAGCCCGGCCCTGACCCTGCGCAGGCTCTTCGAGTACCGGGGCCGAGTGTCGCCGGTGCCCCGGGTGGTCCCTGTGAAGCGGCCCAGGGTCACCATCCCCCTCGTGCGGCGCGTGAAGGCGACGCTGCCCGTCAAGCTCTTCGCCAGGTCGGCCGCCATTGCCAACAGCTCGGCCAAGCTGAAGCGTGAGTATGTGTGTGCGGGCTGCCGGGACGGCGCGGGGCCCCGCTGGCGCCCGGTCTGAGCCGCGCGTGGGCTTTCGGGCCCATCTTTACCTGCTCAGCGAGGGGAATTCGGTCGGGCAGCAGGGGTGAGGCAGGCTGATCGGGGGCTGTCCTGTGCACTAAACGCAGCGAGCCCCATCCACTGGCCCAACACCTCCCCTCGGTAGCCTTGTCCCCGGGGAAGCTTTTGCACCTGCAGAAGCTGGATGCTGGAGAAGGCCATCCTGCCGGGCTGCAGAGAAGAGACAGACCCATCCCTGAAAGCCCCCGAAGGTTTCCCCTGCTAGGGCCTCCCCAAGCCTTGCGCTCAACCTCCTGCCAGCCCAGGAGGCCGCGCGCGGAGGTTGTGCGGGTGCGTGATGGGCGGGTGAACACAGTTTCTGCTGCTCCCAGATTTCTTTCCTGCCACGGCATTTGCCTTGCCACCGCAACTCTTTTCAGCATGTCCAGGTCAAAATCCCACCCATCCCCAGCTTGAGAGGTTTCTGCAGCACAGCCGTGGCCGCGAGGGCTGAGCGTTATGGTGGAGATGACGAATGCCATGTCTTGCTTACAGAACCATCCCTAATATGTAAAATGGACGAGTAGAGTAAGTGCCTTTCTTTCCTTCTTCCATTCCAAGTGAAATGCAGCGAGCTGCAAACAATCAAAACGGAACTGACACAGATCAAATCCAACATCGATGCTCTTCTGGGCAGATTGGAGCAGATTGCTGAAGAACAGAAATTGTCCACAGGTCGGTTGGCTGCGTCTGAAAGCCTCAGGGCTGGCCCTGGGAAGGGGCAAAGAGCTCAGGTGCAGAGGTGCGCTTCAGAGCTGGCCATTTAGGTGGACAGGCTGGTCTCTAAGGCTTTGCGGCTTATGACATCCTCAGGGCTCTGACTTTGCAGCATCCACACCATGCTGTGCTGGGGAACCCCTCAGACACAGTACGAGATGTTTCTGTAGCACCGAAAAGGATTAAGTACTTCAAGTCCCTGCCCTGAGGAGTTCAAAATCTGTAATTCTGCTCAATAGCAGATTCTCAGCTACAAGCCCTGAGTCATTTTTTGGTGGGGAGGGAGAGGGAGGTTGCCTCTTTCTAAGGGAATTTCACTGTTTTCCTGAAATGGAAATTCAAAGCTGAAAACTTTTCTGGGTTTTTATACATCAGCGGTGGGCCACATTTCACTGAATACACAATTCATTTTCTGTCAATGTTAGGATTTAAGCAGAAGGGGAAAATGGGCTACAAATATTAGACTAACTGGAAACATCGCTGCGAAAAAAGTGAAAAAAAAAAAATCTGGACTCTGGAAATATCTGTGTTGCCAGGTGGATAGGTTGCCAAAATTACATACCACATCCCCTCCGCCCCCCGCCCCCCAAATTATGGAAATGGGTTTAAAATCATGAGATTCTTTTTTCTTTCGTGATACAGTTTGTATTTTTTTCATTTCTCTGGTTTGGGTTGCGGCTGCCTCTCATACCCCCAAAAGGCTGGCAGAATGAAGGGTTCTGATTTGCCTTCTCCAGTACTTCTTTCAGTCAGCTTCCTCAAAATCCACATTGTAGGAAAAAAGCCTATATCTACTGTGAATATAACAACTCCTGAATACTGGGGCCCACTGCATTAGTCTCATCAGACTTCAAGCACTCCCCCCTGCCACCCTCTGATCCTGGTGTCTTGGCTGTTGGTCTTGCAGAGGTACGGAAGAAGGCTGATGGAAGCAAAAGTGAGATCTCCCAGGAAGACACAGCATCAGAGGCAGAGATCAACACAGAGGAGCCGTTGAATGGGGATGAGGGTGAGGAAGAGGGTCTCACACGGGATGAGTGTGAAGATGAACTGGTAAGAGGGTTTGGGTAATATATCCCTCCAGCCAAGGGAATTTAATAATGAACTGCAATTTTACTGGAACTTTTTAAGTCCCCAGAAAAATACAGATTTTCCTTCTTAAAAAGGAATAGTTGTATTTAATCCCATGATTGTTCACAGCTTGTTCTTCCAAACTGCTCTGCTTGCAAAAGCTTTGACCTAGTGAATGCACATGGAGATGCTGAAGAAACATGGTTGGTTCTTGAAATTCAGACCACATTTATCCTTGATTTTGTAACAATTAATCAATGGTTAAAATAAGTTGCTTTGCTCCAGAGCGATTCTCAGATGAATTAAAGCATATGGCAAAGATATGCCATATTATATTGACTGCACTTTTCTAACAATTTTTATTTGCAATGACCTTTCTTCTGGATGGACACCAGATTTCATAAAGCTAGTTACACAGTTTGAGCAAGCAGCTACTGCTGTGCATGAAGCTGTATATCCTTACTGAGGGCAGCACTTGCCTGAACATGATCAGCCTGATTTCATATACATTGGCTTTAGTCTTTCCCTGAGTAAGGATATTTGCTAGGTAGGGATTGCAAGCAGGCCCAGTGAGCCCAGTGGGCAACTTCTGTGCCTAAAATTAAGCATCTGCTTATGCAGTTTACAGGATGAGAAGCCTGTGCTTGCTTACTGTGGTGATGCAAGGTACTATATTACTATTGGTAGCATTGTCATTTCACCAAAATTAAGGTTCCTCTGAGAAGAGGATCAGCTCCAGACCAAGGCAAAATGGGCAGCTGCGAAGGGCAGTAAGGTGCTGGGTGGAGAGCTAGCCCTGTGCATGCTTTGCCGGGCCTCAGCCCTGGCCAGTCAGGCTAGCTGGTACTGCTAGTGCCCAGGGCACCTTGGTCAGGACAGATGAGGGATTTGAACAGAGTTTTTCAACTGTTTCAGCTTCCAGGGCCTCATAGCTGAAGCCCGTGACCCCTGCTGAGTCTAAAGAGATGATTAAGAGAAGACATCGTAAGAGACTGCTGTAAAGAAGGCAAAAGCTGGCCTTCATCTCTATGTTGATTAGGACAAGGAAGCCCAGGTTTAAATTACCTCAAGGGAAACAGATGGTAGAAATTAGGGGGGAAACTTGCTGGTGCTAATGATGATAAAGCACTGTGCAAACCGTCAGCAGCAAATGTGAACTTCTCCAGCGTTGGTAGGATATGGAAACAGAGTGGACAGACATCTGCTGGGAATGATTTAGGATGAGCTGGTCCTCATTAGGAGTAGGAAATGAACAAGATGACTATTTCAGGTCCCTACAATCTCTCTTTTATGTAATTCTCTGGTCCTAAAGTGGCATTTAGATCAGAAATCTTTTGCTGCCAGCATCAGACAGGCTCAGGTGTGCTCAGCATGGGGCAGTTTAATGTGTGCAGTTCATCCACAAGGGTATTTAAACACTGCAAGGCAAATCACAGGAGCCATCCTTTATACTTTGATCCTGACCTTGCAACACTGAACAACTCGTAAATCTTTCCAGTTCTTGGGGAGTGACTTCTTCATCTCATGTCTCTTTGACCTACACACATCAGCATAGCCTCCACCTCCTGCTATCCATGGACACTGTGTCCATATTTGTCACTAAGAATGTTATCTACCCTTGTTTGGAGGGGCAGTGGGAAAGACTTGGTTGACGCAAGGCAGGAACGAGACCTCCCTACATTTGGGCAGTACCCAGCACAGGAAGGCTTCCCTGCAGTGGATCTCTTCCCCATGGTAGTATGGGGTAAGTATATCTTAATGGATAACTGGATCTAGGCCCCAGCTATATCCTTTAGAAGACAACTGCAGGACATCTTCTGGGGGAACAGCTGGCCTGAGCATACCTGTTCATAGGGGAGTTTCACTGAATCAGAATTCATGTGAAAATACAGAGTGGTGTAAGCTACATCAGTAACACAGAGATAAAGTATACAGAGATATTTTGCAGTGGTATTAGTCCCAGCTGGGTGCAGGGGAGCCTTTCCACATCCAAGGGAGCAGTTTTCATTGAAGGTCAGTGGGAGCTGTGCACGTACTTCCTTTCAGCCCCACTTCCAGGCTGAAGTTGGCTGCCCTGGGTCTGTGCACAAATCTCTGTTTGATCATGGTGAGGGTACCCAACACGGGGTAGGGGCAGGGGAGTCAAGTCCAAAATGTATGATTCAACCCACAGACATAGGAAGGGACCCGTTCTCAGTATAAGTTTGTGCCCTTCTCAGAGAAGGTGGGCAGGGCAGGAGCTCAGCAGCAGCTGCAGAGTCCAAAGATCACAGATTTGTAAAATAATTTAGGTTGCAAGGGCCTTCTGGAGGTCTCCAAACCAATTGCCTGCTCCAAGCAGGAACAGTCAGATCAGGTACCTCAAGGCCTTGTTTTGAATATCTCCAAGGATGTAAGTCCCACAGCCTTTCTGCATCCCTGATTCAGTGTTTGACTATGTACCTGGTAAAAATGTTTTCCTTAAGTCAGAATTTCCCCTGTTGCAACTTGTGCCTGTTGCCTCTCATCCTGTCCCTGGGCACCTCTGAGAAAACTCTTGCCCCATCTTCTCTAAACCCTCCCATCAGGTAGCTGTGGACAGTGGTAAGATCCCTTTTTACCTTCTCTTCTTCAGACTGAACTAATACAGCTCTCAGCTTCTTTCTTCGTACATCCCATACTCCAGCCCCTCGACCACCTTGGTGGTCTCCGCTGGACTTGCTCCAGTATTTCAGTGTCTTTCTGGGCACACTGCTGACTCCTGCTCAGCTTGTTTTTCACCAGCATCTCCAGGTCTTTTTTTGCAAAGTTGCTTTCTAGCCCCTCACCCGCAACATGTCCTGCTGCATGGAGTCATTCCTACTACAGAGAAAAATCAGGTAGGTAATACTTCATTCACACAGATTCTGTCACAGGCTCAGGGCTCTGGGAGGCTAGAAGGCAGACCTGACCAGTGAAAACCAAAGCAAAAAAAAGCCCTGAGTATCTTGGCCTTTCTCCTTGTCCTTTGTCACTAGGTCTCCTGCCCCATTGAGCAGTGGGCCTACATTTTCCCTTTGCTGCCACTGTACCTACAGAAGCTCTTCTTGTTGCACTTCACATCTCTCAATAGTTCCAACTCCAGCTGAGTTTTGTCTTTCCTAACTCCATCATTGCATACTGCAGTGGTGGCTCTACGTTCCTCCTGGGTAGCCCAGCCCTGCTTCCACCTTCTGAGTACTGCCTTTTTGTGTAGGAAGGAGCTTGCTGGGAGTTTGGAGCAGGCATGGCAGGAGGTCAGCATGGATGAACAGCACTTTCTCCACATCAGAATGGGCCATCCCTGTGCTTTGGGGCAGGTGTCCGTGAAGATCACCCAGCTGCTTAGGGCTCCTTTGCTAATCAGGGCAGTCTCGCTTAGGATCCTGCCAAACAGATCCCTGAACAAACTGAAATCTGCTCTCTTGAAGTCCAGGGGTTTGATTCTGCTATTTGTCTTGCTCACTTGTCTCAGAATATTCAACTTCAGAGTCTCATAGATGCTGCAGCGAATACTTCTCTCAACCTTCACATCTTAACCAGCTCTGCCTTGTTTGTCAGGAACAGGTCCAAAAGAGCATTTCCTCTAATCTGCTTGTCAGTCAGCTGTGTCAAGAAATTGTCCTCATACTCTCCAGAAACCTCCTGGATTGCTTGTACACAGCCCTATCGCCCTTTCAGCAGATACCAGGGTGGTTGGAGTCCCCTATATGAGTAGCAGGGCCTGTGATCATGAAGCTTCCTCTAGCTGCCCAAGGAGGGCTTCATACACTTATCAGTCTGTAGCAGATGCCCACCATGCTGTCACCTGGTTTGGTCTCCCCTCTGGTCCTTACCCACAAGCTCTCACCTGAGTCATTGCCTGTTCCAGGGCAAAGCTGTGTGCATTTGAGCTATTCATTCTCATAGAGCACAATGCTGCCTCCTCGCCTTCCCTCCTGGCTTCCTGAAGAGCCTGTTCCCAGGGCACTGCACCGGTTTTGTAACTGCAGCTCTGCAGGCAGAGAAGGAGCCTTTGTTCTGTTGCCAGAAGCCACAAGCCTGCAGACTTCCCCATCTTGATAGTCTCCATTCACAGCTCCTTTGAGCATAGCCTCTAGTTGCCCCTCCTTCCTTGCGTTGCTGTACTGAGGCTTCTGCCTCTGCATGATCTCCACAAAGACCCTTTTTTGGAGGTTGTCTGAGATACAATGGAAGCAGCAGGATGATGCATATCTGAATTCCTTGCACTTAATTCCCTGAACCTTCTCCCACAAGGAATCTGGCCCACAGTTATCTCAGGTGGACTAGAGGTGCTCCAGTGAGTCACCGGTTAAAATCCTCCACCTGGTTTAAGCAGGCAGAGAAGAAGAGCAGATTCAGAACTGAAATCAGAATGAAGCCCCCATGCCTTATAAAGCAGCCTGTTGCTAGCAAGGTTTGGACTCGGTTCCCTTGCCTTTCCTTTCAGATTAGCTAGTATAAGCTGCAGAGGTCTCTTGGCATCATTTCCATCTGTAAAATATTCATCACAAAATTTGACCTCTGCAGGAAATGAAGTATCACCGCTGAGTATCTAATTCTTGTAATGATACTATATTGCAGAATGGCTCCATGAGGGGGACCTTCACATGCCTTATTTTCAAAAGCATTCTTGTATGCGGAGTGGTTCAACACACTGTGCTATCATTGTGGCCTTTGGCATGGTGAATAATATGTTATCATTTTAGATGATCATCTTTGCTGCAAACTGGGACCAACTTCTCTGTTCAACAGCAGTGCCATTGCACAATTTGCAGTCATAGGCCAGCTTCACCTTTTCATCACTGGACGAGTCTTAATAAGCACTGGCATGCCTGTTCTCTGGTGTGGGCCCTTCCCAAGTCCTGAATAAACTTCTCACGGTGCCAGAACAAGGCAACAGCTGTGCATACACATGTAGTAACATCCACTTTAAATGCATGCTGTGGCTACCTGCTGAGCATGAGTGTCTCACCTAACCTGGCCATATAAAAATGAGGCATCCAGTCTAAGCATCCACACAGTGAAGACGACAGCTCAGCAGTCGCTGGTTGCCCCAGGTTCAAGACATGCTGTTCACCCACTGGAGGTGCTCACTCTGAATTAGCCCAGATCAGACACCTGACTTTACATTGCTAAGGTGCAGTGGGCTCACGTTCATCCTGGTCCCTTTGGGGTTTAGCAGGAGCCAGACCTCAAAATCCTGCAGGGAATGACACTTCCCAGAGTCTGTTATGGACAGAGCACTACCACACTAAGGACCCGGAGCAAACTTCTGCTTTCGTTCCGGGAGTGTTTCTGCCAGAAACCACAGCCGCAGCACACGGTAGCCACATCAGGTGCATCTCTAGTTGCTCCCGCACTGCCAAGCAGCCTGATGCTGTCCCCACTGTGAGAGCTCTCCTGCAAGCCATGGTACAAGCCGATCCCTGTATCTGACATGTCACAGCATCTCAGGCAGAACAGGAGGAACAAATGGTGATTTCCTGTTCCTTTTTCCCTTCAGGAGAACAGCCATTACACAGATGTGGAGGATGCCAGACTACAGTAACCAGGTACAGCTCACACGCTGCTTTCTTGGAAGCTGGATTCAGAGCAAAAACTTTCACCCCATACATTTTTTTCTTTTGCTGCTTCAGAAGATGCTCTTTTGCACTGATCCTCTGTGTTTTCCTGGCATTGAGCCTGGGTGCTCATCTGGGCCCCTGATTAGCCCCTCTCTCCATTTCCTAAGTCACTGCCTCTCTGAAGTTTGGGGAAAATGATGCACCTTTTCTTCCTCTCTCCTTGCAGCCCATTCAGAACAGCAGTGAGCAACACTGTGTGGAAAGCACGAGGCTAAACCCTGTCCTGGCACGTTGAGCAAGACAAGCTAAACTGAAGGGCTGCTGTCATCTCTACCTGGCATTCAAAAGGAGAAATATGGCCCAACATCTTCCACCCATCTGTAAAGCAAAGACAAAGAAAATTAATCATCCCAGCAGATCCCCACTACCCCATCCAATGGATTCAGAGCTCTGTTGCCAGCACAGGCAGCAACTAAACCCTGCACAGTCCATAACCTTCACTGACTGGAGGTGGGAGAGCGGTTGTATTACCAAACGAATCAGAGATGCTATAGAGCATTTTGTAGGAGACAAGGGTCTAATTATAACCCAACAAAGAGTTTTTCCCAAGCTAGGTGAGGGCCAGAGCATTTGCTAACTGGAGGAAAAGTTTGGACAATTCGTGGTCTCACACTAAAGATCATGTCGAGTAAGAGGGCATGGGGTGAGCTCCCCTCCCAGAACGGTCACCTCGTTTCATGTCTCTCTCATCCCATGAGCTGTCGCAGGTACATGGTCACTTCTGAGTGGAAAGAAGTCTGTGCTGGTTTATTGCTTTGCTCTTTGCAACTGCTGGAACAGAGGGGATGGGAAAAGGAAGCTGCCTGCAGGAAAGCAAGTGAACCCAAGCAGGAGAAACAGAGCACACATCATCTGCAGTTGTTTGGGCTCCTCACACTCTATTAGGAAACTATGTAAAGGCTAAGCAAGCCTTTGCAGAAGGAGAGGGTGCAGGCATGTGTGAACTGGGTGGAGGAGACCCCTTTCTTGGACCAGCAGCTCCCTGAAAGGGCAGTGATCCCCCCACTCCCTCTCCAGCGCGGTGCCAGAGAAGTCAGGCCCTTCCCTGGATGTTCACATCTCCTCTGGCTCCAGCCTCACTGGTTCTTCACGCTCGCCTGGGGCTCCAGGAGAGGGGTGAGGCGGCTCCTACTCCTAACTGCAAAGGTTGCGCTCCAGCATCAGTTTGACAGATCTGAGCAATGTGACGACTTGCCTGAGCATAACAAGACTGGTAACACTGAATACTCTGAGCACGATGCATGTGGGCATTCAATACCTCCCCTTCATCCCCAAGTTCAAACTGCTTTTGACCTATTCTAAGCCCTGAAATTGGAGGGTTGCAGCAGCCAGCATGTGGCTTGTCGTGGGAACCTTTTACACCGCAACATCCGTCTCTCTGCCTTTTTCTTCTCGTTCTTTCCGCTTTCATGGGTTTATCCAATTTTCCTGAGTTCAGAGGTTGATGGGACTGAGACTCAAGCAGCACTTTATTCAGATCGGATTTGTCCTGCCCATCTCCCTTCCAGCCCCCATTTCCCCTGCAAAACACACACACACACACACATACACACACACACACACACACACACACACACACACACACCAGTGCTTTGACTCCAGAATGCTGTCCACACCTTCTCCTCCATCAAACTCTCCCACAGACAGAGCAGCCCCCCCCCCCCACCGAGTCTATAGAGGGCTGTGAAAGGGGACTCTTGCTTTCTACTCCAGCGCTCAAAGCCAGACCTCTTCTGCAGCATCTCTCTTTGAAAAGCGGAGGGAAAAACAGGTCGTGGGGAGGGGCAGTGCTTCCCTGCCCAAAGGGCCATCCCGGAGCAAGCATGGCTCTTGAAGCACAATGTTGTATTCGCATTTCTTAGTTTAAAATAATTCTTGAGGGATTAAAGGGATAACCGTGCTTTCCCCTACCTTTTTCTGGTTCCTGTACAATTTATCCATTGTGTTGTACTGAGCCATTGTAGAGCTGTTTTCTAGGCTTTGAGAGATGAGCTGCAGTTTTTTGCTATGAACTGACTGTGATGCTGATGTTTGGGAGAAAGGTGACCTTGTACATACAATCCTGTATAATAAAAGAAAGAAATATAATTTGCTTTTGCTGTCTTCTCTCTCACTCTCTCCCCACCCTGCCCCCCCCCCCCAACACACACACTTTTTCCTGCATTTGAGACAATCTCTATTCCCTTCCCAGTTTCAGCTCTGCCAGCAGGATTTGCTTTCCCTTACACAGGGTTTATTCCATTAGGCTGAACAAAACTTCTGGATCCACATGGACTGTTTGCACTAGTCCAGATCATAATAGACTGAAGAAACATGTTTGTTTGCACAAGCTGATGGGAGTAATAAATGCCTCCTGGCCATCTCCCCAGTACCTCCTTCAGCAGAGCAAAACACACTACCACACAGCGAGCTGTGCACTTGTTCACTGCTCACAGAGTAAACAGCCAAATCCAAGCACATTTGGCACCTCTGCTGTGCCTGGAGGTCACGCAGGGCCCACAGTCAGGTGAATCCAGCTGCTACCTCCCTTCTCTGTCTTTCTGAAGTTCCTGCTTCCAGAAACCTGGCTTGATCCGTCATCCAGCACTAGAGGACAAAGCTGGCTATTGCAGTCCTTCAAGTTCACTTCGAGTCTGGAGATGCCTGAACATCCGGACTAGGCGTCTTGCTGTCACTCAGCAGTTCACTTCAGGATGAGGGAAGTCGCATGCTTAGACCAATTGCTGCACTTTGCAATTGGGAGAAAAAGGTAAAGAGAGAGGGGAAAACAAAAAAAAGTCAAAACATTTGGTGCTCAGCTACTGAGGAGATGCTCCCCTGCCGCATCCCCACCGCAAGTGGATGAGTTCACAACACCAAATGCTCAGTGTGATGCTGTGCTGGGGTTGGGTCGTTTCAGAGCACTGCAGCTGAGCAGTTTGAGACCCTATGGGCATGGCTGAGATCTCCTAGCACAAAGCTAGTTTGAATTTGGTAATAGCTTCTTATTGGGAGGAAGGAAAGGTGCTTTGGAGCTCCTGTGCAGTCCCCTCTCTGGTAATTATCTTTGCTCTTAGCTGTAGAGTGTATCCACAGTGAAACAATTGAGTTCTGCATGTGACCTTCCAGAAAGCCTTCCCATCAGGAGCAGAGCTGGGCAGTGGGTGCCAGCATGGGCACGAGGCACAGCAGGCAGAGGTCCGGAGACAGGCGGGTGAGAGCACATGAGCAAAAAGGCAGTCTTGGTGGTAGACGTTTAAATACACCCCGGTACATACAGTTCAAACACATACACAAGTACAGCCCAGACAGAGCCATCAGTGTTTTGTAAGCATGCACCTGATGCCAGCCCACATCTCCTCCCCTCGCTGTCCCATGCTGGACTGCAGTGAGGAGCAGACCCTGCATCGCCGGGTTTGTCCTGGTCAACAGAAAGACATGGTCCCCCCTCCCTGAGGCATCTTAAATATCCATGAGGCAAAAAGCTCAAGCAGATCTCATCAGCTCCTGAATAAATGGAAAAGAGTCCCACCTTGCACGCAGCCAGTCACCTTGTGAACATCTTTTCCATGATTCGCTCCCTACAAATTGTCCCTGCCTGGCTGCTATGTGCCAAGACAAGGGTTGGGCCAGTGCTTTCTCCACAGTATTTCTCCTGGGTAACAGTTAATTCAATGGCTAGGCATGCTGAAGAAAAGCCACCACCATAAATTGAACAACTCACACTGAACATGTGTCTGGTTTCCGTCTCATGGGCTGGAAAAAAAATGCTTTTGTTTAAGCCTTTCCCCACCACCACAAGCTCTCATTACAAATTTCCCTGGATCTGACTCAGTTTTTCAGATTTGCTGCCAGGCTTGTTGCCAACAGCATTGTCCTTGCTGGAAACAAAACCAAAGGTCTCGATTTCCCACCACCTTGCCTACACATTTGCGAAGGAGATGTGAAACACATGAGCTTGCTGAGACACTTCGGGCTTCAATGGGCTGCTCTGGGTGGGAATAGCAGCCGTGCTTGAATTTTGGGCTTTCTGCGTTGTTATGCATTGGCTCCTGGTTGCTTCCACATCACTCAGGGACAGAACAGAACTGCAGGCAGGATTTTCATGAAAGATTCCCCCAAAATGCTTCAGATGGTGTTACGATGCCTGGTCCATGGCTGCACCACAACCAGCCCCGTGGGGTATTGGGTTTGTGCAGTGCGGTGTGAGCGGTCACACTCTCCCCAGTTCCAGCTTTAACAAAGCGGGCCACCTATGGCTATGATAGATGTGCCAGCTGGGAAAATCCTGACTGAAGAGGCTTCAAGGTCCACGCAGCTTTGCAGACAGGCAGAGGAGCTACACTCCTGCTCCGTCACCTTGTAGGTCCTGCAAACCCTGCGCAGAGGGGTGCTGCGGTGTTAGACAGCAGTGACAAGGTGCCCTCTCAGCAGCACAGTAGCTCACACTCTCACACCTTGCATGTCCTAATGCTTCTGCTTTTTAAATGCTATTTCTTGCATCTGGATTCTCTAACTTTGCCCCTGCAGTTTGAGTCAGGAGATGCAACAGAAGGTCCCCTTGACTTTAATAAATCTTATTAATAGCCATCACACACTTAAATTCCATGCAGCACTTAGGAAATATTTAGGTTATTGCAGCTTTAATAGGGCCCATTCTTTGGGAAATTTATAAAAGCAACTTGCCACCTCAATGAGGGTTGTCATATCCCTCTTTCATTGCCTTCCATTATCTGCAACAGATGCTAATTACTTCCCCCCCCCTTTAAAAATACTTGTGCAAATGTTTGGAGATGGTGTCAAGAACACAAGCAGCTCCCAGTGCGGGGACATCCATGAACCTCCAGAAGAAAACACCCCAAACCATGGATCAGATACAATGTGACCCCTCCCCATGCTGGCTAAGAGCACAGCAGGGCAGGAGAAAATACGTGCCCCTGGAAACGATGACGGAGACCCAGCTGATCCGTGCAAGTCCCAGGCGCTGCAGAGGCCAGGCAGGCCCCAGGGGAAGCGCAACCCAGCCCAGCCAAAGCCCTCAGCCCACCAGAGCAAGCAAACGCAGCGCTGCAGCACTGCAAGGGCCACACGGCTGCTGCCGGCTGCCCTGGCCCCTCGGGCTCCCACCCTGCATGGGCAGAGGCGTGCTCCTCAAGGCCACAGCGCAAAGGTCACAGCTGGCTTCTTTGGCTGGAAACCACCTTGCAGCCAGCCGAGGCCAGGCACCCACCTAAGCTACATTAGGCCTTAGAGAAACTCGTGGGAAATCACACCAGGGTAAGAGCAAGCTTCAGCAGCATCATGATGACCATGAACTCATTAATTTGCAGTAGCTGGTCCCCATGCGGGGGGGCAGATTTGCAGGTGCTGCAGAGGCACGAGGCCTGCTGCGCATTGCCCCTGCCGTGGCACTGCTGGATACCCGGCCTGGCACAGGGAGCACCCTGCAAAAGGAGACCTACAAGCATCTGGTCGCAGCGGCTCCCAGGGCAGGCACGGGACATCTCCTGACGCTTCCTCCCCGGGGAGCAGCAAGCCCGTTTGCCAGCGGCCCCCTCCCTCCTGGGATGCTGAGTGCCAGGGTGAGCCTCACCCGCAGGCTGCATGTGCTGCCTCCAGGCTCCCCGTCCACAGGAAAATGAAGCAGAGCAGTGGCCCCACGCTGCCGTCCACATTAGGTTCAGTTAGTATCAGAAACAAGCTTTGCTCTAGCAAAGCAGAGTCTTGATTAGCAGCTTGAGATCGATAGCAAAGGGCAAAAACAAGGAAATGTAGACTTAAAAAAACACCTGCCAGTGTTCAGGGTTTCTACAAGCCTTTCTGGCTGGAAAAGCCCAGGGACCAGCTCAGCAATGATATGGCTGCAGCACCGGCCTCCTTGAAGCCTCCCTGGGCGGCCACAGCTGAGACCTCAGGTCCTTCAAGCTGAAACAGCCTTCCAGGCAATGCCAGCATTTCAGAATGACCTCAGACCTCGCCCATCGGGAGAAGTGGCCACCGCGCATGTATCTTACTGCACGCAAACGTGAGCCGAGCTGAGAGCTTCGCAGCGATCCCAGCTGATCTATGAGCAAGCACACGAAGGCTGAGCAGCAGCGTGCTTCGGCTCGCTCCCCTGCAACCCGCAATGGCACTTCGCAGCGCCCGTCATCACGGTGCTTTTCATCATCTCAGAAGGGCAATTCCTCTATTTTAGCTTTAAGTATTACACCGGTTTGTATTTCCAGCATTTCTAAACCATCAGTCTTGAAGGGACTCAATGCCTTAAAAAGCCAGTTGAGAAGGAGTTTTAAAATACTGTCAACACTATACACAGTTTAAAAGCACTGCAGGCATCTGAAATAACATGTGTTTTGGTGTGGGGAGCTTGGCTGGCAGGGGTGGGGTGAGAGGAAAAATTCAAAATTCAGGAAACACTATCCAGTAACAAGTGCTCATTTGGCAACGAATGCAGGGCCAGGAGCTGGTGGGAAAGCGATGGAGCCTGCTGAGACGTTTGCCTGGCAGCAGCTGGGCAGACTTTAGCCCTCACTTAACGAAGCTGGTGGTAGCTCATGGCCCAAACTACAAGGCTATATGTCTTTCCACACTCTTTCTTTAACTCACATCTCCTTGATGGTTTTATTGTTCACGTATTGTATATTGGTTTGAAATTTATTATTTTTCAGTGTCAGCTCTCGTGACAAGGAAACCTGAGGCTGAGCCTGGAGTCCAGCTCGTCCCTCTCGGGGACCGGCCCCGCACCACCAGCCCCCGAGGCTGGCTCGCATGCAAAGGGAAGCTCCGGTGCAGCCGGGCTGCAGCACAGCCTCAATCCTTTGCAGTGTCGGATCTGGTCATGCTGGGGACAGAGACTAGAGGAGGGGATGGAGGCCAGGAGGGGCCCAGCCGCCCTCCATGGTGCTCCCCAGCTCCTCCTCCTTGGGAGGTGGTGGGCACTTGGCTGCAGACTTGGTCGTGAGCTGCTGGACTGGGATGCTTTCAGCCCACCAGCAGCTCTGGAGTGCAGACCACCATGCTTCAAGCACAGCGTAAGCAGCTCCTCAAGGCCAAAGCAGGGTAGTTTCTTTCAATAGCAACACCACTGAGAGCTGGGATGCTTGCTTTGTTAAAGGTGTTTTAGGAGCTTATTTTTGCATGCCCACTTTGGTCAACTGCTTAGGGTGCTACGAGGTGTGATCCACACTTAAACGTAGCAGATTAAACCGCTTCAAGCAGGTCTGGCTGCTGAGTCGAGGGAACCGAGCATGACACAGGTGAGCAGCCTCCTCCATCACAGTGCAGGAGCCCTGGAGGTACGAGAGATCGGTCCTCCCAGGCAGCTCCAGCCCTGAGCTCGGACCCACACCGTCGCCTAAGCAGGCACGGACAGCGGCAGCATCACGTCCCCAGAGGCAAAAAGCAGCGGCTTCAAAATGTTATCAAAGCTGCCTACTAATACTGTATCGCAGGGGGAGAGAGCATGCGCGCGCGCGCTTAGACAGCTGTTAACACACAAGAAATTAGGAGCTTGTTTGCATATCAACATTTTATATAATATTTCAATGAGCGCATTGAGATCTCTATGTGAAGAGAGAGAGGCTCAGACTGGGCAGGAAGCAGCAGCCAGCAGGAGGAGCAAGGACAAAATTAGAATAATCTTAAACGTACCATAAAGAACCAGCTTAGTGCCTAAACGCTTCTGAAACAATTCACGTACCCCTGGCTGATTGGGTATGAACAAGGAATCAGAAATCATTTTTATATACTCCTAGCACTTACTGCTGACACAGCCGCCCAGGACATGTGCGTTTGCATTCAAATGCCTAAACTCCAAGAGACGCTAGGGAGAGCAAAGGAGAGACAAAGCCGTTGCCTTAGCTGCAATGTGGGAAGGCGACTTCAGACTAGATGGACAGACAAGAAAAAAAAAAAGAGAAAGACTTTAAGTAACAACACAGATGCCTAATCATTTAGGACACCTATATGCACAACCTGAACAGTTACCCAGAAGGCAAGTATCCTTGGGGACTTTCATTCCCAGTCATCATGGCTCAGACACACAAAGGATCCTAGGAACAAGCAGCACAGCATCTAGAAAGGTATCAGGGGTCATACTGAAGCAAAAATATAATTCGTACCAGTTTTACTTGTAATCATTTGCTTCTAATCTTTTACAAAAAAAGCCTGACTTTAAACCTTACCAGACACAGCTGTTACTCGTTTCACATCTGCACTCATCTGGCACTGGGGGAAGGTCAACTGGCTTGAAACCAACAGATTTTGACTGTCATTCCTCCTTGAGAGTGCGAATCCCACGGAAGCGGTGAGTGGAGGCACCTCCGGGGGCTGCACCCTGAAGTGCACGCAGGATATTCAGAGGCTGGGAGGCATCTCCTCCTCCCAAGATACAAGAGAACAGCACGGACAGCGTGTCAGCAACAACTGGATCTCTCATGCATGGAAACATCTGATGTTTCCCTTGCTCTTGCCCTCCTCTCCCAAGAAGGAACAAGTGATTAAGTGATGCACCGTGGCCCCAGACTCACTGTAAACTGCCACATTCATGCACATGCCCGCGTGTTGTAGTTCCCCCAACAAGGCTAACATAAACATTTCTCTTCCTCCCTTCCTTGTAACACTAGGAAGAGTTCTCAGTTTGTTGGGCTCAGCCGTGATCACTGCAGTTCTGCAGTCATGACCACAGGGAACAGAGGGCAGCAATGCTGCCTTCGTAAGTACAAAAACACCAGTATGGAAGTGGCCAAAACATGAGTGAGATGAATCTCCAATTTACTCCAGGTCCAGCTTTCAAAAAAGCTCAATGCTTTTTTGCTGAGTGCTGAGTTCCTTTGGAAAAATAGATCACAGCAGTGGATGCTGACACTCGAAACTCTGCTACAAAAAGGTTTTGAAAAATCTGGTGTTAAACCAGTCAAACTGATGGTCCATTGGGAATTGTTCCTATCTGCAAAAAAGCCCTAATAAATCACTCAAGGAGCGATCCCATCTGGGCAGAACAACAGTCTCCCACCCATCCTCATCAGGGCTGGTTATCTCACCCTGCAACTGCTGAGACTGGAGGCAACATTTGGCAGAAGGAAGCCAATGGAGATAACGGGTGTGCTGTGTGGTAGCAACAGGCACCGTACAAGCAGGACTTTTCTATTCACATATGGGACAACATATGCTTCCCATCATATTAGGTCATAATCTGTCACTGCACTCATCTAAAATAAACACACAAAATCACACCCTCCTTTTGGAACTGCTCCTCACAGCTTCCAAATCATGCCTTAATAGATCTGAATTAGTCTCCCAGCAGGAAAAGCATTCCTCCAGCAGCAGAACATATGAAAACAACACTGATACCTTTGAATCAAGTATTGAAACTGTCTGGAAACAGCACAGAACTAGCCAGTTAGGGCAAAGAAAAATAGCACTCACTTATGAGAAGTACCTTTAATCTGTGATGGTTTTAAGCCTGTTTCTGTCTCTCATACCACGATAACACTTTACTATAATGAACAAAAGATGCTTGTTTTGTTGCCATCATTTCAGCCGTTCTTCTGGTAATGCACAGATTTTCAGTTATACTGAATGTAGGCTGTATGTTGCTCTCTTTCTAAAATATCACAGTAGAGGCCATTTCCTGCATCAGATTTTTGTAGAATCATCTTCCAATCCAAGACAGATCTGCACTCTTTTCTTACCAAAAAAATACTGTGTCAGCAAACCAGCAGAACGGCTTCCTGCCTTTCCAGCCACCCAAGCCCAGACAAATCAGTGTCCTGAGTCTTCTCAGACCATAGCCAGGAATTTTCCTAATTGGCATTGCTTTCGTATTATTTATCCAACTTACACATTTGCTAACCAACAACATTCATTGTAGGTGGAGAGCGTCTTCCTGGGCAAATGGCTGAATACATACCAGGGACCAATTCAAAGAGTGTGTTGAACCTGAGTCAGTTAAGAAACTGTAGGAACACAAATACACAGAGGATATGCAAAAAGCAACACAACTCAGACAGAGGTGGAAAAGCCTTACTCATACCCTAATTTATAGGTGGAGATATAAAACATACAGACACAGCACCAGTGGAAAAAAGTATATACAGTCTAATTTCTTCTGTATTTCAGAAGATGAGGACTAGGACCATCTGACGGGAATTAACAGGGAAGGGCTGTCACTGTGGGCTGGTATTAGTTCCTGCCTGTGTCCTGCCTCCATCAGCTCTGCTCCTCATAGTAGCTTCCCTCTTCCCTGCATTTGTCTTCTTAGCTCCTTTTAAGCAACACTTCAAAGCACAAGGTTGTGGATATACAAGATTCACTATGAATATCACACTCTTCTGTAAAATATTCAGATACATAGCAGTCAAAGTATGGTGCACTGGGTATAACCCAAATTAGCAAGGTAAACCCAATACACACAGTTACTTCTTCAACAGCTGCGCTCTCAAACAATAGTATTTCAAGACAGCAGAAATGCTAACCCAAAACCATGTTTCAGCGTACACAAATTGATATATTTCTTATTACATTTATTAGTTTTTCTCTATGGCATTTGTATACTTTGCCCAACCCTTGCCTTTTGCAATTTGTATGCTTTAAATTTAATCCTATTTGCTCATTACCTATATATTTTCTATCTTCAAGACCTCTTGAACCTTCACAGCAAAGTCGTTCTCCACACACACTGATGTATTTTCAGCTCTAGAAGAAGCAGTCATATTGCTGAAGCAGCCACTACTGTTCTCTTTTCAAGATTTCACTTTATATCTCTTGTATTCACACAGAGCAGGAATAATCCCATCACCCGATCAGAGGGGTTTTCCTGTATCCAGCACAAGGACCCACCTCCTCCAAACACCCCCGCTCCTCACTCCAGCCCAGGCGGCCCCCAGCTGCAAGGCAGCAGGAAGACAGCCCCCACGGGGGCCGGACGAGGCCGGGGGTCGCGCAGGAGGACCGCAGCTCCATCCACGGCAGAACGGTAGCAGTGGGACTGCGCTGGTTGCAGCAGGAGTTTGGGAGAGGCTAGCGCAGGAGGAACCTGGTCTGCAGAGGGGAGGTTAGCCCCAGCGGGAGAGTGGCTCAGTCAGTTTGGTTATCCCGAGCAGTTCAGGGAGAGGTTGGCAGATATGACTGGATAGCGGTGACTTCCACTCCTGATCTTCACACTATGCTCCAGCCCAACCCCCTTCTTACTGCCCCCCTTGAAGTCCGCTTGTGCCAAGGCATGCCCTCACCTGCTTTTGGCCTGCTCAGAAAGATACTTCTCTGCCCACAGGATTTCCATGAGGCACAAGACCAGGGCTCTGGCCTGAAAACACACCTCATTCTTCAAGCCTGAAATGTTCTTGGTTGTGGGCAGGATTTAAAGGCCACCTCCCTCATTCAGAACAAAGTACAGAGGAAAACGATGCACTTCAGCATGCAGCTTAATTGAATTTGTGAAAGTGGAGTAGGTCTGGAATCAAAAACAAACCAGTGTGTGCAAAAACTTAGAAACAACAGAGGTTCTGAAGGCCAGCCTAAAGCAGCCTCTCTCTAATTTGGAAACCGGTCCAGTGGCAACCACGGCCTCAACCTAAATAACCACTTCAAGAGAAACCAGGAGATCTTGGCACTGTTCCTTCAGAAGGAAAAAAAAAAACAATCATTCCTGCTGGCTGGAACTTCACAGGAGAGTAGCCCATTGTTTGAGGGTATCAAAAAGTGCAGAGAAAATGCAGTGAAGAAAATGCTTTAAGCTTCATTTGAGATGAGCTCAGATTTCTCAGAACTGATTTTTTCATGTTCATGTTGGAAAAGGCTATTTTGGTGCTGAACAAACAAACATAATATACTTAAGGCCTGCAGCAGGCTCTGAGGACCAGGAGCAATTGAGAAAGATAGTCCTGTCCACAAAACTAAAAAAAAAACAAAAAAAAAATTTTACATGCCTTTTGTGCCTTGATTTCAAACTGGATACCATCTAGCTTTTCTCTCTGTAATGAGGGCAATAAAACTTCATTTTCTTTTTTCTTTTTAAAGAAAACGAATACTATCAGAAAAGGCCTGTAAAACAACATTAGAAGCACCGAGAACCGGCCATGTTGCCTAATGCTGCTATTTTACTGGACAATAGGTTTTAAGTGCATTTTGCCATCGCAGTCATATGGCCCGGCTCCACGCTATGTGAAGTCAAATGTTCCCACACAGAAGAAAAAAATACAGGAAAACTATGAGATAATTACATAAAACAGTAAGTGAGACCAGAGGAAGAAAAAAGGTTAAAACTAACTTGCTTTAATACAGAATTAAGTAATGCCTCTTAGGAGAAAGGACTTTGAAAAATCCAGATTTTTGCTGCTTCCAACCTGACGTAGAAACTATATGTCACAGCCATAAGAATCGGCATTAGTTTTCTTTGCTGTTACAGAAACTTTTTTCTCCTCTCCTTCATCAGAGTTAATAGACCTCCAACAGAGTCTGAAAAAGAGTCCACAAGTCTTTGTGGTTCAGTTTTTAGAACCAATATAAGCTAATTCAGTGCAAGAGAAAGTTAAAAACATTCAACGAAGCTGCTTTTATGCTAGAAAATCCAAAGTCTCTCAGACCCCATACACTCTCAGTATGGAAGACGCAACAGGCTGAATAGGGAAGCAACCACACATTCCTGTGGGATAATCAACAGAAAAATGATTAATAAGACAGATGTGAAATTATTATTGTTGGATTTTAGAAATATGCAATTGTTTACAATATGCAGAAAGGAAAAAGGATGAACAGCAAGCTTACACAGCAACAAATGAGCCTGGTACTGCACTCTAAGTAGAAAGGAAACAACAAAGTATTTTCATCCTGCAAAGAAAAGCAGTTTCCTCAAGTCTATGCGGCAGCAACATTTTTCCAGGGCCAGCGTAATTATCTACTTCTGTATAAAGCAATGTATTTGCTACCTAGGGCTTGAGAGAGAGACTACAGGTCTAACAGTCCAGGTTCAGCCATATTCTCATATACAGAATATATAAGAATACACAAATATATGCATACTTATATATACTTATATATATATTATACTTATATATATACTTATATATATATACATACATATATACTTATACATATTCTTATATATACTTATATAATACATACATACTTATATATATTTACATACGTATCATATATAAATGTATATAAAAATATATAAATATATATATATTTTATATCTATATGTATGTAGGTATATACCTCAGCTACATTAATCTGTGGTGAAGCCCATACAACAAGCAGAGTTTCCCTAGGCTATAAAGTGGAAGAGGTTGGCTGAATTGCCTCTGGAGGCATTTCCCTGTCTTTATTGACTACAGAATGAGCTCAAAAAATGGATTTCTTAGCTGAGAGACTAGAATTGGATCACTTCAGGCAAAAGGCCTTTACAGATGGGATAGTGCATGTTGAAGACCAGCAAGACACCTAGAACCTGTTCCTTCTTAGGACTCCTGCAATTTCAGTAATGCCTTTCTTCAAAAGCCTTTTTCCTTCTCCTGTCAGAAAGGCCTTTCTTCCCCTATCAGCTTATGGCATTTGATGATATACTGAGGGAAAGGACACATAGAGTTGTGCTCCCTTCTCTGTCATATAATCTGATGGTTTATCCAAAATCATTTTAGCCACTAGCCCAAAGTGTAGCCATTTGAGAAGAGTCTTTCCTAAGGGTGACAGATGGGCACCTGGAAATGGAACAAGGTTCTTCAGCAAAGTATTTGCACTAGAGTAGTTGGAGTGCAAACATCTTGAGAGGACAGCTGTTTGTCAAAACTTCACAGTCAAATAGGAAACTACAGAATTATACTCAGCCTGAGCCAGGACCTGCTATTCCAACAACACAGGATTAACCCTTACCATGGTGAAAATAATTTAAAAATAGAAAAGCAAGCAATTATTTTGGAAGCCAGGGTGGCTTTCCAGTTTGTTGTCCTAAGAGGCAGAAACTGAACTGATAATTCCTGCACAGCTTCTGTTTTCTGCTAAATATCTGCCCTCACTTCATTCTCACGAGCTAGGCCCCCCTCTTTCTTGGATGCTCTTCTATTAGTCTCATAATCTGGAATAAGTCTGTGGGGAAAAACCTGAGGAGAGAGGCTGGCTTAGCTCAAATAGCTGGAGAAATGTTATCTAAACACTACAGACAAGTTCTAATGAATCTAGCTGTCAGCATCCTACTCCACTTCATATTCTCTTGACTTTCAGAGCTTTCCTGCTCTTGCTATTTCCCTACCCCTCCACCATGTATTATCATACACACTTCCACTTTCCAGCAGCAGCAGTCTTGAAAGTCCATTTTCTTCTCCTTACTCACCATCTTAGATGACCAAGTTACTCTGTCAAGTAGGCCCACAACTGACACAAACTATGGGTTTTAGGACAGAATATACATGACTTGAGAACAAGGCATGGTGACCTATGCACAACACTAACCAGAAATCTCACACTCTCAGTGGAAACTTTTATATAAATGCTTCTCCCTCACCCTTCTTTATGCCAATTCAGGTTTAAAAAAATATTGCTTTGACTAAATCCTTGCTCTGGCCGGAAGCTCCCATGAAGAGTTTAGTCCCACTAACTTTCACCATAGTAATCTAAAGTTATTTCTGCAGAACAGAGCCACGACCACCTCTAAGGTAGCTGATTCCACTGCTTCTATAATGGACCAGGGAACTAGATCTCTTCTCGGTGTACTAATTATTTAGGTGATTCGAGCAAGGTCACCTAACTCCTGTGTTCCAATCCTCCATCTATGAAAGGGGGGTAAAAGCATTTACCTGGCTGAGGTGAGTTAGAGAGATTATTATTCTTACAAAGATATCAGTACATCATAAGTTGATTGACAAGAAGACTCCTTTAGAGCTCTTGGGGCCTCCAGTGATACACATCTCAAAACAGTCTCTTCTGTGGGGGCTGGGCTGAAAGATGTGTTGTGCCTTTACTGCTGGAAAGGAGTAAACCTGCAATAGCTTAGATCACTTAGTTAAGATGCAAGAAACTGTTTCACACATGGCAAGAGATGAAACAGACAAAATCAATCTGCCTCTATTATTGTGCTCTTTGTTAGCTCCCAGACTCAGCTAGCACTTCTCTTACTTCCAACAGGAGAATGCCTTGCTCTATTTGCTAGAGAAAAAACAAGGATGCAACAATGATGTTACAAGAGGCACTGATCCTGGCTTTATTCACTTAAAAGATACATCCAACATTTGTTATAGCTCACTTGAAATTCAAAATGCTTTAAAGAAACCAACTATAAAACCTTGACTTTAACCTTACAGTGTTGTCAAGTTTTCAAATAGCAAGTGACTTCCCAGCAAAACCATGTTCTGTATTAACATACATACAAATAGAGATTAAAATTCAATAGAAACTGTTCAGTTGCTGACATCAGATGAATCAAACTCAGAACGACCACCAGTTTCTTCCGGGAGTAGGCTGCTCTGGTGACCTGCAGGGATGGGTGCCAGGGTTCCTGAGCTACTACACTTCATGCTGACCCTGTGCCATTTTAGAGACTGATTAAATGAAAACTTTCTTCTATTACCCGATATAGTACCCTAGAGGGAGTACACTCCTCATGTCCATCTTTTTACTCTGCAGCTGAAACAAAAGTTCTACAGCACTTCAAAAGCTAGTTAGGACAGCACTATGTGTGTCCCCTAGAGACTATTGATACTGATCACTAGTGGAAAGAAGTGCGTGTTTTGTATCAAGAAGCATCAACGTGTAGATTTGGAACTTAAACTACTTGGCAGTATCTTCTGTAAATTCAAGATTGATATAAGACAGTGCATTAGAGCCACCACATAATGATGTTACCTGTATCCTTATTATTTTTTGCTGCATTTAATTAATTCTTTTTAAAAGTGGTGAAGAGTGCAGGACTTAAGAAAAATTTCTCTATAATAAATTGCAAAATTTAGTACTATGACACTATGCAAGCTTACAATACGGTTTATTAATTCTATGTTAAAATTCAGCATCAGTATGGTGTCTGAACTACCCCAAAGTTATGTTCTCCATAATTAAGCAGTGTCAATATGTCCTGATGCCACTTTCTGTGCAAAACGCTTTCTTACATTAATGTGGCTAAAGAAGCATGAGCAGTTCTCATGTTGGTATGACAGCCCTGTTCTGTAACAGATTTCTCTGTTTAGTGATAACCTCCCTAAAATAAGCTTGTTATGCAAAAGCAAAATAACCTTTATCTTAAACTTTATTCTGGGTCTTCGGACATAGTTCAATTGCATGATCTGCAGAACAACACACCAACCATTCCCATGAACTGTTTAAAGAGGAAACTGAAGGAAAAATCCAAATCAAAAGAAACTCACTGTTATAGTATCTTTAATTTATCTCATGTTTTACAGAAGTCTGAACGGATTAAAAAGCACCTCCTTTCCCATCACGTTCCTTACAGTTGGTAAAATATTCAATGAGCAAACGTATGTGAACAGCTTGAGGATCTGCATCTTGCAAGGATTTCACAGACCAATAAATCAAAAGCCAAATTTCTCATAGTTTTTACAATATTGTTTTAATACAATGGTAAATCCATTCCGACTGTAAACCTGTCCAGTCATATCTCCCCAGAACACTTTGCAAAATCCAGTGTTGATTAGCAAACTAGTTAGCTTTGGCACGGAGCTGTGCTCTCTTGCCTGTGACAGCCTGGAAACCAGTTTTGATGCTGGCGACGGAGCAGCGAGAGTGGCAGGTCTCACACTGCAAGAAATATAATCTGGTGTCCTTCTGTAGAATTGTGTCTGGTGACCGACACGTATGACAGGTGACATACTCCTCTGCAGAAAAGGAATGTAGTAATTAAAAGATAATGCACTGTCAGTGAACAAATCACCACTTCTTCAGCTTTTAACATAACAGCTGTCTTGAAAGCCTGTTTGAATACATCTAATAATTTGTAAGTGGCTTACCATGAAAAACAGAGGTTGAGGCAACCTAAAAATTCCCCCTAGCTCACAAAGGTTTTGCCTGGTACTTTGCGCACTGACACCAATGTTTTAAAAATAATAACCCGTTAAGACTTCTCACTGGCTTCCCATGTCTTTCTCTGCTGAAACAGCAAAAACAGCATTCTCAGAGGTCAGCAATTCTTGTACAGCCACAGCACTGTCTAAAGCACCGTTTTTTGTTACGCATAAGTTGCAGAAGATTCAGAATCCTTTGATTAGCAGCACACACACTGTATTTGTTAATTAACAAGCACAACAAACTTGAGAAGTCACAGTTACTGTTATTTTCAATATTCTTCCCCAAAGCAATGAAATGAAAGTCAGATGAAAACAAGCAATGCTCAGACACACTCACTAGCTTCCTTGGTATGTCTCAGTGCCAGGACAGAGCAAGTCTTGTTTGCTTATTATAAGAATGATAAAGCAGCCTGTGGTTCTATTATTCCATTATAAAACAGTAGCAAAGTCAGAGCTATTCAGCACAGAGCTTCCACAAAACGCCCACAGTGGGGCACGTGCGCCAAACATGGCCCACACATTTTTGGAATGGGCCTAGGAGAAATCTATAGTAGAAAAGGGAATTATACTTACTGATATATCTTCTCAAGACATTTTCTATCTGTTTTTGCTGGAATCTTCCTTTGATTACAAGTTGGTTGTTACCATCTATTGAGCCACTAATTTAAAAGAAAAATGAACTAAGTATTTGATTTCCAGGAGACGTCAAGTTGTTTAAAAAAAATAAATAAAAACAAGAAACAGTCAGGAACATGAAGCAAGTTAACTGATGCATTCTTAAAGGTAAGAAAAAGCCAAAATTACTTTGTGGAAAAAAACTGCAAAATTTTGAAGACACTTAAAAACCCATACAAAGTGTTGCCCAAACATTATCCTTAGTACAGTAATACCAAACACTGGCACAGAACACCAGCTTCATAGTTAAGCTGACAATCAGAAGAACTTAACAGAATGGGAAATTTGCACCGATTTCTCTCACAAAAGTGACTAAGACAACTCTCTAGTAAGGTGTAGTATGACTAATAAGACCTTTTCTAGCCATTCTAATATAAGAAAGAGAAAATGAAAACTTTTTCAGATTATAGTTTGTAAATTTTTAACTTGTCTGGAGCTGAAGAGATTTCAATGACCAAACAAATGGGCACTCATTTTATTTATTTTGCCATTAGGCAACAAATGAGAAACGAATAGACAATGAAATAACACACTATGAAATCTATGGTTAAAGCCATAGCAAAAGCACTCGGTTGCTTTTATAAGACCGAGAGATTTAACTGCAGCATTAGACAGAATAACCAGCTACTGGCCCTCAGACTTGCCATTAGGCAGTCAGGCATTCCCTGCCCCTTAGCCATCACCTGGCTTCTTAGGATGATACAAGCCACAGAGTCATACTCATCTAAGTGTGACTAGCAGCTCTGCTAGAAGAGCATGTTTGAGAAAGGTCCCAGACAGGGAATTCAAAACCTCATCCAAACTGTTCCTAGGGACATTACAGTTTGCATCTGTACCTCTTCCCTGATACGCTGTCTCTTCAATTATGCAGCACAGCAGCTGTGTGCAAGGAAGACGAAACTGCTGTTCAAGCACATATATAAGGATCTAAAACCAGGAATCTTCTTTTTGATTAGGCAATGTCAACTACATTGCCACTGTTTCCTAACACACATTCACGCAGGACTCCCAAGTGCCTTACCTTGTACCCAATTCTGCCAACAAAAATGCCAGGAGATGTTTTGGCTGACGATGTAATCTAAAAATAAAGTAAAGATATCTTTAACCTTCCCCCTTCAGAGAAATCTGATATTTACATAGGAATGGCAGGCTAAAATGATCTTTAGTTACCAAGTTTGTAAGCGAGCAACCCAAAAGGGTCTGCACCAGAGAGCACAGGCAGATATTACTGAGAACACAAGAAGGTGAAACAGCTCACGAAGGATAACTTTCAATAATTACTGTGATTGTTATTTAAGTTTTACATCTGAGATTTTCCTATTCTTACTAGACATACACACCCCATATTGTGCAAAAGGCTTACTAGCTACCATTAAATATTTGCTTTAGCAAGCTACTCAGATCCTCATTATCATTTTATCAGGACTGTTTTCTGACACACTTATGAAACAAATCAGATGCTGCATTCCTAGAAGCACCCACAGAAAACAAAACTGTTTGCACTAGAAATAATTAAGATAGAGATAAAATAGTTTTTAGAGAAAGCGTTGCAGCAAACAGTACAAAAAATACTGAAATCCATACCACTTAGCAAAAGAATAGCAGTATAGGAGCATTTGCAGTCTGAAAGCTCAAGATTAAAAAGAGCATTTCCTCCCCACCACCAAGACTTGCAAATAAATACCGCTCGTGACCCAACTACGCAGACTTACTGGAAATCAGTGGACTCACAATAGCAACAGATTTAATTTCAATCCATGAAGTCCACTATTTTCACAATTCAAGTGCAAACTAAGAAACCATCTCAATTACCACTTTTGAAAGCTAAAGTGGTACAGCTTTATAGTTATCTTAACACAGAAAAACGCAGAGGAAAGGAGTAGGAAGATTGGAGCAGTTCATCATAGCTTTTTTGCAAAAAAGATGCATTCAACAGAACGGCCAAAAGCACGGAAGAAGGTGGATCTATTCCCTATTCCTTAGGAATCGTAAGAGTAAAACTTACAATTTGCAGATATCTGTAAAGTTGACAAAAGATGTTTTCTTGGTCCCTACTCTTACAACCTGCGGAGGCTTCATGACAAATTTTCTTTTTTCTCCAGCTACCATATCTGGATTCTTTTCCCGCATGATGTTAAATACTCTATTGAGCAACTGCAAAAAACAGACGTTCATATCAGTATCTCATGTCTCTCAAATGAAGTACAATCAACTTCCAACAACTTGAAACAGCATTCACAAAGAACATTAGACCTTCTTTGCCAATTAGTTTTCCCCCACATGCTTTTGAACATACATTAAAAAAAAAAAAAATGTTCTGCAAAAGGTAAATGCTGTTTTCCCAGGGTTTACTACTTAACATACAAGTATCTCAGTCTGTCTACAGAGCTGTTTTAACTATCACTAACATTTCCCTATATGAAAATGAGCCATGATAAAAGATGTACTTCCTCTTATTTTTCTATTCATGCGTTTCTGCCTACAAGCCCTTTAACCTTAAGTTAGAAATAGGACATACAGGCATAAGGCCTATCACTGCTGGCGCACATCAACATGGAAAATATTTTGAAAGCCTTCTGAACATTACCTCATCATATGTGTAGTCCCTTTCTGAGCCTGCCCACGCAGGTCCTGACTGAAGGCTAAAAGAAATGCCATCATCTTTTTTGCTATCCTCATCTTCAAAGGCTGTAAAGAAAGTTGTTTGGGACTCATTAAGAAGAAAAGAAATATTTCTTTAATCTTGTGCTTATGCTATTTCTGAAAGGTACACTACTGAAGATTCCACTAAGATATGGACACAAGTTTTCCCTGTTTGTCTACCTACACAGGTCATCAGCACTCACAGGGAATTCATACAGTGCTTCTATAGAACATTTTCCTGATAAATACAATAATGAGTAACAAAATGAATTTTGAAACAAAGACACTTGAACAGAAATTATTCATTTACAACATAGACTATATTTCAACATTCCCATTGAGGAAGATTGTAATTTTACCTTCATCCTTCTCCATTATCTCATCTTCATCTGGGAACTTTACATTCTTCTTCTTCTTCTTCTTATTGCCCAGCATGATATCAAGGTCATCTTCAGGTTCTACTGCTTCTGGTACATCTCCCTCAATTTTTAAGTCCTACAAAGAAAAATAATAAGAATATAGTTTACGATTTTGCATGAAACACAAATCTCCAAGGCAAAGCACTAGGAATAATACTAGAAGCGTATTATACTAGATGAATACTAATAGTATCCACCATGATCCTGAAATGTAACAGATTTAAATGGAAACTAAACTATGTTTAAGAGACCGCTACACTACCATACATGAAATGGGGCTAGATTTTTAAATGCCAGGCTCTCTAGATGCAATGAGATGCATGTGACTAACATGTAACAGAGTAGTCTTGTATTAAAACTTATTTTATACTATTTCCTTTAGATTATATGATTTCCTATGAGGTAATCCATGCAGATAAAAATCTTCTGGTCTAACTTCTGACTGGTCAAGTAGAAAGTCACACTACACTTGCCTAAAGGCATCAACCAATCTAAGGCATAAAAGAACAAAACATCCTGCATGCCAGAAACACTAAGGTAAAGCAAAGCTCTTCTATCTGCAGCCAGTCCAACTTGTTATCAGTACTTTCCTGGATGAAAGTATGTTTCTGCACATGTAAAGAACACAGAGCAAACGTTTAGTCTCTCTGTGGCAGACCAGAGGGACATCATCTTCCCCAAAAGGCACAATCTAAAGAACAGGCTTACACATAACATTTCTTTGTCCACTTGCTCTCTGGGCTTGCCAGTTACGTTGACAATATTATACAAAAGCAAGAGTTGGAATAGAACTCGAGAAGAGTAAAAATATCTTGTACACCTTCTGGAACACTGAGAACAGTAGCCAGTCATTTCGAAAGCAAGCACAAGAACAAAAATAGATTTCTTAGCAAATATATACCCTTCATTTGAAGGGCTGGCCTTTAGAGGATAATTTTGCGCATGGCTTCTGACATCATCCATTTACTTCTCTCACCTCGAAAGACTATTAATCTGATGCTAGTAGACCCTTACTACAAACTACAGAATTACTTGCTCATTTTACATGTTAGTTAGATTTCTAGGCAAAAAGACTGCAGTAGAAACATGTTAAGCAGAACATACTACATATGAAAGATGCAGTGAATCATAAGTTAAACTATTAATTGAATCAAGACATAATGACAGACTCCAAGCAACTCCTGCACAGCCAGTCACGAGAAAACAAAAGCAAGAAAATTTTCAGCAATAGACAGGATGGCCCAGCTTCACAAACAGACCTTTACACCTTCTTCTGCTTCATCTATGTCAAATATTTTTTTTGTTTTTTTCTTCTTTTTCTTTTGATTGAAGAAGTTTAAATCATCCAGGTCATCTGTTGCATCTAAGAAACAAGCAGTGGCAAATGAAGTATGAATGTTTGTAACTGCAGTAACAGTTTAGATGTTAAAGTTTTTAATTCACATCTGAAGTCTGCAACAAAAACATTACAGTAAGACACAAGCAGTGATCTCTAACCCCTATAGAAATTCTTCAAGTTTTAAAGGGGTCATTCCCCTCTACCCCAAAATACTCAGTGCCATTTTACAGTTTCTGCACCTTCTAATCATATTTTCTTATTTTTAAGTGCTTAATCTTTCTTGCTGCTGTACAAGGCAACTAGTTACTTTTGTCTCTATGGCGAACGTGCTTGGAAAAAATGAAGAGAAAACTGAAGGAGGAAAGTTTAGTTTCTTTGGTCTACGGCAGGACACAATTTTAGCAGCAAACTGGATTTAAGTTAACAGCACTCCCTTAATCAGATCATCTTGACATGGCACTGGCCTCAATTACAAAGCAAGATCACACACATGCTTATTTATTATTATTTTTATGCTTATTTATTACTTATTTTATTATTAATATAAGCATTACACATGCTTATATACACAATAAAAGCTTATTTCTTGAAAGATTTTGAAGAACACTCGTGATTATGGCACTCAATTGTCCAAAAACTAGAAACTCTTTTAACCACATTTCTGATTATTATTGCAACAATTGTGTCCGGAAGATTTAAAACATCATGCTAACTATTTTAGAGATCCCCTCTCCACTGTCTCATGCAAAAGATTCCATCTGAGTTAGGAAAGCAGAATTTACATAAGCTAATGGTAGCGTGCTATATGTTTGTGAACATGTTTTCAAGAAGGAGAAAGAAAATATGCCCTTCATATGTGCAAGAGAGTCCCTAAACACAAGCCCCTAAACAAATTAGGATGCCAGCACTATACATTACCATGCTAAATTCTTGAAATGGGGCTTCTGGTCTCAGAATACAGAAGGACTACTTTTGGCAGTTTACCTACAGGGATTTACTTTACCTTTCTTCCTGCTGTCTTCTTCATCTGCTTCCACATCTTTGTCCTCTGCTGGCTCTGGTTCAACTTCTTTTGTTTCTGATTGCTGAGTCTCTTCCACTTGTGTATCCCCTCCTTCTTCATCCAGCATGAAGGGCTTCTTCTTTTTCTTCTTTTTCTTGCTCATAGTAGGATCAAAAATCATCTGCAAAAGTCAAATGTTCAGCAGCAGCATAATAATCACCTACCATTTAATATTCAGAATGCCTTTAAGTTTCTCTCCACTTTCCTTCAGTTAACAGAATTGTTCTTTGGCTTCAATCTCAACCATGTGTTTTTCTAGACCTGTGACAATGTAATACAAGCTAGTTGACTCAACTCAAAACAGTGATTACATATGCTTCTTTAAAAAGATCACAAATTTTGATACAAGGCATAACTAATGTGACAAATCACAAGATAAAAAAAGATCTGAACACTGCTTGATAGTTTAGAGCTTTTGCTGCTTTTTCCACAACAGTCAAAATTTCTTCAAGTTTTCTGCCATCTAATTACTTGTTCATATGAAAATATATTAGAGCTGCAAGTCTCTGACAGACTAGCCACCAGCTGCTTCTTCCTTTTTGTTATCATTATGAGCTCAACTTTTGAAGCAAGTCTATATGATGCAACTGTTGACCCTCTCAGCATCACAAAAAATTTATCAACACTTATATCATATAAAATCTAATTACATGCTAGTACTTGGTACTTCCATTTGTAAGAGCCATTAATTTCCAGTTTTATTAAAGGGGGGCAAGATTTACAAACTACTCTTGACAAAAACATTCTGGACTAGGGAAGCTTAGAAGCAGCTGGTGATACAGAGGGACCGGTATCAGCTCTCAACACTATGAAGTAGCAAAGGTCCTTTTCTCCAGGGAAAACGAAGCTCAGAGACCAAGCAACTCATCTAAAGTTGTTATGGATTTCTTTATCCAACAAAGAAGCTTAATTCAGCTAGTCTAACTGTGAAGAAAGCACCAGCCCCAACAGTCATTTTTAACCTCTTCATCATCTGAAGACTTGAGATAATTAACACAGGAATTCTTCTGTTTTCCAACACAGTATCACTTTTTGCTATTTTTATTTAAGATGCAAGTTTGACCAATAGCCTTCCTCTGATGTCAGTTTGCTACATCCATCTGGCATATTTTCACACCATAATATACACTTAATACATCAATTTTAGACACTTAATGAGAGTCTTCTTCTATTCATCACTTACTAGATAAGAAAAAGTGCTCCCACAGAGAGTTAAAATTCAGCATCATGAACACCCTCACCCATAAAAATATCACCATTCCATCAAACGAGCAACTCTCCAACTTCTTGTATTCTTAAACCCTGAAAGTCCCCCCGCCCCCACATGAAGCAATCTTTTTCTCAGACAGTGTGATTTTCTTGTGATATTCTGGAACTCACATATTTATTAAAGGGTCTAAACTAAGCCACTGAAAGGCAGTAAATTGCATATACAGGTGTTTGAAGCACAGCATCTTAAAAATGTCTGCACGCATGTTTCAAGTATGTGATACTGAAGCCCAAGGTTTTCAAACTGCTGAAGTGTGTCTTCAGTTATGCACACCGTGCTAGGAGGGTTTTCAAAAAGTTCTGTCAGTTGGCTTCCCTCTAATGCTTAGTTAGACACTTGCATAAATCACGCTCTCATAATACATTAATCAAGGAACGTGAGTAACTGGTTATATTGTCTTCTAGCTTCCTCTTGTAACTTCCACAGTCTGATGAAAGAGATGGAAAGCTGCTGCATAGGCAACAGTCCACAGCTTTGGAAATGAGCCTAAGAACACCAAAGTTATGACTCATTTCAACAAGGAAGCTTTGCAAGACTCCCCAGAGTTACCTCTTACATGTTTAAACATAAAATGACATTTAGATCAGGTGTAATAACTTCCAAGAAAGAACCACCATCTCCCCTAAATCACTCTTCCCTCTGCAAGGGAAAAGACATCCTTCATCCTAAACTGCCATAAAGCACTTCTCATGTTTACAATAGACAGACTCTGTCTTCAGCAGTAATACACTAAATTGAAGTTAACGCTCAGGGAGGATTTCTGAACTCTGGAGGTAGTTTTAATGCTTAAACTACCAACTCCAAAACCACTGCAACCACTTTGTACTCTGATGGCCTACTCAACTCTTTAGTAGATGCTATATCCATCCAGTCAGGCCAAACCAAGCTTCTACAAATGCTAACTGCTCTTATGAAACAGAATATGAAAGTTCTGCAACCCTAGAGGGAGGTTGCAGAACTATGCCTAGACTGTTTTGCCTAAACTGTTCATTCATCAAGAGCTTCAAGGAAAACTAAGCAGGAGTCTTAAATCCCACAGTTTAACAAATTTAACATTAATTAACCTGATATTCTGAGCTTTGTCTTTCTCAGGGAGACACTTAGGAAATTTCATCTTTTTCCTTTCCTCTATTCAATATAATATTTGATTAATGGAAATGTTATGACATCATTTAAGCCCGGAAAAACCCTAGAGAAACAGCCAGCCCTCTGTTGAAGGGACTGTAGCCCACAGGCCAAATAATCAAACCCTGTGGTTCTCCTGCATAGAAGTGATAATACATTTAGGGAAATCAAATGAGTGAAAGATAACAGGAGGGAAAAAAAAAAAAGCAACACACACAAAAAGCTTCACAACCCCAAAGACAGAAGACAATGCTACTCTAAACTGCTGGGATAGTGGCACAGGCTGGGCATTCTAGCAGAGGTCACAAGTTAATCACATTTCACTAGCCTGTATAAACACAAATGTGCCTACTAAGCACATAACTGCCCTGATAAAGTCAGTGTAGGTATTCTTACGCTACACTGCATTGCTGCCTACAGGTACAGTGCAAGATTTTTTAAGATTATTCTACACCTAGACCTTCTGGTCACTCAGAATGTAGAGTCATCCACTACTATTTCCTTGGAGCTTCATAAAACGACAGGGCTGGATACACTTTTGTGTATTTAGTAGGGTTTTAAACTAATACGGCAAATACATATTAACAGCCTGCTTCTTGCTTTCAGTTTTCAAATTCACCTCCCTTGCAAATAGGATCAGTGCTGTCTCTGCTGTATCACCTCACTGCTGTGCAACAACCAACAGTAGATGCTTCTACCAGGGAGTTTCATTCTGTACAAAGTTATGAAAATTTTAAGCTACAGTCAAGTCAATGCAACTGCCAATACTTAGAATAAACTCTTTGCATGTAAACTGAAAAAAGATTTGTGACATCTGCCAGTAGCAGTTTTGTAAGGTTCTGAGAGCAAATTTGTCACTTGAGATTCATCTGCATTCACCCTCCCCAACTGTACATGATCATTGTTTTAAAAATAGCACCAATCTAACATCAATAAGAGACTATCTGGCTCCTAACAGAAGTCTTGGAAAGCATGTGCACGCAGTCTCATGCCTGCACGTTTCCATGAGATTTAATAGAGACACTTCAGAAGTCCTATCTGCTACCATTTTTGTTCTCTGACAGCCTACCTGATAAAGCAAGCCAAAGATAACTTTGATACTACATAACCCTGATCTCACTTTAATGTCAAAACCGATGCATTACGCAGGAGAAATAGTTTTAATGGCACTTAAGCAGAATCCAAACAGTTAAACTCCAGATTAATCACTCTATGGTCTGATCATTTGAGACAAAAAGCACTGGGTGCAAGTATTGCTGGGTCTTAATTTCTAGGAGCAGAGTACACTCTAGCTATTAGAACTGCAATTCTGTGCAGGCTAATTAGGCATCCAAATGCACAACATTCCTTCTAGGAGTCAAAGCGCCTGAAAACTTAAGTCTCAGCTACACTTGAAAAAATAAATGAGATGAGAAATAGTGTGATCACTAATTACGTAGGAAAATTTATGACTTGCTATCTGCAAGGCTAAAATGATTGGGTTTTGGTCAGAAGGAAAAGCTAAGAATCACACAGGTATTTTAAGCAACACCAGAAAGGAGATACAAGACTGAAAGCAGCCATCTCACGGATTTCAGCCAGTGCAGCTTCCCATAGGCTATACAGTCATCTGTAAAGGGTTCCTCATATTGCAATATTTTCCTTCTCCTCATAAAAGCAGCTGAAATGAGGTTAGGTAAAGTGCCAACACACGACATTGTTCTACAACACTTGAAAGTTTTCTCAGAGATGGATGTATCCACTTCCCTAGAACCGCCCCTAGGCTAACACCATTGGATCTGGAAAATGTGAAGTTCTCATTCGTTAAGATGTAGGTTTTTAGCTCTTGAGATTAGAAGAACAGATACTGAAACTCCCAAAAGACACTAAACGCTAAATATCGTTAAAGAGCATGAAACACGGCATGGGGGGAAGCTGCCTTCCTCCCCGGCCTTCCCTTGGCCGGGAGGCGGCCGCCGGCAGCACACGGGGAGATGCAGGCCAGCTTCAGGCCTCCCAACGAGGCGCGGTGTGAGACCGCTGTCCCTGGAGAGGCGGAACCCTGCGCCGCGGCCGGGCCGCCCCGAAGCGCCGTCAGCGCCCGGCCTGGCCCGGCCCGGCCTCCACCCCGCGCGCGAGGAGCGGCCGCAGGTCCCTGCTCCGGGCCCGCGGCGCGCGGAGCCGCCCCGGCGGGTGCCGCGGAGACCGGGAGCCGCCGCCCGCCCGCCGAGGCGCCGGCTCGGCCCCCAGCGCAGGCCGCGCCCGGCGCAGGCCTCAGGCCCGGCTCTCCCGCATGGCGCTGGCCCCGGCCCTGGCCGCGGCGCGGGCCTCGGGCCCCGCTCCCCGGCGGCGGCCGAGTGTCACTCACCTCGTCGCCCGACATGGCTGCGGCCGGGCGCGGAGCGGAGCGTCGGGAAGGCGAAGCAGCAGAGCGCGCAGAGTCTCGAATCAGCCCTTGCCCGCAACCGCCGCGCTCGCCTCTTGCATCAGCGCCCAGCGCTCCCCTCCCCCGCTGCGCCGCGCCGTGC
The DNA here is from genome assembly GCF_036370855.1 of Dromaius novaehollandiae. NCBI lineage: Eukaryota > Metazoa > Chordata > Aves > Casuariiformes > Dromaiidae > Dromaius > Dromaius novaehollandiae. The sequence goes on along the minus strand of NC_088113.1, from coordinate 1,878,716 downwards.
TCCCCCGCGAGTGCGCAGCCACCAGCGCCGCCGTGCGCACGCGCAACCAGCCGCAGTGCCTCTCGGGAGCTGTAGTTTTCGGCGCCGCGCCTGCGCCGCTGGGCGGCGGCGGCGGCGGTTGGCGGATTGTCCGTGCTGCCGGGCGAGCGGGCTGCGGTGCGGGCCGGCAGCTGACGAGCACCTCGCTGGTGCGGCGCCGCAGTGCCAGCGGCGGCGGCTCCGGCAGGCAAGGCTGTCCCCCCAGGCGCGCCGGCTCAACGCCAGCTCCGGGCATGCGGGGCAGGCGGGCGGCGGCCGCCGCGACCGTTACTGCTGCTGGGAGCGGCGGCGGGCCCCTGCGAGCCCGGGCCGCACCGGGGCGGGCTGCTTGCCCTGAAGTGGCCTTGGCGGCCCAGCGCGCCTCTTCCCGGGATTCCCCGGGCCCAGGGAAAGATCAGCTTACATTGATTCTTTCCCAGGTTTACTGTGGTCAAAAGCGTGAAGGGGATGGGAGCAATAAATATCGGGAAATGCGAGGGCTGAGGCAAAGGGGGTGGGGGAGAGCTGGGTGGTTGCTCCGAACGAAGCAGCACAGAAATGTAATGCTGGTTTGTCCATCATCAAAAAAGAAGAGCTTTCCTTGCTCTCTCAGAACCCCTGAGGTGGGAAGGCAGCTCTGGAGATCATCTGGTCCAACCCGCAGCTCGTGCAGGGTCAGCTGGAGCAGGCTGCTCAGGACCATGTGCTGATGGGTTTTGAACGTCTCCAAGGATGGAGACTCCACAACTCCTCTCGGCAACCTGTTTGATCATTTCCACAGTAAAAAAGTTGTTTCCTATGCTTAAGTGGAATTTCCTGTATTTCAGCTTGTGCCCACTGCCCCTTGTCCTGTCACTGGGCACCACTGCAAAGAGCCTGACTCTCTTCTTTACTCCCCACCCCCATTAAGGTATATACATATATATACATATAATGATACTATAATCCCTGAGTTGTCTCTTCCCAAGGCTAAATAATCCCAGCTCTCTCAGCCTCTTCTCATTTATCAGATGCTCTAATTCCTTAAAACCTCTTCCTCATTACATTTCCTTTATAATAATTAATAAAATAATTTGGTACTAATAAATGACAGGATTACTTATCACAAAATACATTTTAAAAATCTGTCCTCCAGCCAGCTCTGTTTGAATTTAAAAGCTCATCAATTTCATACAAGATTTAATGTTAACAAAGAAGAAAGTAATCAGCCCAAGCATGTTATAGGGTGTGTTACATTTTAATATTCTCAGACTATTTAGATTCTTGGAGTCACATAAACTCCCATTAAGTGGTGTAAATTTGCACTATTCTTTTTTACACCAGCAGAAGACTATGCCCACTATATCATTTAACTCATTTTAAATGACAGCATGAAAAGATTGGTCATTTCTTTTACCTTTGGTCTTCTTTTCATCTACCTTTCTTGCCTCAGTTGAAACTGAGGACCTCCAGCACATTCCACATGCAAAAAATCATCAGCTTGGAGACATACCTACCAGGAAAGGGGCAGCTTTAGCTTTTCCCAGTGTGTCTATATTATTTTTCTGTAAAACCTCAAAATACTAACTTAAAAAGTTTATTTCTCTTTTATGCTTAAGTACCACCACCTCTCTGGGCATTTTCAGCGTTTGTGTCTTTGTCACTTGCTGTTAGTATGTCACAGGCATGGCATGGGTTTTCAGGTAGTGCAAGCAGCTGCTACTTTCATCCGGTTGGTAAGCTGAGCAGCCTCATTCAGTGTTGCTGCACCACTGAAGATGGTATCCCACCAAGTATTTTTTCATTCTTTTGCTGTAATTGTTTGCTTCAGCACTCCTGTTGTATTGGACTGTTCACACTGAACCCTTTTCATTGGCATGAAGCCAGAGTGCAGGTATTGCTAATGACAGCGACTACATTTGCCTACCTTCAGCCCTACACCCACAACACTTCCAAGAGCTCATGTAGACAAACCTCTTGTCCTGAGGCAGGATAATTATATTTTCATATCATCACAAATTATGTTTGTCTAAGCTGTTCTTAAAAACCACCATGGACAGAGATTCTCTGTGCAGCCTGTTCGAGTGCCTAACAGCCCTTACAAAAAACTTTCATCTTCATTGCCACCAGTTAATCCAATTCCTGTTGCAGTGACCCCTGACGACACAATTTGTTCTGATTATGACAACCCACTGTCCTCTGGAGTATCACTATGTCCTTTCCTGTCTTGTCGCCACAGCCTTTTGTTTTCAAAAGATTCAAATCCAGCCCCTCCCACCTTTCTCAGGCACCATTTTCCTGGTCTCTTTTCATTTTTGTTGCTGTCTTCTGCACCTTACTTACTTATGTCCATATATCTTAAGTGCAGTGCCCACGTCTGGAATTAGTACTTCCATCTGATAACTTGCAGATGCCCAATACAGCAGTATAATTACCCCCATTGTCTCATAGATAACATTTCTGTTAATATCCTAGAATAAGATTCACCATGTTCTGCAACAGCATTGCTTTGGTAGTAACACTTGGTGACCAATTACAACTCTGAAATTTCCTCCAGTCAGGGAGCCTAACGAGTAATACATAACATAATGTTATGTACATACATAATACAGAATACTTGGAAAATGTCAGAAGAAAAGATGGTGAGAGCCACTTAAAATGCTCTGCTGGAATTACAACCTGATCTTCAGGTAGAAACCAGTGCTCAGCAGTATGGCCCCAAAAGAAAGGTGGAGATGCTGCCTTTGAAGCTCTTGGATGCCAGACACTGAAACATCAAAGGGATGCCTGGGAGATCAACTTATATTGATTTTTTCCCCCTCCTCTGCTGCAAGACTATCCAGGCTGCAGCATTTTCCAGTTCTGTTCTCTTTTTTGCTTTCCTTGTGAAATAAGTAAGTTCCAGAAACTTAGAGCACTGGCTGGTACATTGTAATTAGTTGTTGCCAATGACAACAGTTGTCCAAGAATAGCTGGAACTAGTATCTTTGATCTGATACTGGGGGGGGGGGGGGGGGAAGTCCTACGTGATATTTGGTAAGGAAAGCACAGTCTGGGTTATAGAGGCTGCATAAACACACAGATAAAAAGAGGGTTTCTTTTTCTTTTTTTCTTATTTTGTTGATGAATAACAATCCTGGAAGATGAAAAACAAGGTGTATGATGCAGCATGTCAGGTAGAATTGTGCACTGGAAGCGTTACGCAGTTACAAAAGTTAGTTTGAAAGCTATGGGCATTCAGAATCTAGGATGATTAAACTTCATATGCCACCACTGAATTGAGGGGATGGCACAATGAAAATCATAACTGTGAAATACACTTCTGGAGGTTGTGGGCATGTCTTCCCACTGAGTCTTACCCAACCCTCCAGAAAAGGACCTTGCCAATTTGTCCTACTAAATTTGGAGCCCCTGCTCTAGAGTTCCCTGTGATAAGGCCATAGTTTCATACCGTGCGAAAAGCTGAAGATATCAGATATCTGTTGTAAGTAGCTATTCTCATGTACAGAAACTGAGATTACTGGATAGTACATGGCTGTTTCGAACTTAGCAGTGAGTGTTGTATGATTCCCCCAAAAGCAAGAATTTCACACTGGGTACTGTTAGGTGATGGCCAGACTTCTCTCTCTGTACAGGATGCAGACTATTCCTACACAATATTGGTGTAAGTCTAAGCAAAATTTGAAATTTACAGGAGTATTGAGCTTTTAAGTGGATTTTGTTTAAGTTTTGTGTAAGTCTGATTTTTTTTTTTTACTGAGTCTATGCATAGCATGGAATTCTGTTCTCAGTAAATAACTTCATTTTAAAATCTGTAGTCTAAAGATTGCAATGGAATGAGCCTTGTTAAAAGCTGGGCTTAAACTCACTGACACAGGCAGGCTTAACCACTGCCTTTCACTGAAGATAATTGTAAAATATGTTTGTGCCCCTATTTCACCCGAAAGAGAGGAAAGTGCAAGCAGTTTCTTAGGATTTCAGATATTCCGATGCATAACAGCACAATGAAACAGGGAGAGGAAGGATCCTTGAGGGAAATTTGGACAAAACAGGTCTGTGACCTTAGGGAAGCCCAGAAAATGGGTGGAGTAGGTTTGGAGAAGAAAATAGCCATATAGAAAAAGAAAGTTTTCTAACAAGGCATCAGAGACAAAAAGGACCCATCTGAGGAACCATCAGACAGAAGAAGCCTACAAGACTTAATTACAGCCTGATGGTGAGGACATAGGGAGAGATCTGAGTCACAGCTGAAGCCCCAGTTGATAGGTCGAGTGATGAAATCGTTCTGGTGGTAGAGAAAGGGAACAGCTGAAAAGTCTTGAGGAGACGATTCCAACCCCTTCTTGTGGGTTTGATTTTAAAATGAACATTTTTTTAAAAGTCAAATTTGCATTTCAACAAGTGTGTTTATACAGTGAGGAAAGTTCTTCCCAAAGGGATCCAGCATTTGGTCAAAATGCCTATTGTCTGGGCTTCTCCCAACCCACAGTCTAGCACCATTCAGGCTGAGAACAAGTTTTTTCTGTCTTTCACCATGCTTTTATCCACCCAGTATCTGAAATCCTCAGTAACTTCATAACCAACCTCCAAATCTATCCTTACTCCTCTTTGTTGTTATGATACTTAAAAAAGCATGGCAGCCCTAAGGCTGCTAGCCTGCTAGATTCATGGGCAATTTTTTCTTCCTCATCCCTCTGCTGTTTCTGGTCTTTTTCTTGTTTTCATTCATGAAATAAAAACAAAATTGATTCTATACTTGCTCTCTTTTAAGGCAGAGTGTCCACCAGTGTTTTGGAAAACTGGGAACTGGAACCAGAAAACAATTTCCAGAGCATGATTAAATTGTTCATGAGACAGTGGAATGTGCCATCATTAGCCATAATAAATCCATCTCCTATTCCAGAAATGACTGTGCTTTGTTGCCAACTGGAGTAAAGAGTAGAATCATTCTGAACCAACATAAAACAATTAATACTACATTGGACTACAGTTGCATGAGAATGCAAACAAACTTACACGTTTGAATCTCTTGGTGAAATTTTAAGTAGTAGGTTTAGATTAGATAGTCACTTTTGGACTGTTTCAGACACAGACAGCATACAAAAAGGGTGAAAGTTATCATCCAAGGTTTAATTTCATGGTAACTGACAGACTCAGCAAAACACAAGCCAAAGTCTGTGGTCCTAAAGGGGAAATACATTAGTTACAGTGTCAGTTATCTTTAATGCAATTCTACTTACAAGAATGTACGTCTGCTTTTTTGAACTCAACAGATAGTCAAGCTACAAGGATGGTTTCCTCCTGCCAGTCCATCTTTGACTCGCTTTACCCATCAAAACCTTTTATTCTCTGCTTTCTTTGGTCTTCTGTATACAGAACATTTCTCTTCAAGTGCTTTCTCAGATGAGGAAAAGAACTATACATCTTCTCACTACCAGAGATTATTTTCCAAAACCTACCACTATGAAGTTATGGCCTTTTCCTGAAAGGCATACTCCCATGACCAGTGGATGTATTTACTTTCTTTTCCATCTGGAGCAACCACATGGTAAGGTATACCTAGCAGCTATTCCTGGCCATCCTCTAGAAGATGCCTTCCCAGTTTTCTCCCACCCTATAGTCCTGAAGATCTTTAAGAGCTTGGTGGAAAGTGTTTTCCCCCAGGAAAGGTACTGTCCCTAAAACAGGGTATAACCCTGGCATTCATGATCTCGATGACATGGCTCTTCAAGCTTCTCACAGCTTGTTTGCCACTTCTCTACAGTGGTGCTCCTGCGGGTGATGGCTGCCTCCTCAGAGAAGAGCAATAGAGATTATGGCAGTAATTACTCCCACTGGTACCATTTTCTTCCTGAATGGGGTTATTCTCTGAACCTTTTCCAATATCCAACACTAAATCATGTGTGAGTCAAGAAATAGATTGTTTGTTTGTTTTCTTCCCCAATCCTTGTACCCCTAGGACCGGGAAATCCCATCACACCTTGAATGCCAAATGCCCAGTGGGCATCATCCTTCTAGCTGCATAGGACCAAGCTTTTCAGAAAGTCTGCTCACCTGTTTGTATCATTAGCTGAGATACACAGCAAAATGATCTCCACACAGAGACTAACTAAATAATAGGTTGTATCAAGATTTAGCATGAGAGAGACAAGATTGACTGGCCTGAAGTGACTGGAGCCCATGCTACCGGCATTCAAGCTACATCACCTGTCTCACAAAAATGCATCTCCTGCAGAACTGCCTAGAGCTCTCTTCATCAAGCAGTCTGCCCCCACTAAGCTCCCAGGAGCAACGCTGTGCTCAGCAGAGCATCTGTGCCGAGTAAAGGCTACTGCTGGGAGCCAAGCGCCCTGTACATGGGCAAGCACTTGAAGAGGAAAAGCCTGCTGCTTACCAACATAATTGGATTTCAAGATTTGTCCTTCACGTGCGCATTCATCTGTCACCATCCTTTGCCTCTTCGTCTTTTATCCTTGCATCCTGCATCCCTTGGGATTCTGCAGCTACGAGGAGCTGCTTAACATATGGTGCATAAGGAAGAGTGAAGCGTGAGTGCAACTGTCGGACACCACTTAAGTCTCTGGCCCTGTCGGCCACAGACATGTGCATACCTCAGCTTGTCAGAGAAACACATTCATGGGTTTGAAGCTTATTTCAAAGGAACTATTCTGATCTCAGTTACATCTATTAAAATCTGGAGCTGTTCAGTGGCACGGAGCCAAAGAATCACTGTTTTCCACAGGTGCAGGTGAGAGCATAGCTGTTCCCGGTGTCCTGCTGCATCCTGGAAACGCTCCTGACAGCAGCTCTGCCGATGACATTATCCCTTACTACATTTATTGAGAGTCGCTTTATCTCTGTCCTGCCCGTCAGACTGCCTCCATTTGGTGATGGTTAGTGTCTGGAAAGGGAATTAAAACATAACGCACAGTCACTTAGGAAGGCAGGAGACATCGCCCTCTGCCCGCTCCGAGGGCTGCCGCGGCCGCCCCGCGCCGCGCCCCGCGCTGCTGCAGGAGCCCTTCGCCGCCGCCGCGCTGCGTGTGGCGCCCGCGCCGGCCGCCAGAGGCCGCTCGCGCAAAGGCTGTGCCGCGGCGCGGCGCGGCGCGGCGGGCGGCCCCAACCGACCCCAACGGTCGCCTCACGCGACCCCAACGTCTGCGTCACGCGACGCCAACGGCCGCGGGGCCGGTGCCACGCGACGCCAACGGCCGCCTCACGCGACGCCAACGGCCGCGGGGCCGGTGCCACCCGACCCCAACGGCCGCCTCACGCGATCCCAACGGCCGCGCGGCCAGTGCCACCCGACCCCAACGGCCGCCTCACACGACCCCAACGGCTGCGGGGCGGCTGCACCCGACCCCAACGGCTGTAGGGGCGGCCTCACCTATCCCTCCCCCACCAGTCGGGGCTGCGGGGCGGCCCCACCACTCCCGAGGGGCTGCAGCCACCCACAGTCCTCGCCGCCGCCCCACCACCAGGGGTGCTGGGAAAGGAGCTCTTGAGGTCTCCGCTAGGCCTCATGGTCTGAAGTCATGAAGGGCTAGCAAACAGAAAGCCAGTATGTATGTTTGTTCCCCTGAGCAGAGTCACAAAGCCTGAAAACGTGCAAGCCAATAGAAGTGACTGATCTAATATATTTCTTTTAACTCCAGTCAGTTTAAACAAATACATAAAGAAGCGAGGTGATTAGCCTGTCCGGTACCCCTACAGCTAGGCTGGATGCTTGCTTTTATGAGGACTCGGGCCGCTTGCGCGCAGCAGGGCGATGCAGTGTCCCACAGGAGCACCGTGCTGTTTCTCCCACCCCTTTCTCAGGACGGGGTAGCAGGGGACAATGTTGGCTCACAGGAGAGCTCAGACCCTTTTTTCGGATGGTTTTATCCAGCCATATCTCACCTGTAAAAACACCTACTGCAGAGGTTCACCTTGCGACTGATTGCTCATTACTTGCATAGGAAATTTGAAACACACCGTTCACTATTTTAGAGGAAAGCAGCGAAGGCAGGACTCAGTTCTTCTGTCTGCAAGTCTGCTATTTCGAAAACGGTGTTTGCAGAGATTTTCCGCGAGGACCAAACAAAGTAAGTCCTTGAAATCCACTGAAAACAGTGGATATACAGATCCTAACTGTTCTATGTTACGACTTAGTTTTGTAAACTTTCTGCCTGGCCAGCTGCACAGAGGGTCCTTCAAAATAAACATTTTATTCAGTGTATGGGAATTTCTCAGCTTGTGAATCCTAGCCCTTCTAATGTAGTTTTTATGGAAAGATTACTGCATACCTGATTTGACAGCTGTAGTCTAGATCCTGTCTAGGAGCTCCTGATCGACCAGGGAATCTTCAATCATATATTGCCCCTGCTATTGCTTTACATGACAAAGTCACAGACAAGTCCACTCAGGAATGAGGCAATACACAGCGAGAGGTTTTGCTGCGTACTATTTTCAATACATCTGGAAAATGGGAAGCAGAAGAGGAGAAATATCTTTGCCTATTAAAAAGGCAGCTAGGAGACTGGACACAGCCTGGATAAGCTCTAAACACGGCTGAGACAGAGCAAACTAGACAAGGCTTGGTCCTGTAAGGCAAGAAACTGGTTCATGTTGGATTCCTCTTGTAGGCATAGAAGCAGGACTTTGTGCCTTTTTTGTACATAAGCAAAGTTGCATCAATAATATCTATCTCCATCAGCATTTTCTCCTCTTACTAGAAACCACCTGCAGGACAATCATGTTTGAAGAGCTATCACTTTTTTCATTTAAGATTTCCCTGCCCTTGGGGTTTAATTTGGATCAAAAGTGTTTAAAACATTGTTGCTATTCTTGAGTAGCCTCCCACTCAGCAAAGACAGTGTGCACTATAGGATTAATCAGGAAAACCACCACATGCAGGCAAGTTTTCACTTGCATCTATGTAAGCAAGGAATAAATCCTAACTCTCTTAATTACTAGAAAACACTCTATTATGTGTCTGTATTCCAAAAAGTTGCATGTGGATAAAAATTTCAAAGATGTTTCTAGCAAAGATATTAGACCATGAACAATGTTTTCCAGATGTAATGGAAATACCATCTTCTGTCACATATTTCATCAGGTAAATATAGGAAGAAAATGGATACATATAAACGTATGGTTTAGACTATTTTGACATATACCTATTTGTGATAATTGACCATATGAAGCAACAGATATTTTTAAGAATTGGCAGAACCATTTTGCATCTAGCTTCTGGTATTCAGACAAAGGCCTGGAAAAAAGAAGAAAGCAGTTCCAATTTTGCTTAGATCTATTTCGAAACTTTGTTCCATAGGTACTGTCGCGGCCCGAAGGGAGTCGTTCAGGACGACCTCCCTCCCCTTGGGGCCAAATGACCAAGTTCGTGATGCCCTTGGACTGAATTAAGGTGAAACGACACCAGCCAACCAGTTTTAAGATTTATTAAGGCAAAATGGAATTAACTAACTAGACACGTCCCGCGTCACACGTTTAGGAAAAAGAGAGGAAAAGGGGAAGACACAGAGAGAGAGAGAGAGAGATATCACCACCCGTGGATCCAGTCCTCTTCTCTTGGGAGTCTCGGTGGCGGGGAGGGGGGCAGCGTCGGGAAGCTCCCGTCTGGTTCCGCTGACTCCGCTCCAGTTCCTCAGTTGTCGCAAGCAACCCCCCCCCAATCACTCAGTCTGCAGTTTTTATAGGTTCTTGCCCCACCTCTGGGAGGTGCTTCCTCACTTCCCATGCAGATTAACTGTCATGCGCAGTCCGCCCTCTCGGAACCTTCCAGAAACGGGCTGGGGCATCTGGGGGTCTCCTGCTCATGCGCAGATGGCAAATGAGTACGTGCGGTTCGTGCCCTAGAGATGACCTTCTGCCCTTTTCGCGCCCTTTTTACCTCGTGCAGGTGCACGAGGTTGTTTACCTCGCGGACGGCTCCCAGGGGCACCGGCGTAGCATTGCCCGACACGCCTTGGCAGCAGCGGCTTTGCAGCAGCAGCAGCAGCAGCAATGTCGAGACAAAACCGCATGTAGAGAACCGGTCCTCTACAGGTACTAATCTGCTTGTGAATGCATGTTTCACTTAAGCAGCAGCTTACTTTTGTATTATATAAATCTATCAGTCATTGACCTAAGGCCCATCAAAATGAATCTCTCCTAAAGGAAAAGGACAAAAGTAGATTGGGTTTTAAAAACACATTTCAGGAAATCCACTATGTCACACAAACAGAGCAAAGATACTCTGTTAAATGCCATTGTAACCTCATCCACAATAGTTTTGCAAGAACAAATGTGTCAGTCAGACATCTTAACTACCATATGCTATGCCAACAGAAGTGTACAGTGGACTGGTAGAAAAATCAGAGGCATTAGTAAATGTGCTATTCAGTATTTTTTTAATTAGCACATTATTATACAAGCTAAGAAAGGTTTTCAAACATTAGAACGATCGGCTGGGTTAAGTTAGGCTGTGCAACACGTACATACTCCTAACTGGGATTTCTATATGGTCATGGTTGAAAAATGGAAGCCTAGAATTTTGCATAGTTTTCTTCCTAGGTACAGAGATAAAAGAGGTACTATTCTAGGCATATCTAGAAAAGTTATGAAGTTGCTTTTACCTCTGACATCATGAGAATTTAGTGAGTGGCTTTGAGCTGAAGTTCACTTCAGTCAATCTTGCAGTAAGGATCTTGATTGCTTTTTGAAGTAGTTGAGAACCAAAAAGTCCAAAATGATATTTGAATAAGGTATTTGATATTATTTTCAATTGCTAATGTGACAGAAGCAAGCTGAAGTATCCCTTCCTTCACAAGATGAGGAAGACTATTCAGTCAATAGCCTTTTCAAGATCAGTGTATCTGGAGGGTCTAGAGAGGGGCTGAAAGTCATTCATTTAAAAGTAAATTCCAATGAAGACAGCAAATCTACAATGCAGGTCAGAGCCATTCAGCAATTTCAAGGGGCAGTAACATGGGAATGGCTTCATTAGTCATGCATTTTGTAACTGTGTGACTGCTCCCAAAATCATATTGAAAACAGGCAGTGGTATAGACCTTCTGTTTCACATTATGAACTTAACTGGTCCTGGGAGCAAAGTAATGCTGTGAGGCCATTATCACTCATGGAAAGCAAGGAAGAATTATATCAGTGCTTTCTGATGTGGCAGTGCTATTGCCATCATAGTTCCTGAGCCTAAATGCTTCCTAGCATTGAATTCAGGCCTTTAGAAGCATCTAGCCCAAAGGAAGCACCGGGCTCTGAGGTGTAGATGGAAACAAGGCAGTTAAAAGGTATTCAGACATCTTCACAGAAGAGGAAGCAATACACTGCTTTCCTGATTTCGTAGTCCAGTCGCTCTCTGTAATACTAAGGAAACAACCTTGGACTGAACCCGTTGGGACCCTCAACACCAAGTTAGATGTCCAGTCTTCCAAGGCAGTGCACAAACAGACCAGGATCCTCACAAATAAGCCAACAAAATATGACCAGGAAGCAAAAGTTCCCCCACTAATCTGGAGGCAGAGCACTCAGTCAGGATGTAGAAAACCAAAGGTCCCCCTGCTCATTTCTTCCTCCAGAGCCCAGAGGTGAACCCAGATTGCCCATTTCTTTGCACACATCCTAGTAATGAGGCTTCCTAGATGCCAAGGGGATAGCAGGATACTTTGTGTCTTCCTTTGGAGCTGCTATACTTTGCGTAAAATACTGAAACTATCGAAGCAGAGGCACTCAGGTCTCTGAGAAGAATGCTTTCACTACCAGCTCATAGAAACTCTCTCCTTCCCTCTGGCTCAGTGACTTCTGAGGCCCTACACTGCTGTGTATGTGCCTGCTGCAGAAATATAGGTGACACAGGAAACGTCACTGATGGAAACTCACACAGGAGTTAAGCAAGATTTGAAGGATCTGAGGAGTTTTGCCATAAAACCATACATTTCATTTTGCCCCAGGCTAAGAGAAGATACTAAGTGCCCAATTCCCATTAATTTCAGGCACTTGAACATCTTTGGCAATTCAGGTCTTTGTTTCTGGTTTTTTTTTTCTTATTGCCTCCTTTGTCTGTAGAAATTAAGAATGCTTTGGAAGAGAAACTGTTCCTTAGCATGTGTGTAGGTTGTACTTACCACTGCAGGACCTGGTGGTGCTATACAGTCAATGTAGCAAATGCACCAGAGTGTTCAGTCTTCCTTGAGAACTAACTCTGATAAATGAACCGTTGTTAAAAAAAAAAACAGAAGTAATCAGTTTTTGAGTTATCCAAGAATTCAGATGGATCTAAGGGGGGAAAAGTGCTGAAAATGTGAAAAATATCTTTTTAACACAGCCAGATGATGCAGCTAAGCAACAGATCAGGATAATTGCATCTCAGATGAAGATCAAGCATGGCTTTCTTTACAAACAATAGTATTTTTTAGATTGTTAACAGCATAAAATTGCCTTAGCAGCCCTATTTCTACATCCACCTGTCTTCAAGATACTCAAAAATAAAAAAAAGTGTTGTTTCCAGAATGCTGTTTCTGTTTCTCAGAAGTGGCATGAGAAGAAATTCACAAAGAATATTGTTTACAGCCTGAGCATGCAGGGCATAGCTACACTTAAAATCTGGCATAACAGAAACAACACTTGATTTGATCAAGACAGAGCTGAGTTGCTAAACCTAGTGCTTTAACAAAGTGTTAATCTTTGGGAAACTGACAGCAATTTAATTGTCTGTTATCACTAGAAAGACAAAAGTCTGCAGGAACTAAAAATCTGTGGATGTATACTCAAGCCTATACTTCTTCATGAAAACAAAGAAAGATTTCCCGGAACACTCTCTATAAAGACAAGCAGAGGTGTGCTTGCTTTGCTAAACACACATCTAGCAGAACTGAATTTTAGCACCAAACACATTTGTGAAAGACTAGCTGAACACCCTCTTGTGGAGCATTCATGCTGCTTAAGTTCATTTGCATTTGGCTTGACCTGGCAGGTAACGGATCTCCAGCCAGCTGCATGGTGGGCTACTGCTACAGTTGTAATCATTAATTATGGTTGCACTGGTTGTAGGTACCAATCTGCTGCAGCTTGCTGGGACAAGCAATGCTAAAGGCAGCCTACCTCCCTATCTCATCTCTAAGTGCTTTCACAGCAACAGTTTCTGTGCAGTCAGCTCAATGACTGTTTATTTTTACAGAAGGGAAAGGCCCAAACTGGTTCCCAGCTCCAGATGTTTGAAGGAAACCTGGATCCAAACAGAGCAAATGTCAATGCTCCCTTTCCCTCATTCATACTATATAGTACATATATATATATTAGTCCAGATGTAGCCCTTTTTGTCTGCAGAAGCTAATCTCCCCTTCCGACAAGAGACATGACAGAAGAGTCTGGTTCTGGTTGGTGTTTATCTTTGCAGCCTGCGTAAATGATGGACACATGTCAAATATAGTGTCTAAGAAAAAATTCTGTATTACACCAATAAGCCTGACAGAAAACAAATTACCAGTCACAAAAATCATCAAGAAAGGCGTGAATGAGATCACCCTAAACAAAAAAAAAAAAAAAAAAAAAAAAAAGAGAGAGAGAGAGAGAAAGAAAAAGAAAATATCTAGCAACATCCTTGTGGGAACTAGACCAGAGGAGGAGAAAGCATTACTAGCGGCTATGGGGTTCCTTATGGAGGGAAAGGACCAGGTTTCAGATAGCCCAAGGTACTATGCATTTAACTGTCTTTGTCTTTGAGCTACAAATAGAAAGCTAAATACAAATTAGTTCCCATCTCTGGTTGTGTTTGAACACCGGGCTGCAGGTCCAGAAAAGAAACACATACAGTGGAAAGGGGAACAAGGCACCCCTTTTCCTTCATCTGTCAATAGCACCACAGTCTTCACAGCTGCCTGAAAAAGCCTGGGTTCCCAAGGAGCAGTGAGAGGTTTCCCACAAGTGTTTCTTTCACTGTTAAGAATGCCATGAAATTCTCAATAAGTAAATATATGGCTTCATATTGAATCCTTTTCTTTATGCTGAGCCAAGTGGGAAAGAAAACAGAAATCAGGAGCCCAAGTTTCAGGAGAAGAAAAAAATAATCTTTCTCTGATCACCCTGATCTTGAACTATATCCAGCTGAAGATAGACACAAAGCAGCTGAAACATGTCTAAAGATTTATGAAGCTTTAATTCACACCCTGCTTTGATGCACACTGCTCTAGTGTTCTAATTCTGCTGCATTTACCACTGCACAAAAAAGATTTGTCTTTTAACTTCCAGTGGGGTGTTGGCAGGAGAGTTTGGGTGCAGAAAAAATCATCCCCATCTACACCTTCAGAGTGATCAAGCTTCTTGGCTACTACAGTGTGCTCTAATTGACTAAGAGGTTTGCACTGCCAGAAAGCAATGTGTTCTGCAGCCTTCTTACTGTATAAATACCCCTGAGAGCATGTTTCATTTTTGTTGAGTTCCCAAGTCATAGTGCAGCTTGGGAGACCAAGGCTGGATTGAAGCCTTGCAAAAAGAGAGTGGTTATTTGAAATGCTCTGAAATGAATCAGTCCAGGAGACTGATTTGAATCATCCCCTGGTGAAGGGACAGGTTTTGGCTTATCAGAGAGGTTGTCCATGATAAGACCCTTTCTCATTCTCATCTTAGGAGACAGTCTGCCTTTCAGGAATTCCTGCAGATGTGTCCGTATTACTGTATTAGCCCTTTTCTCCCAGACATGCAAGCAGCAAATCTCTGCCAACATCACTGGGAAAGTATCAAGGAATAAAATTCCTCTCTAGATACCCCCTTCACCTGGAAAGCTTACGAAGACTTAGGAACCCAATACACTAACATTTCTTGGACAATTTCCCTGCAGTCCTATCGCCTTTCAGAACAAATGTTCCACAGTTTTGTTCCCCCAACAGTGGTTTTGTAGCTATTGTTCTGCCCTCGATTACACAATTGCTCCCAAAGCACAGGCCAGAGCCCAGGAATCCTGACGTTTCCACTGCTGCTCACAGACACTCCTGTGAGCCTCCAGCACAGAGTGAATCATGCTCTTCTTCAGGACACAGCTTAGATGATTTTCTATGCTTGACAGTGATTGCTGCCAGAGTTCAAGTGGATGAGGTTAGCATAGATTTGTGCTGTAACTCAAGGGCACAGATACTGAGCACAACATACCAGAAGATAACAGACAAGGCAGCTGAGCCAGCACACAACAGGGAACTGTCTTGAAGGCAGTATGTGTGAAGGACAGCAGCTTCTGGTGTCTGTTCTGTTGGAATTCACAGGAGGGTCTGGGAGTCCCTAACTTGTTGAAAGATCTCATCAATAAATTGACTAAGTTAAGGATGTTGCCAGGAGGAGAGAAAATTCAATCCACTATGTATTGTTATCAATCCCTTTTTCCAGAAGGAACAGGCATTCTTCTGTTTCATGACCAAATTTATGACTTCTGTCATAAGTGAATAAACCGAATAAAGCAGTGAATAAACCGAACCACAGCAACTGGTAAAGATTAGTAATCAATGACAAAGATATATGCAGTCCACATAGAGAAGTCACATTTAGCTCATCAGATCTCTGGTAACTTATGACATTTCTTTTGTCTCTGACTGTTGCTTTTCCTTTGCATGTCTTTCTCTTTTAAACACAAGCTGAAACTTTACTTGTTTTCTCTCCCTGCAGAGGTAAGCAAGGAAGATGTACCACTTTAACTTCTTCACTTAGTCTTATGGTTTAGCAAATACAGGTGAGGCTGAGTATAGGAATAGCAGAGACCTACAAGTAGGAAGGTGAGGCATAGGACTGGGGGAGTACAGTGCATTTGTGGCTGCATCTACTACAGGATCTGGCCCTTGCAGAACTCCAGGTCTTATCAAGAATTAACTACAATTAAGCTTCCAGGAGAGGAGTGGGAGATCTAAGAAGCTTTCTTAGATCCCAGGCCTGGTCTGTAAGAAATAAGCTCAAAAGATATTCTGACTTACCTGACCTGAGCATGTACTGTGCAGTGAGATCCCCAAGGACAAACACAGTCAGGGCATGAAAAGTCCAGCTTCCCAGGATTTTGGCTGCAGGTACTTTTTGATGCTCCTCACACTCCTCCAAGTGCCAATGAAGGCCATGGCAGTGCCAAAGACTGCACAAAACACGCTGTCCCACAGGATAATTCATTAGAGACCCTTGATTCCCCCATTGTCATGGCTTTATCGCAATGTGGTCTTTGCAAACATGTAGGAAGACACAATTCCTGTACTGAGAGATGTAGGAACAAAACAATAGAGTCATTATGATCATTTTCTCACTGGGGATGTGTTCAGAGTGAATTTCAGCTGTGTGTCTTGTTCAGGCCTGATCCAGAGGCATAAACCCTTCAGTGTGGCAGTTGCTTGTAAGCTGAAATGATTGGTGCAACACTGGGTATTGGCTGGAGCTCAAATTAGCACAGCTTCTCAGAAGCCAAGACAGTCATTCTGTTAATACAGCCCTCAGTAGTTACTGGGCCTCTGAGCACTGCTACGCCAGCTTCTGTTCAGTCCAAGTGCTGTCCTTCCACCTGGCTGCTCTAGCTGAAGTGACATTAATAGGAAAAGAATTTAGAGGATTGTTGTGTTCTTGCAATACACAGTGAAGTTAAGAAAACCCAGGTCAACAGTTACATTCTTTTTTGAACAGGCAGCAATGGAAATGTTATTCTTGGAGAATCTAGAACAAGGTCTTCTACCATCATAAAATAAAAATCCTCTTTTACAGAGGTAATGTAAGCCATCTTGCTGCAAGAAACTTGAACCTGAAATGAAAGTGGAAATAGCATCCTGATCACATACTTCCCTGGAGAACTCTAACTTGCAGGCAGGAAATAAATGATTTCTACAATTTAAACTGATAGCAGCTTTTCTTAGAAACATAACTCCCTCCCATGCACTTGCCACCAACTTTAATTTTTAAACCTCAGTGTGAAAAATCCTACCTCCTCAATATAACCTTACAGGAGATCTGAGAATTCCCAGTAGCTGGTATTCATCATTTGGTAATGAAATCAATACTTGATTCTTTTCAAAGAAACATTTTCACTCTCTTTTGTTACCATCTTTGGCCACCCACAATAATGTCTACTTGTATCTTTAGTGCATACATCATGCAATTTTAATGAGGTTTTGGTGCTACTCAGAGTCCTTGCATAAAAAAAAACAAAAACAAACAAGCAAAAAAACCCCAGTATCTATAAAAGAATATAGTTGTTAAGGCAAATTGGGGATACATTGCCCTTAGCCAGTATTATTCTAGTATTCTGAAATTACTAACACTATCTAGATGATAGAGTCTTGGCCTATTTCCAGAGTAGTATTTTTGCCCATAATGGGATCATATCAGTGCAACATTCTTCTTCATATGTTGTTTTTATCCAAACAGGGTACCTTCAATAACAAGTTGTTCTGAAGAGCTGTAGCAAATATCACACCAATGAACCACTAAGTTCAATAACCATCCCTGCATTCCTTGGCCACTAATGGAGTATTACCTAGTTCTGCCTCAATGTTTTCTCTTTTCAGTCTGCTTTATCACCAGTAAGCTACTGTTCAGTAGACCACATCTACTAAATTGCAGCAACTCTGTGTGTTTAAGAGGTTAGCCAATGGTAAATACAAAGTAATGCACTTTAGCTGGACACTCTTTAATGAGGGATGAAGAGACTCAGCATTTGCCATGAGCAAACAGCATGCCCATTACAGTCATTGCAGCTTAGTGATGCACAGTTTGGAATAGCCTGCTTGCCAAAGTTAACTGCTTAAATGAATTCTTTAGGGAAAACAAGTCCTGAAGCAAAATGTCACAATGACTTTCTCATTCCTTCACCATTTTGTGTGTAGTAGCTGCCATAAACGTAACATACTATGCCCCAGGAGCTTGATCATACATGTTAGTTGTAGAACTACTCATTTCTCTCTTGAGTTCCTAGAACCTTGTTTTCTGCCCAAAATCTCTTCATAATTTTCCATAATGGGGAAGCCATTAGGCAGCTGAATATTAACCTGCCTGGAAGTTATTCCCCCCAAGGACTCCTGGCCATGGTAACCTACCTAAACACTATGGTTATGCCAACACCATACAAGCTATAAGCACTGTAGTGTGGAGCTGGTTGAGGGAAGTCTAGGAGAACAAGTTTGTGTATTAGGATTTCCAGCCACAGACAAGTGGGGTTGCAAGTAGGCTAGTGGATTGCTGTGCCCCTGCTACCAGAGTGCCTCTGCACTGAAGTTAGCTCAGAAATACCTACCCCATTCTGGTGCATGCACTGGAGAGAGCCTTTGTGACAGGATCTATCTCAAGAGCTCATGTTATCTCTTCAGAGCTATGTAGGCCTTCTACATTCCTACCACACATGAAGGAAGTGAAGGATGCTTACCTTAGTTAAAGTAAGAGCTATATCCTTGCAAACCCTTTACATCTCTAGGGGTTTTTTTAGGACTTTCAGTTATTAGCATGTCACCCAATTATTAGGTTTAGCAAATGCATTCACTCCCTGCAGGTTTTGATCCAGGATCCTTTAAAATACAATAAATCCTGTGACTACTTCACAGGGTAACTTTTAAAATCTAATAGGCATTAAAATCTAATAGGCAAACCTAAATAGGCATGTTTATTGTCCTTTCAGATAGGTATTCTTGGAAGGAATATAGTTTGGGAAACACCATTCTCCTTGACAATTTTGTCTATATATCTATTTACTTAGGAACTGATCCCCTTTGAGTTGGCAGATTTACAGTTTCTCCTTGGCATTTGTCTTTCGGGAACAAACCTAAATGGTGCAACTAGATCAAACTCTGCAGGTCTCAGTAGCTCCTGCCTGTGCAGTTTAGACAGATGTTTTCCCACAAGCTCTCCCCCATACAAGAGAGACTTTTTGGCCTTACGGAAATTCATGGTGGCCTTGCCAGTAGTAGAGGATGCTGCTACTTTGCTTTTTACCACTTCTATCTCTGTGTTAAATGCAGGGCAGTATTTTTCCTTTGATTTACAAATTCATCTGACAGGAAGTCTGCCACTCTTTAAGGTATTTAAAGCTTAAGAAGCCAGCTTCTGACCATCAATTTGTAGACAGGGATGGAGAAAAACACCCTGCAACAGATCCTGACTTCTCACAGTCACAAACCAATTCGGTTTATCCATACCAATAGCTTCTTCCCAGCGCAGGCCTTGCAGTGATAGCATGACCCTTTTACTGCATGTTCTAGTGCTGGTTTATTTGGTACATATTATCTGTCATCATTTTTATTTTTTAAGAATTCAATTCAAAACCAAACTGCGTCTTCACAAATAAAGAAAAAAAAGAACAGCAAGAAGCAGTTAGTTTAAGCCTGCCAAAAATTCAGAGTTACCACCTTCTTCAAGTTTGTTTTGAGATGAAACTCATGTTGTATTGGTAAGATGTTGTGGTAGGACCTAAACATTTTTAGAAACTCTGCTATGTCTTCACATCATACTTCACCAGATTCTTGTGAGCAAGCCCAAGCTTTTAAGCATTGAAATAATGTTTTTTCTTTTTCAAACAGTAACAGGAAAACAGACCACTATTGAGCTGTGTCTTCAATAGAATTTTCACAAAAGTAACATTCAAGCTTCAGTACATTTTGCAAAATCTCTGTGCTTTTGGAAACTGCACATGTTGCCACATGTAGCCATTTAATCTTTTTTTCTTTTATTTCCATCCTTGACACCAATTTTCTCTATTATGATTGTTACCAAGGGGTAAAAAGGCAGCAAAACAAACAATAGCAATACTTTTCCCAGAAATGCACCAGAGCTCAGAACAATACCTTTCAACACCCACTAAACAAGGAGTCACTCATAGAATGTCAGCTTTAACCTCAATCCCAACCTAAATCAAAAGCAAAGCTCAAGAGAGACTGATCTCTCAGTCTCCCCCATCCCAGGAGGCCCCTGGTCTGCAGGCCAGAAAAAGGGGAAAACAAAAAGCAGCACTTTGTAATTTAAAGAGATGTCACAACTTTCTCACTTTAGAATTGAACTGTATACAAAGTTACAGCCTCATGGATTAATCACAGAAGTTCACAGCTAAGTTAGCCATCACAAGCTGTTTCCTTTATGAAGGCTGTCCTGCTGGTCTCCTGCCCGGCTGCAGAGTGCAGCAGAGCTGGAAACCAACTGTCCTTGGCAATCAGGTGTAATGGCTGAGCACAGCTGTGGTGTTTGTGCTTCCCAAAGGAAAATGGAAGGAACTGCTCCAGACTTACATGTTCTGTGCAGCTATTAAGCCTAAAAGGAGAGAGCCAAACAAGTGCAAGAAACGCTGTTTTCCTTTTTGCCTCATGGACTTTGCTTTTACCAAATATTTCTCAGGCTTTCATGGAGTCCTCTCCAGAGCAGAATGGTAAATCAGAGTGCCCTGCTGGAAAAAAATGTTATTTATTTTAGAATCTCTGTTGTCATGAGCATTCAAGGTATCAGAATGAACTATCATAAATTGCTCATATATTTAACATTCTATTATAGCCCCATAAAGTCTATGTCTTCATATGCAGAACCACAGTGCTTCATTAGAAAAATGCTAAGTAACTATCATCTTTCTTGCTGAATCATGTATTTTCCCTGAGCTGTAGGAGATTTGTCTTTTTTATCCCCCAGCAGAGAACAAAGTCTTGCAGTTGATTTGGTACTACGGCAGATGGGAATATCTTGTGGTGATAGGAAACAGCCTGGTACTTATGATTGTGATTGTCTGGTGCTTTGAAGATATTTTCTGAGGTCTGTTGCTTGCTTCTTGTTTTATTTTTCTTCCATGTCTCTCATACCAAGTCTTAGCTTAGTGCTTATTTCATCATTTCACCATCCTTTACATTCATGGTTGGCCTGTATTCACAATGAGTACACGCATGTAGAGTTCTGGTGAAATATATGTCCATTTACTACTGGTTTATGGCAAGGTTTATGTCTTTGATCCAAGGAATGTGTTTCTGTCTGTATAGTAAGTCTTGAGGAAATAGTGTGACCATCAGAACATCTTCTCAGAGCTGTGCTCTGTCAGTTGCTATAGATCCTGTCATTTTGCACCTCTTACTGCCTTCTTAACTGTTTGTCATTCCCCTGTAGCTGGGAATCCTTTTGCTGCAGCTTCATGCACCAGAACACTAGTATCTTGTAAGCACAAATAGTACTGTGCCTCTGGCAGATCTGTTTCTCCATTGAAGGATGCCTTGCCTCTTAATTTCTTTGCACTGTTTTATAAGACAGTCACATAAATTTTAGGAGCTAGTTCAGCTTTACCATTGGAATGGCTGTAGTCCAACGGTGTGATGAGGTGAACTGTTGTCTACAGGTAAAATGCAGGAACTGCTTTCCAGTACACTGAGGTACATTGGGGCGCTGCACATACCAAAACTTTGTCATGTGTCTAGTATGGCAGTATCTACCTGACTGTCCACTTCCTATGATTCTGCATAGTAGACTCTACTGATAATATCTAATGGGTTGGAACAAAATTCTCCTTTAACCTCTCTCTCCTTTATTTTTTAATCATGAGATTGTTTTAAATTTAGGAAAAAAAGTAAGGAGCTATTTATACATACTAAACCAACAGCTCAAACTCTGCATAAACTGACCCAAAGCCCACACAAACAAATTGAAAGACTCCCACTGCCTTTAGGTGGGCCTTAGATCAAAACATGAAGGCAATCCTGCTAGATCACGCTACATCTGAAATTCTGTCAGATTTGTTCCTGGTCTCACAGTCCTTCTCATCAATGCCTGTATCTCAGGCACTTGCAGAGTGGCGGCACTCCTGGGTCCTGAACCAGACTCACATGCCAGATTTAGTTAAGTCAGCTGAACTGGACAGGGAGTCATGGGCTGAGATGGCAAGGCTGCACTGAAGGCGGGACAAGTCCCAGCAGCAAAATCTACAACTCCAGCTCTGCAAGCTAAATTCATACACCTGTAGCTGTCAAACCACATGCCTGGTTCCTCACCTTAGCAGCATGCTAACCCTACTAAAGTCATTTATTCATTAAAAAACAGCCAAGTTCCTCTAAGGTCTATGATTAAGGCACTAAACTTGGATTCATGAAAAAGTTTTACTGTTGATTCCCTCTGGGAAACTGTCCAAATGAGTCAGGATTCGATTCAGAGCATCCAAGAGGAAATACTTCATAGCTTGCTGGAAGTCCAAAACCTGAGTCATGTGTCCAAGGTGCTCAGTGCAATGGATAGGTGCAGCCAAGTGGGTCAGAGCTTTGGAGCCTGAACAAGAATTTTGGGAGCAGCACACTAAGAAGGGAGCAATAAATTAACCAGGGAAACAAAATGTACTTTTGTCAGTCTCTCCTCAGTTTGCTGTTTGGTTGACCTGTAAATGTGTGTTAACATGTAGCTACTGTATTTCAGGCAAATAGTTTGCTTGTTCAGGAGAAATGCCTAAATTCTGTGTTAAAAAACTGTAATATCACTCTCCACAAGCATATCAGAAAGAGTCTTAACTTGTACTTACAAACCTGTCCATCCTTCCATGTCAGGACAAGAGTCTGTGCAGCTTTTAGTACAAATGGCATCACATTTCACACTTTTATCTCAGGAACACTGCTTTCTTGCATTTGGCTTCATTTCAATACAGTGGCTTGTCCAGAGTTCTGGCACTCCCAGTGCTGTCCTCTTTGCCCCCACCATCCACTCCATGGATATCTGAAGTGCCTACTTCCAAGAACATGCAGCAAATCACATATAAATTGCATGGGGAGTAAAAAATAGGCACCAACAGACTTCAGAAGTCCCTTCCTTTCTAGGCCAGTTGAATGGGTAACTTGGTAAAGTTGTGAGGATAAGGAGCCTGGCAATGACAGTGCTGGTCTTTGCTGAGCATACTCAGCAATCCCCCAAAGTGGCCCAGTTTAGGAGAAGTATAACTCTTCTTTCCTTTATTTGACAAGGTGTTTTTCTAGTTGCAAGTTTCTGCTTGAGCCTGCTTTATTCTCTCTCATCCTGTTCAATTTCTGTAGGATTTCCTATTGAACTCATGCCAGTTTTGCACACAATGCTCCATTAAGGGTATGTTCCTGGGAGGAAATTTTGAATTGTTCCAGATGCTTTACTTCATAAACTTCAACAACAAATGTAATTCTCCTGCAATCCTTCCATTTCCCTAGCTCAACCTGGTCAGGGATGTACTGTCAGCATATCCACATTTCTTATCTGGAGTCACCCAACCTGACCTTCCATATGCTTTAATCTGAAGTAGAATGTTGCAGCAGAAGGAGAGAATAGCAAAGGATGAGTGCTAATTGATTTGACAGCAGCAAATGCTGCATTTGAGCATGCTGATCTACAGTCAAAAATGGCAAAAGTAGTACTCAAGTGGGCTGCACAACAAATAACAGTATGTGTAGAGTCAAGAATTGGTGCATTTGTAACTCTGCATTAATAAATGAAGATGCAGCAAATTTGGCTCTTCACCTTGCACTATTTTATCAGTACTCCCTAGATTCTGCTGATGTTAAGACTCCTAATTGAGCAGAAAGTAGGTGATGGTTTTCTCAGTCTGTTTTCACAGTTCTGACTTTTAGCTTATGTACTTCAGTTTTTTCTTTTTGCCTCATGTTTAGTACTTTGAACACTCTTCCTCCTCCATGAACTTCACATCATTTAGAGAAACTGGCATAAATGGCATTTATGATTCTCTGCAATACTAAGGAGATACAAGCACTTTCCAGCTTGCAGTGGTAGCCCTGGCACTGTTTTAAAGCACAGAAATGAAGGTGACACCCTCTACCCATAGGGCAAGAGAGATGGAGCAAAAGGATGCGTCTGTGCTGGACAAACTGTGTTGTCGTTCTTTGCCAAAGAACGCAGTCTTCAAAAGGAAGACTTCAGAAGAAAGATCTTGGAGACAGAAAATAATGTGCTTAAGTAAACTCTAAATATAGTAAGAGGAAGTCAGAAACAGGAATGACAGCATTTCAGAGAGCAGATAGCCTTTCTGTTTTGAAGTTATTTGATGCAGTGGATCACATCTGCAAGCACTCATTTGAAACTCCTTTCTTGAGGTTATCTTGCTATTCCTAGTGAAGTTTTGTCCCACTCTTCAGTGGTCTGTAATGTCTTACGCTTTTAAGTTCAAATGCTTGTTAATGGCTCTTCAAAGCAAAGAGATAAGAAACCGCTCTGACCTGACCCTCAGGCTGAAAACAAATTTCTAATGGCCTACCACGGAGGAAAGAAACAAGCATGAGTCAGCATTGGTTTATTCATTTACTTCCAATATTTATATATGCAAACAGAATGGTATAATTGATCACAAATATTATTACAAAAAACTTGTCTGCCTATCCCATAGTTGCATATTGCCATTAGGAGCTGTAAAGTTTGGGCGTCTTCTCTGTAAAAATCACAGAAAACTCCATGGAGTTTCTGGATAATTTTTCTTTTATGTTTAAAAGTATGCTCAAATCATTTTTTTGGATTTGAAGAAATAATTCATTTGCTTATGAAAGATTTCCAAAGTGACCGGTTCTTCAAACATTGACATATTTTCTTCTAGTGGACAGACTTTTTGAATGGTATGAAAACGTCTGCATGAGGTTTCTGTAATGATGAAAGTATTCTGATTTGTTGACAGAATGGTCCCAAATAAGAAACTTGATTTTCAAGTTGACCCAAAGCTAAAAGGCCTCCATTTTCAATCCTTCTTTAACTAGATTGTATTCTCCGCAATTTGAACCATGCTATTTCTATCAATACAATCCTAAACAAAGCTTTATTTATTAAGATTTCATGGAAATATAGAACCATGCACAAAAAAAACCTGTGACTAAAAATACTTTCTTTGTGTTCAAGGAAGTGTGTTTAGCCCAATGAATCATTAAAAGGATGAAAATAGCAAAGTTTTCTACAAGTTTAGTATTGAGATGTCTTTTTCATGTTTGTTACATAAATTATAGTGATACAGCTATGCTTATTAATTATTGAATTCCAATCAGAATTTAAGTAAAGGAAGAGGTAGAAACATGACAAACATATATGGATTGTGCCTATTATTGTGAAAGTCAGGATATCTGTATCTATTTAATACAAGAAAAAGGAAAAATCCTAGAAATGGAAAGGCAACAGATTTGAAATGGATAAAAAAGTATTACCTTGATGAAAAAAATTTGAAACTCATAGTCACAAGGTAAAATTGAAATCAAGAGCTTAACAAGATTCAGAAAAGGACTACAGATTTATATGGCTAACCAGAATATTTGTATTTACCAGAAAGAGGACAGAAATTTGGAAGAGGACTGAACTCTTCTGCTTCAGGAACTAAGTACTCTCACCAGGTTAGCAGGAAATTTCTCCTGCCTGGTGGCGGGTGTCTAACTAGATAAGGCACTAGGCTAGTAGCATGTTTTATATACTTACATATTATCTGCCTTCTGACCTTTATGTATTTTTCAGTTTCTCTGGATAAGGAAATAGCATCACCTCAGTATCTGTGGTATCTCCTGGGTGGTTCATATCACAAGTACAGGCAAATTAACAAAACAAGACATTTGCAGAAGTATTGTTTACCAGTCGGGAATTTTCAAAGGAGACTACTACAGTTACATGCTTCATTAGGTACACTCAGCCCCAGTCCAGTTATTCAAAGAAAAATAGCAATGTTTAAGTGTGACTCCTGTAAATTAGTTATAGGTGTTGTAGAGAAAATAGTGAACTTTCTATTCCTGTTGCAGTAGTCAGAGAACTGAGAACAGAGGCATGTCACAAAATCTGAGCTGAGCTGAGAGTTTTCTCCTACAGTTCCAAACAGAACTAAAAAGGCAAAAGGCCAAGTCCCTGGAGCTATAACCATCCAGGGCTGCGCCAAAGCCAGAGCTAGGCACCAGCTGAGGGCTATACCGAAAACAGCAGCATGGAAACTGTTTGCTATTAACCACTCACTCGTACTTAAAAAGTAGACAAGTTTGCCCATGCCACAACCTTTAATTCCTGCAGTTCAAAAAAAGAAAAATATGCAAGTTTGATAGTTTTTAGGAGGGAACAACGTCAGGATCTTATGCATCTTACCCATGTAATTTACAAAGGACATACCAACCTTACCTCCATGTTTCTAAAACAACTTGTGATGTAATATACCTCTTATTTGATTTTTTTTTTAATGAAATTGGCATGGCTTGAATAAGGCTTATCCAAGAATGTTTGCATTTTTATGCACAGACTATATGGGGGAAAAAACACAGGAGAGGATGAAAGCATCATCTTTTACTGACCACCACTGAATCTTAGGTACAATTCATTCTTATTCACTAAGGTACAGCACATCAACACACATCTTTATCTGTAGCATAGAGCTGGCCTACAGCAAAGGTTACAGCAATCACAACTATCATATCTGAAAAGTAACTAGTTACTGCTTAGCAGTTAAGTCACTGAGTACAAACGACCCCAGTCAATCAGACCGTTGTCTACCGACCACAAGAACCTCTGGGGAAGCTGAAGAGTCTATAACAAGCTGTACTGATATATTATATTTGCACAGCTATATTGCTGTATTATGTCCATACAGATTTTTAGAATCTGAATCTGTAAAGGACAAAAAATAGAAGAGAGTAGAAAACTAGTAAGAGATAGTGGAAACAGAAACAGAAAAAAGAAAGGGAAGAAAAAAGAATCAGAAAGAACAAGAAAAGACAAGAGACATCCTTCTCTAACAAATGTAGAACTGGGCAGATTAGGGAATCTAATGTATTAACTTGCAGGGAAGCAGGGAGAGAGAGACAAAGAAGAAGAGAGAGAAAGTTTCTGTAGCCTTTGAAACAAAGGCAGAGAAAAGCAAAACAGCTGCAAAGGTCTCTCTTCTCCCTTAATCCCCTGCAGGTTTTCCCATCTCCACACCTAATTTTCAAAGCTTGCCATCTGGTCACTTCTCTGCCCTGGCCTCTTCATGTGTGTGAGATGTGAAAATGACATTTCTGTTTCCAATATACATTACTTCCTGCCTGATTTGTGGTCTTATTACAAATCTGAAAAAGCAGCATCTAAAGCTCATTAGGGTTTTATAAAAATGTCTTGACGCTGCAGTTCAACCGAGCTAGTCCTGCTATCCATGTGCTTCACCTACGAGAGGCTCAGCAATGAACCAGGGCAGATTCAAATCTCCTGAACAAAAGTCTGCTTCCCCCCAGATGTCTGTAATGCTAATAACCACCTTCCTCACCATTCTTTAACATGGATGTAGAATAAGAACAGGCTTCAAGTAGAAGTAGTGTTCAGAATAATAATAATCCAGTACAGTGTCAGGATACCATCAGGTCACCCCATGCAGCTGGCAGGGGAGGAAGCATGTGTTGCTGCTGGAGAGCTCTGTAGGTTTGTAGTGGTTTAAGCATTGCAGTTCTGTTGGTTGCTGTTCCAGCTGGTACAAATGCTACAGTCTCTCTTTACCAGCTTTCCCTATGTTAGGAGTCAGATACTAGCTGGGTAGAGTTTTTGCCAGCTCCTGCTGAGATTTTAGCTAAGAAGAATTTCATGCCTGAGATGCAGGACAGGAACCAAAAGAATTGTTTCAAATCTAGCAAATGTGCCTCTGGTTGTATGTATTTGAAATTGAGAAGAGAGAGAAAATAAGAAAATGATGTATGTAGCTTTATAGTTTAACCTGTGAGAATTCATTAAGCTAGACTGAATTTATGCCATTTGATTTCTGAATCAGCATCTATACGGGTTCGATTGTAATTTAACTGTCCTGATTTAAATTATGACCTTAATTTTTTCTCCTGAGATTGATAGGACTATCCGCTCTTTTGAGGACCTTATTGAACAGTTTTAAATACAAGAGACTTCGTTTTATTTTCCTAATTCCTTTCCTTTTCCTCAATGTAATTCTGCTGTTGCAGGCAACAGAAACAAAACAAGATACAGTTACCAGAGGTACCTTCTGAGAAAGAAGTGAATGACACCAGCTTGGACTCCATCTGGAGACAGGCAGAACGTCACTATTTGCCAGCATTGGATTTAGAGCTTTAAAAAGGGAGAAACTGAGGACCAGGGGAAGGAGAAATGAACATGACAACTTAGGAAAAGGACCTATAACATCCTATAACAACCACCTTCCTCACCGTTCTTTAACATGGATGTAGAATAAGAACAGGCTTCAAATAAAAGCAGGGCTTTCCTATTCATGCTGCAAGGGGTTATGGCAATAGTCTTGAATTTCATCCTTCTGTAAGGGGTTTGGGTTAGCTAACATACCAAGGCATGCCTGTAATAATTTCTTTTTTTGTCTGCTGCTGTCCTCCCAGTGAGGATGCAAGATGACACCCCAGGCTAACCTCATTCACCAACATTTGCACCCATATTCACCATGTCAGCACATGTGCTGTCCCCACTGGTAGAGCAATATAAGATTTGGCTGGGAGGCAGCATTATATCCATTGCTGAAATGCCAATGGGGATTTCTGCAAAGAAGTCCAGATTTAGGGGCTGGGAGGGAATGGGGGGAGGGAGTTCAAAGGTTAATGCAAGACAGATCAACACGATTCAGACAGGCCTTATGGACCATTGCAGGTCTGAGAGATCTGTGAGCCTGACTCTAAGAGAGAGCCTCTGAAGGTGGCCTTCTAGTCCAAATCTCCCTCCAGGTATTTTAATTTGTTCTGTACAAGTTAAGTTTTTTCCCTGTTTACTTTGAATGTTGTTTCCATAATTACAGCTAAAATTTGTTTAGTTATTTTTTTAACCTCTATTTTAGTGTGGCTGTGGATCACTATATCATCTGTGTATGAAATAAAATGGGCTTAATCAGCTTCTGATAAATTTTCCCACATCCAGATGTATAGTTACAGCATTGTGAAATCCTTGGGGAACTTGCATAAAGCAGTATTGCTGTTCCTTGAATGTGAAGGGAAACTTTCTTTGCTAGTGGTATGGCAAATAATGCACTTGCTAAATTTATTACGCTGAACCACTTTGTCCCCTGCCACTATGGCAGTTATGACCACTGGCATTTTTGCTACAGCAGGTGCTGGGTTTTTACATAGCAGTGTTTAATGCTCACAGTTATTATTATTAAAACTAATATTAATACAAATTTATTTACTACCTAATAAATTAAGTAAAATAATGTAATTAATAAATAAAAAATCTTAGCTGGTGAGTTTTGTCATCTGCTTTCAGGACATGCCAAACAG
This sequence comes from Dromaius novaehollandiae, assembly GCF_036370855.1. Taxonomy (NCBI): domain Eukaryota; kingdom Metazoa; phylum Chordata; class Aves; order Casuariiformes; family Dromaiidae; genus Dromaius; species Dromaius novaehollandiae. The sequence goes on along the minus strand of NC_088113.1, from coordinate 1,849,578 downwards.
GAGTACTACAGGCATGTGGCATTTCTTCAGTTCCTTCACACGATTACACCTTGCTCTACTAAGCCTCTGAAGGTGGTCTCCAAACTTTCCTCCATGGCCAAGGGTATTTTGCCTTTCTCTGTGGCAGAGGTTCAGGATACATTATTAACACTTCAACTCAAATATGCCCACATACTATTTTATTTGCGGATCAGGATGAGAAAAGCTTGTTTTCCTTGGTCATCTTTGGTGGCTCAAGGATTTCAGGAGCCTTTAAGCCTGCTTAGATTTCTCCTTGCCCTTCTCTTAACCTTCCCCAAATTCAGAGATGTTGGTTTGCTAAGTCCAGTATCAGTCCATTTTCTTGGAAAAGACTACATTCAGAAGGCCTTACTCTTTTTTTTTTTTTTTTTTTTTTTTTTTTGTAGTAGACTGTTGGCATTAGACAGTACAGAAAATGTTCTAGTTCCTCTGTAGAAGCCAGTATGTACTTCAGTAGGTCCAGTTTCTTTAGAGTTCAGTGTGTGCACGCAGTATGAGTCAGGCTTAACACTTCTCATACCCTCATCTGATGGTTTGGTAGCCAGGTGCCCTGGATTATGTTGACAGGTGCACCAGCATCCAGCAGCATCCTGGGGATCTGATTTCCTTGTCATCTTGCGACTTCAGCTTACCTGCAGGCCACTCCTTTGGTCCACAATCCCTGGAACAGCAGGTAATGGGCCTCCCTGTTCCACAATTTATGCAATAGAGGCACTGAGCTCACTTTATTATTTTTCATACAGATCCCTAGCAAGCAATCCACTAGGACACATCCTATATCCTCTTGAAACCTCTGAGGTCATTTCCATATAAGAGCTCATCTGTTCCTGTTGCTGCTTCATTTGTGGGTTATTTTCTAAAGCTCCCTGAGGAGATATGTTATTCTGCCATGCCTCTTTGCCTAGCCACCATCCTTTTCTGCCCTTCTCCAAGGAAAGGTAGTGGGGAGTTACATTAGCAAAGCTTGCTTCTTTTCCTGACGGTTACCTTTTGTTTGCTATGTTCATTCTCCCCCAGCCCACTCCTGCCTCCCTTATCAGAGGGTCTAGTGCATCCCCTGCTGTATGCTGTGCATACCCTGAGGCTAGATGCATTGCTGGGGTCAGGCCATCTACTGCAGCTGCTTTAACTGCATCCTGGTTCTAACCTAGGACTTGTCTAGCTCTTGTTTAGAATACCACAAACAGAAGCTTTCCACTCTAAATATATTTCTGTGCTTTTACTAGGCTTATGTTCCTCTAGATTATATCATTTTTCTATCTCTTATCTTTCTTTTGAAGTTCACATAGCACAGTGATCATTTGCTACTGCAGGAGCTGCATCTAATTCAGCTTTTACAACTGCCCAGCCAGAAAGCAGAGAGCCCTGTCTTGGCAGGGCCCTCTGGGTCACTCACAGTTCAGCTGGCATCCTCACCTAATGGAGAATACCATTCAAAATATTTTTGTTTAAAGGACAGAGTTGCTGGGCCAAAGCTTTTAATTGTTCCAGGATCAGCTCAGCAGTAACTTGTTTCTTCTCTGAAAGTTCAAGTATCCAGTATTTTGCCATATTGGAAAGTACCAGGTGCATCTGGTATTTGCACATTTCCCCTTGTTCTTTCCCCTTCTGTTTTTACAGTAACCCAAGTAGTAATTGCTGCTCCAGGATTCATTTTAAACACCTCCAGCTCCTCAAAAACAGGAGTGTGAGCACTGCATAAAGAGGAAGATCTATTCCACATTTGTTATAGATGATATAGCTGCTCACACTTTCTCATGTAATGTTTACCTTTTCACTATAGCACGATGCTGTGGGCTCATGCTCAGTAATGTGAACCTTTAGTGCTGCCATGTTTTTAATGTGGAGCTGTTATGTGGCTGTTGATTCCCTGTTCTGTATTTGTTGATTATTCTTGCTTCACATTAAGTATCCTCCATGCAGTCCTCCTCTTTGACAGTGAAACGCTGACAAAGATTCCATGTTTTCCAAGCAGTTTTGCAGTTATCTTACTACTTTCATTTCATTCTGTGCTCATGAAAGTGTCATATACCTAAAGACTTACTAAAGCCAGGACATGCACCAGTGCTGCTTATCCATGGCCACAATCTTGACAAAGGAAACGAAGTTGGTCCGAAAAAATTTATTCTTGACAATCCTTGTTGGCTCTTATCTCCTTGTGTTTTCTCAATGCTTGCCAACAGCTTGTTTGGTGACATTTTGGGGAACTAGTAAATCCATGATTCCCCAGTTCTTCCTCCTTTTTTTCCCCTCTCTCTATAGGCAGGCACTACACTGGCTGGTTAGACTCAGTCTTCTCCATCTCCTCAAATTCACATTGAGGTGAAGTACATCAGGCCCACCTGATCTGAAAAACTTGAACTGAGTTAACTTTCCTCTAAACTATTCATTTCATATCATAGTCCAAGATGTTATTCCATTGCTTATGTTATATTGTGAGTTGCCTAATTAGAATTAGACATTTTCATGAGAACTGAAGCAATCAAGTCAAACTCTTCAGTTTAATAGCTTTCACTCTCCTTTAGTAAAAAGGAAAAGTCCAAGGAAAATGCTGATCTTTTATATGATGTTGTTGGAGATATTTTGTTGTTACAGATTGGGGCCCTCATTAGCCTTTCTGATTGTGTCCATACATGCTCATATAAAAGGAAACAGAAAAGGCTGAGGTACCGAATGTCTTCTTTGTCTCAGTCTTTACTAGTAAGACCAGCCCTCAGGAATACCAGGCCCTGGAGACCAGGGAAAAAGTTTGGAGAAAGGAAGACTTTCCCTTAGTGGGAGAGGATCAGGTTAGGGATCACTTAAGCAAACCTGACATCTGCAAGTCCATGGGCCCTGATGGGATACACCCAGAAGTGCTGAGGGAGCTGGCAGATGTCATTGGTAGGCCACTCAATTGTCTTTGAAAGGTCATGGCAATCAGGAGAGGTGCCTGAGGACTGGAAGAAAGTGAATGTCACTCCAGTCTTCAAAAAGGGCAAGGAGGAGGACCCAGGGAACTACAGGCCAGTCAGTCTCACCTTGAAGCCTGGAAAGGTGACAGAGCAGCTCATCCTTGATACCATTTCCAAGCACATGGAGGACAAGAAGGTGATCAGGAGTAGTCACCATGGATTCACGAAGGGGAAATCATGCTTAACCAACCTGACAGCCTTCTGCAATGGAATGACTGGCTGGGCAGATGAGGGGAGAGCAGTGGATGCTGTCCGCCTTGACTTCAGTAAGGCTTTCAACACTGTCTCCTGTAACATCCTCATAGACAAGCTGAGGAAGTGCAGGCTAGATGAGCAGACAGTGAGGTTGGATTGAAAACCGGCTGAATGGCAGAGTTCAGAGGGTTGTGATCAGTGTCACAAAGTCTAGGTGGAGGCCAATAACTAGCAGTGGTCAATACTAGGTCCAATCCTGTTCAACTTACTCATCAGTGACCTGGATGATGGGACAGAACACACTCTCAGCAAGTTTGCTGATACAAAACTGGGAGGAGTGGCTGATACACCAGAGGGCTGTGGGCCCCCCCCCCCCCCCCATTCAGGGGGACCTCAAGAGGCTGGAGAGATGGGTAGACAGCAACCTCATGAAGTTCAACAAGGGAAGTGCAGAGTCCTGCACCAGTACAGGCTGGGGACTGACCTGCTGGAAAGCAGCTCTGCAGAGAAGGACCTGGGAGTCCTGGTGGACAGGTTGACCATGAGACAGAAGTGTTCTCAAAGAGCAAAGAGGCAAAGAGGACCAATGGTATCCAGGGCTGCATTAGGAAGAGAATTGCTGGCAGATTGAGGGATGTGACCCCTCCCCCTCTACTCAGCCCTGGTGAGGCCACATCTGGAGTACTGCATCCAGTTCTGGGCCCCGCAGTACAAGAGAGACATGGAGCTACAGGAACAAGTCCAGCAAAGGACCACTAAGATGATTAAGGGCCTGGAGTCTCTCTCATATGAGGAAAGGCTGAGAGCGCTAGGACTGTTGAGCCTGGAGAAAAGAAGACCAAGGGGGGGCGGATCTTATCAATGCGTATAAATATCTGAAGGGAGGGCCTAAAGAGGGTGGGGCCAGACTCTTCTCAGTAGTGCCCAGCAATAGGAAGTGGTGCCCTTCCAAAAACAGGAAGAGAGGCAGCAGGCACAAACTGAAACACAGGGAGTTCCATCTGAATCTAAGGAAAAACTTTTTTTTGCTGTAAGTGTGACTGAGCACTAGAACAGGCTGCCCAGAGAGGCTGTTTAGTCTCCATCCTTGGAGATATTTAAAAGCCGTCTGGACACAGTCCTGAGCAACCTGCTGTAGGTGATCCTGCTTGAGCCGGGGGTAGGACTAGATTATTTCTAGAGCTCCCTTCCAACCTCAACCATTCTGTGATTCATGCTATTCTTTTATAATACCCTTAATAAATTGTTCTAGTTTCCACTTTGATGTAAATGAGGAGACTGTAGTAAGGATTCAGCCTGCCTGAGCCTTCCTTTCCTGCCTTCCTTTTCTGAGCACTGAATTAGTTTTTATTTCTATCTTTAATATCATTTCTGTAAGTAATAATGAATTCACATTGCATCCTCTTCCCTTTGCCTCCTATGAGATCCTATCTAACAATTCTTTGAATTCTTGGAAGTTTACTGGGTTTATTTTCCTGTTCTTCTACTTTCCGTTACAAAGGATCATGAATTTGAGTGTTGAACTTGGTTGTGAAACAGTTAGCTTTAAAATGCAGCCATGGACATAGTGCCCCTCTGCCTTGTGATTGCCAAATGCTCATTCCACTGTGATTCTGTACCAGCCCAGTACAACGCTAAACCTTTTTACTGCCCCTGTTCCCACCTCTAGGAAAGGTGGACCAGAGAAATGGGAAACAGTAGAAAAATAATAGTCAATAAAAGCCACAGAACATTATTACCTTTTACAAGCTGGCGAGGTCAATCAATAACATTTTGAAATGCAGGCTCTCAAACATGCTTTAATGTCACATCCCATTATACAAATTCATGTGCATCAGCAGAGTTCAGCAGTTCTGGGCCCAGACATGCCATTGACAGCCTCCACATATTTCAGGCATCCTTTGGCAAGTCCGTGAAATAACTGCAGCCTGCATCACCTGAACACAGTGATGTTCAAGAGCATTGCTGTTGTGTAACTGCACCACCATACCAGCACTAGCAACCAGTTTACCAATTCCAGCTAAGATAGATCCTCACACAGGTCACTTATGACAGAGGTTCTGAACCCATGAAATATGGCACACTGGTCATGGCATATTTGCATGGTACAGCAAAATCTGCACTCAGGGTTTGAGGACTTGCTGCAGAATCAGCACCCAGCTTAAAGTCTGCATTGATTGTCTCCTCTGCTACATATGCATTCAACCTGGACTCGTTCGCAAAAAAAAAAAATACTGCTGTCAATATTTCTTCCACTCTGTCTCATGAACTGCATCTCTCTGCTTTCTCTGTAAAGGGATGTGTAACAACCAATAGGCCTTGTTGCTGGCAATTAGTGTAACCAAGATGGCTGTTAAAAATGCATTCCCACAGAAGCTGAGAAAGGCCAACCAAGCTCTTCCACAATGCACTGTGACTGAATGTATGGAATAGCCAAGCACATGCACGTACAGCATGAATTAGATCAAAGGTGCAGCCTGATACAGTTCCAGTTCCAACCAAGCAACAACACACACTCAGGCTAAGTAAGCCCACACTTTCTTTGGGGAGGAGACAAACCCTAAGTGGGGACACCTAATCGACAGTGGGAGAATACAGCTGGCTCCAATAACCTCAGGATAGCTGGTTGACCTCTGCTCCACTTTTGTCTCCATCTGGTGCACAGCCGTAGCTAGCTGTGATTGCACTTAGAGCTAGAGCTCTTGGGCCTCCCAAGTTCAAAGTCAGCTTTGCAAAAATTTCATTTGCACCTTTTATTTAAACCAGCTTTATTCTTAGAAGAATAGCAAAGCAATGCAGGCACAATATTACCACTAACAGACCTCATGGAGCTAGATGATCAGCACTGGTCTTTAGCACATACACATATTGAGTTGCTTCATGCCATTCTGTCCTATTAAAAGAATAGCTGCACCCTATGAGAGCATTCTTCTGATGGAAAAGGGAGACAAAGAGAAGGTAACAATTCACTGTACCTAAGCCTATCTAGCAGTCAACAAGCAAAGACCTGGCAACAGTTTTTAGGCTTCTATCTTAGATGCTTCCATCCAGAGGCCAGGCTCCCTGTACAGTCAGGGGAGAGCAGCTTCTCTAGGGAGAGATTCAGAGTACCTGATTAGGAGTCTTGCTATTGCCAAATATAGGTGCTCTGCCTACTACTGTCTCAAGAGGCCTGGTTTAAATAGATTTTCTGCTTCCTCCCTTCGATAGTACCTCCTAGTTTTCTGGTTCTTGTTGCTTTAACTGTAAAATTCATAAGATCAGCCTTGTTCACTGCAAGAATAATTGACCAGACAGTATACCCTTAATCCCAGAAAGCAATATGGGATCAAGAACATTTAAATTCTCCTCAGCAGTAGCACTTGGGAAAGCCTTGTGCTAAAAAGCAAGGATAGGAAGTTTGCCACCAGAGGGACAATCACTTGCAAATGGACAAACCACTAGTGGTTTGTGGACGGTGAAAATATGTTGGTAGTCTAGAGATATCCAAGAAGAGTAAGCTATGAGAAAGAGCTATATATAGGCTAGCTAAACTGAAGGAATTGCAGTGATGCACAGGAATTGATACAGACCCTAGATGAGTGAAGCTTCTCACTCCTCCCAGACCCTGCAGTGAGCCAATTTGGCCACCACTGCAGAGGTAGGGGGAAGATGCGTGTGTTGAGGCCTCTGGACGTAGTGCTGTTGAAGGTCAGGTCTAAGTACAGTCTATTAAGTTCCCAGAACCACCCATGATCTGTCTGTTTATAGCTGCTCTTCCACCTGTCCCTGTTTAGGAGAATTCAGACTCCTGCAGCCTCTAGGAATCTAAGCCATGTAAAGAAGAGTGCTCCCTATAATGCCTCTTCCTTCCACAGTGAAACAGAATGCAACTTTTGTATTAGATGCAATTCCAGACAGCATGCCCAAACATCTGATTAAGTTACCTACACTGCCTGAAATAGAGACCGTGGACACTGCTTATTCATTCCTGTTTAGCTGCTAGATCCTTTGTATGGTTGCTGCTTCCTCCCCAGTTGCCCATTCTTTAGGTATGGCCTGCATGCTTTCTTCTTAGATATATAAAGGGGATTTATTAAAACCAAATATAAAATTATTATGTCAGGGGGCCCAGGTTACCAAGTAATTCTGATTTGTGATAGACTTCTGCCTTGTTGGCAGAGCTGCGCCTTGCGCCTGGGAAACCCCAGGAACCCTTCAGATCGTTCACCTCTGAAAAACACTCTGTTTGAGAAGAAAATACAATATTCTGCCAAGAAGACCCAGTCCAGCATGCTGGACTGCACTGCTGGACCTAAGCTCTCCCTCACCACATCCCTTCTAGTTACTGCTCACACTTCTGCCAGGCCCCAACAGGAATGCACTCTCAGAGTATTGAACAGTCATTGCAGAAAACTGCACAGAGACCAGTGAAGTGCACCAGTTATTTCCCTCCACTTCATTTCCCCCCCTCTACCACCACACACACACACTGGAAGAGTTGCTCATATTTGTTGTAGCTTCAATGCAACATTTTTACCTAAATGCAGGATTGCTATTTCAGCACTCAAGGCTAAGAACCAGTCTTGTATCCACACTCAAAAAACAGCTTAGCTAGTGGACTACTTATGCACCTCAGATTACCACATAATTTTCCTTCTTCATCTTGAAAATCTCCCCTTGCTGCTAGTCATCCCATGTGAGAAGCATATATCCATGCTTTTTCACACAACCATAATTATCACTCACCTTAATCCTTGTCTACATCAGCCTTATATCCACTGAGAAGCCACAGCAAAGAGCAGAATGCCAAGATGGTCTGCCTACACCAACCACTGCTTTCATTGACATGGCTGATGGTTTCATTCCAGGAGCAGGTCTTTCAGAGTAGGTGGCTTCATTCCTATTTGGTGACTTATGAAAGTGAGGAAGGAATCTTCTGGACGTAGCATATAGATCAGAGCCCTGAAACTATTTTGTATTTGGCCTTGTTGAAAGAGGGGACCATCTAGAGCTTGTTCCTGCCAGGAGAGGAAGGCATAATCCTGCCTCTTCTCTGAGCAGAGAGTAGCGAACTTGGCAGGCTAGATTCCTAGTTGCATACAGTTCATACAGTTCACCCAGCTCTCCTGTAGTCTACAGGAGCACAGGGGGCTGTAGCTTGTGGATATGAGATATGGTGCCACAGTTCTTGTGGACATGACCCTGGAGACAGACATATGCAAGATGATAACTTATCCCTGCAACTACAAGTAGAACAGCTGTGTGTGCAGCTGAGAATTAGAGAGCCACGGGCCTGAGCAGGCAGACCCACAAGGAAGGACTGTGTCTGAAGGCTGACCAGTTCCCATATCCCAAGCTCAAGCAACTGTAATGGGAACTCCAAACAAAACCCCATTCCTTGTCCGTGGGGTCTCAGATCTTATGGATCAGATCTAATTGCTTTTCTATGGGCTGCTGCTTCTTGAAAGAACTGTGTGTATGCACAAGTTTTGAGTTATGCAAGGTCATATTTTTTATGTGACAGCAAAGACAGTTTAATACTGGTGCAGAAAGTGAGACTTTGAATGAAATCCTAGCCCTACTGAAACCATCTTTTCCAGAGGATGCTTTCTATACCGTTTCTCCCATGTTTACCATGCAGTTACAGATGCAGCCTCAGTTATGAAATACTCTGAAAACTTGTGTGCTTTAACAGTATTCCCATTACTGCACTTGCAGTTCAACATTCAGTCATAAAACCTGGCATTTTACCCTAGTTATAAAAATGTTTAAAGTTAGAACTGTGTTGAATGATGCAAGTGCCTTCCTCCTCGCCATGCTGCTGGGCTGCCAAGAGCACAGGTAAGCAACACTCCAAGATCGGCAACCAGGAAACTGCAAATCAATTTTGGAACAACTTTAGGAGTTGTGAAATGTTTATTTTCATGCTGAAATAAAAATAGACTTTCAGTCATGTTTTGGAAAATGTATGTTTCAAGACATCTGCTTTCTGTTTAGAGAGGTCTAAGTTGCATCTAATCAGGCCAGAAAGCTCTCAACTTAGAAATTCTCCAGCCAAAATCTTTACCAAAGACCAGCCTCCTCCCATCCCCTATAGAGCTAACTAAATATATCAAATGTTATTTTTAAAGGTGTTTTTCTGGCCAAAATAATTTTTGTTTATCTTTCCTTACATTCCTTTAGCTACTTTCTCAGGTAAAAATATTTCTCAGGACAGTTAGCTACTACCATACTCTAATTTTCCTTTGAAATGTGCAGCAGAAAAGTGCCTAGGCTTATAGTGATACAATACAATACAAAAAGCTCATCCCTTTCAAAACTTTTGCATAAAATGATGAATTTTTATGGAATAAATTTATTGGGCAACATTCAATGTCTTAAGTAACCTTACATCTTTCCTCTGAACAAGGCTGAATTTCACTCAGTGGAGAAGCCTTTCCTCAAGAGGTACAGTGGCCATCACATAGGACTGCGGTCAGAAGTTTTCATCCACAAACCACAGATTAAGAACTTCTGGTACAGAGGAAAGACTTAGAGTTTATCATTATCTCACATGAAAGGGCTAGAACATGTAGATTGTTAAGACTTTCTATGAAAGATTTAATAAAATTCCAGTAAGTAACACTTTCTAAGGGGTACTTTTTCCTCCATCAATACTCCGATTGACAAAACCAAATCAGCAAGCATTGACACTGAATAGGAATCAGATTAAAATTTCCTTATTAAATACTTCTGTGTTTCTCCACCATTCTTCTTCAGTATAGAAAGGTTTAGCTCACTATTCTATAACTGCTGGAAGTAAAAAAAATACGTATTTTTCAGTAACCATGGTCTCCTCAGTAATTTAAGACTGGGATTTGGGCATGTAATCTTGAAAAGCCTGAAGTTTCTTAATGATATATCTTAATGCTTGTGTTCCAGAGTTGCACTCTGATATTAATAGATCCATCCTCTTTTTTTCCTGTTTTTGCATTGGTGGAGATGTGGGTCTCTTATGATCTATTCTCAATAGCTCTCTTGACAAGTTATCTTGCAGAAACCTCCAAGGAGGCATCCTAACTTCGCTGGACCCTATTCTAGAAAAGTCTTCTACACAATGGAGGATGTTACAATCTCATCTTTGTAGTGGTACACACCACGGAGAGGCAAGCATCACACACAGCAGGGATACTCGTCTGTGCTAGCCATGGGCTTGGGTACCATGCACCCAACAGCCAGCTGCTGCAGATTCCACTGATGGATCCAAAGTCCTCACTCCTGCACCAATTACAGGCATCCGATGGCAACTACAGGCTGCTCACATCTTCTCCCTTGGCTGAATTTCTGAATTCCTGCCATGTATCCCACAGTATAAACAGGAAAAAAAAAAAAAAAAGAGCTCAAGATGAGCTATTATGTCCAAATAAGCCTTCAAAAGGAAAGCAGCACTGGTATTTTGACATGCTCATGATCTCTGAAAGGCAGAAGATTAAAATAACATTCTGGAAGTCTCTTGTTTCAACAATATTTCCTAGTAAATGAAACTCTTGGATCCTTTTGGATGATCTTCCCAAATCTGCTGCCACAACTCTCTGGAATTCAAGATGCACACAAAGGAATGGCTTATGCACAATCAAAGTTATATTAAAGAACATTTGCAATGAGTTAAGTGGAGACAGATTCTCATTGCTTTAAAAATTTGCCAAACTCTAAGGAAAATAATAATAAGCCTAACAAAAAAAAACAGTTTTTTGTGCCCTCCTGTATATTATCCTAGGAACACAAGGCTTTGCAAGGCTTTGTGAGGATATAAGTCCTAATCTCTTTTTTAAGTTGTGGCATATGGGATAGAAGATATCAGTAACTTCCAAATGTTGCACGCTCCTGTCAGAGAGACACTGAGGCTGCCCTAAGTCACATCCAAGCCAGCATCAGGAAGTAGTGACCCTGTTGTGACTTTCTCACAGCTAATTCATCTTTGTACTATGAATATTACTTTCATGGCCACTAAAAATTAATCTTGGGCATTTACTGCTTATGTCACTAGCAGAGAGGCAGTATATTAAAAACTTCCCTAATCTGAAGAAGTATAACATGGATTTCCTTTAGACTTGGCCTGAGTTGTAGGACATATTGAAGTTTAAATGATATTGTAGCTGAAAATATGCAGAACATGCTGAAATGTATCCATTTTTAAAAGCTGAATAGGAAATAATAGTTCGCATTCTTAATTACATGGCAAACAACTCCTAAATATCATAGCTAAAGAACATGCTTTATGAATATAAATGTAAGGGGGTAGAGCTGAGCTTTTTGGAAGATCCATGCTGTATTTTATCCTGCTCATCTTTAATTGCTACTATTGTTTTCCTTCATGATTTCTTCTGCTAGATGAGACCAGTTGACCTTTATTGAGCATGGACGACTCACTTCCGCTTTATTTCAAATGCTTGCTGCACAGGCTGCAATTCTACTCTTCTTCCAAGAGTATTCATTCTCTTGCCATTCAGTTTGGCTTTCTTCTTGTTTTTGATAACATCCATTTCCATATTTTAATCACTTTATCCAACCTGCCTTTATCATCCATATTGAAAATTCAGGCACAGTATTTGTTTAGTTTTGGTGCTGTATCCAAATTACCTTTCACATTTCTTTTAATTTCATTACTTTTTTTTTCCTTCGTCTCTTTCAGTTTACATAGTTCAGTAGCCTTTCATTATTTGGTAAAAATACTATTTGCAAGATTTCATTCATCAACTTTTGGCTAATGCTGTGACTACTTGTTTCACATAGAGGTGTATAGAGCAAGGCATGACATCTGGTAATCCTCATGAACAGCTTTCTGCCTCATCTTCCTCCTCCCCATTCAGATGGCAGGGTCACTCAGCAAGCACCCCTCATCTGCTTCAGACAGGTAGTCAAATTGTTTGAAATTGCCGTTGCAGATAGTTTGGACTAACTCAGCAGACTTGGTAGTGGATCAAACGGACTGCCTGCAAGCTTGGCCCTGGGGATGAGTACTGATCCAGAAAAGGCTCAGAGACAAGTAGCTCAAAGATCACAGTATTTTAAATTGCTACAGCTAGTTTTGTAGTAACAATCTGATTAACTGCTGGTTCTGAACTCTGTTATCATATTTGGAGAAACATTAAGCATGAATCTGTTGCTCCATCTACAGTAGCAAAGTGAACTGAGCATGCTTCAGAGAGAATGAACTTTAAAACTATTGAAATGAAAGACATCTGAGCTGTCTTCTGCTATGGCTGCCATCCTGAAATTTAGTTCCATGTCACAGAACTTCTGTCCGTCAAGCCTAAAGCGAGTGAGTTCTAGGAAAGCATCTATTTTATACTTGCTTTTGTGTTCCACAAGTTACTGCTGTTATTGGGCTCATACTCCATTCAGCCACAAGACGGCTTGTAACATCACAGGAATATGAAGTGTGTCAAACCAGGAATAGGTAATTGGACACCTCCAAGACAAGGATTTTGCCACAGCACCTGTCAGGAAGCAGCAAGAATGGGGCTGCCCCAGGACAGAAGGACAAGCTGAAAGCCAAGGGTGACCACAGCACAAACAGTACCCTCCCCAAGAAGGCAGAGCCCCACAGGGTCTAACAAGGCCAGCAGAACCAAGTGCTGCTAACATGGTCCACTGACAGTCTCAGACAAGGCAAGCATTGAACCAAGTCTCAGGTCCACCCAAGGATCCCAGTGAGAAGAAAAGGAGACACAGCTACAACATGCATCTGCAGCCCTTCTGGGAGACAGGACCAGGGACTAGCTACAACTTACATCTGAGAGGTCCTTCCAGGAGACAAGCTGCCTACAGCATACAGTTGAAATACCTCTAGGAGGCAGGCTGGGAGGCAAGAACTCCTATAATACAGCCAGGCAAGGGCCAGGTGCACAGGCCTGAGCTCCTCGGCTCATGGCAGGGGGTCCCAGGTGAGGCTGGTCAGGGCCATTAAGTCTTATTAGTGTCCTCAGGGCCCTGACATTACATATATATGCTCAAGGTGCAGAGGAAATGGACAGCTTTCAGTGCTCCAAATCTCTCAGTATAGGCATATATGCAAGTACCCTCTGTGCTAACTGTGGTTAGCAAAGACTGCAGGCTCTAGAGCTATTAAAATAACAGTGAGAAAGGATCTCTATATCATGATCAAATTCCCATAATTAGGGCTAGATCCTCAGATCCCATTTACATCATACCCTATACAAAGGGAATATATGGTTGCTGTAATAGGACAGAAAAGGATTGCCTACCTCCAGCTGGGAGACACTTGATGAGACTGGCTGTATTCCAGCTCCTAGATGGACTCTGTAAGCATAGCTGGGACTAGCCTTCATGGGCTTTTTATTTGCTTTTTTGGGGAAACAAGGAAAAAAGAGAGCTCAGATTTATCCACAGAAAATTCTGATGAATTTCTATTTAAAAATTGAGAAAAGCAAGAAAGGAGAGAACTGCAATAGTCCAAGAGAACATTTTGTGACTGTACCTAGTGGCACTCAGTGAGGAAGGGGTAAAGGGCACATGAAGAAAGAATTAAATTCTACCTATGGTGAAAGTTAAAGCTTGTACATGGTCTCCAGCAACTATGCTCTCCAGTAGTCCTACTTTATAGGGTGCCAGTGTATGCTGAACTCCCACTGAAAACAACAGATGCTGGCCAATACACAATCCCTACTTTGTCTGCAAGTGCTCTTTTAATCTCAGTTTTTACTTGCTTTTTAACATTTCAGAGCTAAAATTTATTAGCAGCTTCATTGTTTCCCTCTTTTCAGAGGTCTGAACCATTAAGAAATCAGTTAGTGGTGGTGTTAACAAACTGCCTGGCATAGGAGCAGGTAACTGCAGCAAGAAGGAGGGGAGGGTGCCAGTGGTGATATCAGTATAGTCTCCAGTTACCTCCTTCCCCTGCTCTTTATTCAGAGCACCCCAGCGGCTGCAACAAAGAGTAGAATGACTCCATTTCTTGCCTTTGACAGTTATGGAAGAAGTAGTTCCTCTTAAGCCAAAAATGAGTTGTTTGCAAACATACAAATTAGTTGAGAATACGCGTTGCATAAGATAGCACTGTGCATTAACCTTAGCAAAATTAGTCATGTGAGGAAATTAAAATCCTTAAGTGCATCACCAAAACTGCAAGAGAAAGTGGGTGGCTTTTTTCTAAATATCAGATACCACATATCAGTAAAGGATCAATAATTCCTATATAAATCTTAGCAGGTAATCTTGTATGTGCTTTCAAATAAAATGGGATCAGTTTTGCTAGGAAATTATGATGGAGGAGGGCAGAAAGGTTAGTTAAGTACATCCTTATGGTTTTAAGCAAGCTGATACTTCTTTTTCTTTATGCAATTAAGAGGCTCAACTATTTCCACTGCTCCTAGGAAACCTCCAGGATGGCATTTAATAATTCCACTTCCACATGCCTTCTCAATGACATGCTTCCTGTGTTATTTTTGTTATTAAGTTATAATGCATTTCCCAGCATTGGTGGAACTGGATGTTTCTTATGTCAAAATACAACCTCACAGAAGATGAGAGAAAATAGAGATTGTTTTGTGCAATATTCTGAATTTTTATTTATAGATTAAAGTAGCAGATTAATGGAAATATAACACAAAAACCTATAAAGAAATATGTGAGAAAGGAAAAGGGAATTCCTTTAAAAAGAGTAGTTTCTGAAGGTACTGCTTTCCAGAAATAGAGGAGGAGTTATATCAGCCACTGGAAGAAATTGCACATTATTGGGGGGGGAGGAGGGGGGGAAGGACATTGAAAGCCTGGTTGTTCAAGACTGGAGTCAGGAAGGCAGTCCAAGCAGGAACACTGTTGATTGCAGAATGTACAGTGCTGCCATAGAAAAAATTCACCCCAGAGTAAAGGGACATGGGACAGCATTAAAAAGACACGTGAGATGAGGCATTGCACTCCTCTATCAGCTCGAAATAGGTAATAGGTAACAAAGGCCTATGAATTTTACCACAAATTAGAACCAGTGAAATCAATGAGTACATCTGGGGAAGAAAAAAAACTTTAAGATAATTATATGATCATAGGCTGGTATACTTCCTTCTTGAATGAGTTATATTTTGAGGGCAGATTCCAAAATGCAAGATAAGTTTTATGTGATCACGTTAGAATTCTCTTTCAAAATGCCATATTCTCTTACTCCTATGATATGTGAACCTGGTTTCGCATAGCATATTTCAACATTCTTCACGCTGAGGAAATGCAGTCCTTAGCTACAGTTAAAGTATGCTTTTTCCTCAGTGTGACAGTTAAAGTTGTTTTATCCTTTCACATTCTGTGTGCATAAAAGCAGTCTGAGTCTTATGTAACTGTTGAAAAATACCTTGCAATTTTTGCTTGGGTTTAATGTTTAATGAAAATGTAGCCAAAGTCTGAAACTTTAACTTGGTTTGTGAAAGAAATAGAAGTTTGGATGTGTTCAGAATAATATGTCTTGCAAAAACAAATATGAAGGTAAAAATCCTACTTGCCACATTAGCAATGTTTGCTCTTTGAGATTTTTCCATACCGTTGAAGTAACAAAACCCTTACTGGTAGTGAAATCTGTTTCTGCTCATGGAACCTAAAGAACACAACACCTGAAAAAAATCTAGATTCATAAACTTACATTAACAGATTTTATTAACATTGTAAAACTCTTGAATCTTTCAAATATAAGTAATTACTGACAGAAATGGCCTTGTCAAAACCATAGACTCTTAACAAACCGAGTTAAGAAAGGAACTTAAATAACCATCATCTTTTAATACCCTGAAAATTAAACTCTTATGTGTTTACCACAGTCATCTTTGTTTAAATCACGGTTTTGCATGTTAACCTTCCTTTGATGATACAGACTGGTATCATATTTGCAAACTTCTAAATCCCATTTGCTAAGAGTCTGAAATCCATAACTGATATGACTGCTCACTGAAAGCCAGAGGATTCTCCTCACCAGCTCTGTGGGGTGAAGGACCCGTCCACAGTGTTTGCCATGGGGGGGCGCAGGTCAAGAAATCCAATCCTGTACCTCCACAAGTACTGAATTTTACACACTCCAGGTGGGATAACTGACTACTTGACTACTCAGTAGTATGTTGTATAGTATTTGAACAAGTATAAGCATCTTTACAGGATCTAGACTCATCACGCAACCAAAGCCGCACTCTTTCGTCCCTGTCTCCAGCCCTGTCCCATCAACAAGGGCAAATGTTTGGCTTCAGGGTTGGGGTTTTGGTGTTGTTACAGGTTAACACTTAAAAAGTGGGCCTAGAGCAATGACCAAATTTTTCTGGCATAGCCCGATGAGCAAACCCTATTCAAGTCAATGTTGGACACTACTTTAGTGTTTTTTTATCCAGGAGCCCATTGCAACATTTTTTGAAATCAGGAGTGAGAACATTTTGGGGGCTGCAAAATAAGTTTGAGAAGTATGCCCACTATCAAAATGAAAGACAAAAGAGAGCTTTACTAAAGGAAATAAGAACTTAATCATGAGATCCAAGAATGTGTAAACACTGTGCAAATCTATAACTATGCTTTCCTTTTGCTATGACATTACAAATTCCCAGTCTAAAGCTGCTGGGAAGGAAATGAAGGAAAAGATTTTGGCAGCAGTTTTCACATACTCTTCAAATTCACTGAAAACGGTATTTTATAGAAATAAAATTCATGAGCAGACTTGGAAAAAGGAGACAGCAATGTCAAAATATCATGATGTTAACAAAAAATATTGCTTTACAACACCTCCTTTATGAAATCTATTGACTCTTTCACAGGGGGGTGTACCAGAGAGAGTGCTGGTAGTGTGCTAAAAAGAGTGCTAAAGTGCTTAGGCAGAGAAAGGAGTGCTTAGTTTTCTTCATTTAGCCAGAATTTTTATTGCAACCTGTCCTATAATAAATGGATTTTTTTTTTTTTTTGCCAGAGAAATGGAAAAATCTCATTTTCAGAAAGTTCTAGGAAAGGGTCTGTGCTACAAACACACTGAGAAACTTTAATTTGGCTTTCTGATGTGATGTTAAATAGGAATTATGTATTTATGCTGAATGTATCCTGGGGTGTAATTTTCTCCTCATCATTTTGAATAAGCATTCTTGGAAACAGGGTTTAAATTAAAATTGGTTGCCATGAATACAAGAATCTAGACTCTGAAACAGAGAATAGCAATGAAAGATCAATTTGAAAAAAATAAATGTAGTGAACATTTCTATCTTCATCAGGTTCCAGTTTTGGGTAGGTAAAGCCCTGCTGGTTACAAGGTGTTGCTCCTGATGGTTACTGTAATTACAAGGTTGGCCCGCCTCTCTGTTTGGGAAGGTCAAGGGCACAGCTTCAGAGCCATGAGACCGCCAGATACTGACTGGGTTTTGGCCACTGGTAAAACTTCCAAGACTAATGATTTTTGGTTTTGTTATTCAGTAAAACGGAGAAAATGTGCTGATGACTGATGGTGTGACAAGAATCCCATGCACAAAGAAGAGTATGTAGCCATGTGACATAGTTAAACACATCTTACACTGGTGCCCAGCATTGCTCTCAGCTCACTTTGGAGGTAGATCTTGAGCACACCGACACCTGCGGTATCTGATGGGCCTCCAAATGGTTACGTCATGTGCTCTCTCTCCTTAATCTTTGCAGATGGCCTTTAGAGGTCCTCTATAAACTTCAGGCACCCTGTGATCTACTCCACAGCTTAGTTAGCACAAAAGTTTAAAAAGTTTGTTTAACACCTTGAGTGCCATAGAAGTTTTTCTGTTCTACAAACAATCCTTCCTGCAGCATTCAAAGCTGACGGTTTGTCTGCCTTAGACAGCAAAGTTATATTAGTGAATTCTGTCCCTACCTTAGTTGAGATGCAGGTTGGCATCTTGTGCTTTAATATGGTTGGTCCAGACTGACCCTGTTATGAAGCCAGGGATGAACTACAATCACTTAGATTGAGACACAAGGTACTAACCTGCATCCAAGCAAGGAAAGAGGTTTCATTATCTAGTCCATGATAACTAGACCTGTTCATGATTCTCTTCTCTAAGTAAATTCTAAAGTCTAGGCTAAGATTTAGAAACACTAACAGATTTTAGCTAGTGGTTAAACTCTAAAGCTATGTCTGCAGTAATATTGCTTGCAGATTTAACATACAAGTTAGAGAAATATGTCAAACAATACAATAAGAATAGTGTAGGTGCAGTTTAGCATTAGAACTTCTTTTGCCTGGAAACTGGTACATACTGCAACAGTAGAGGGGGGAATGGGGATGCACAAACACGCTCTCAACATGCACCAAGTTTTGTTAGTATGTCTGTAACTTTAATTTTTTTGCTGGGGGAATTGCATGCTACTTATAGTACATAAAAGGCTGGTCATTGTAAAGAAGAGATCTTTAGACTTTAATTACTTACTGTCATGATTTTAATTACCCAAGCCCTGCATTCTTTGGCTCCTGGCATTCCTTTTAGAAGTGTCAGAAGCCTGTAGGCTTGAGATGGATCAAAGTCTCATCCTAGATGCAGATTTAAGTACAAATGTTTAGAAGATGTGAGTGCAGGTCAGTTCAACTCGAACAGTGTGTGAATTGCTATGAATCTATTCTTTGGCTACAATGGCAGAAAAATTTCTAATGTGGAAAGAGACAGCTCATATTGTATATGGTCTGGATATTAACAGAATATCTTTAAGACAAATGTTATGAGAGGCATCCTTAAGTAACACAACAGAAATCACCCCTAATTTTTGTTATTGGAGAAAAAAAAGGTCAGTATAGCATGACAGACTTTCACAGCTGGACAAATCACTTCTGAGCATTTTTTGAAAATGAACTTTTTAATTAAAAAAGCTACAGTGACTGATATTCTAGGGGTGAGGGTCTGGAATTTTCTTCCCAGTTACCATAAGAACAGGAGACTTCACCCAACTCTCATGTGCGCTGGCAGTCATGCTAGCACATGATGAAGACAGAACACTTTTAGATATCATAAACAGCTGCTTGTTGGCTCAAATAGTCAGTGAACTACTAGAAAAGATGCAGCTCCGGATTTAGTCCTGAGCTGTGTGTAGCAGCTGGTTAGAATGTCAGTTTTGAAGATCCAGTCTATTACAGCAAGATGTATGTGTAATTTATCTCAATATTCCTGGAGAGCAAAATAAAAAGGAGACTGGTATGATTATGGAGTAAAAAGAAACATTACATTACCGTAATAAATAACTGAGTTATGATAGACTCAAACAGATAAAATATTTAGGTAAAAGCCAACAGATGTTTTGTAGGAGAAGTCTTGCCCCACAAATCTAAATTTTTTAAGGCATTAACAAGCAGAGATAAAAATCAGCTGTTGACATACCACAGATTTTTTTAAAATGTATTTTTCAGCAAGGTCCTTTATGAAGACACTTTAAGAAACTAAGCTGTCATGGGACAAGAATTAACTGCTAGACTTTAGACTTTTAGTTTTGTATAAACAGTTGCTTAAAAGATAAAAAAGAATGGTTGTTTTTCAGAAAGAAGAGAGTGAAAAATTCCCAGTAGAATATTGGGATATTGGTAATTGCCATATGATATCTATTCCTTTTCCCAATTGTATAAGAGAGTAAGTAAAGTTTGTTCAACCAGTATTCAGAATAATCAAGCCTAAAGTAGCAGGAGGATCTTGTAATACAGGTTTGTCAATAGAATTTCAACAGGGTTAAGAAAGGTACATGGAAGATGAAGCCTAAGTTCTCAGCAACTACTCTGAAAAGAGCTCATGGAGTCACCACAGTAATTCTTCAAATCAATTCTTAGCATTCAAAAAACATAGTTAAGACATTATAAAGGATATTGACAGACCCCCCCCCAAGATATATGACTGCATAAACCAATGATACACCCATCTTTTGAATTTTACATGCAGTTGCGAATATAGCAGTCCAGAGGGAGGCAAAAAGGATGACCAGATTGTAGAACCACTTCCCTTACAAATAAAAGAAAGTAATACTTTCTCAGAAAGCAGTTCTCAGAAGAGGTGACTGAGAAAGGTTCATGAGTAGGACCTATAAAATAGCAAATGATATGGAGAGGAAATGACTATTCAATATTTCACAGAATTCAACTGGATTATCAGACGACAAGTTTAGTAAAAAAATACTCAGAATATGCAAATAAGTTGTGGATCTCCTTGACAAAGGATGTTGTTGAGGTCCAAAGTAGAAATGGATTTTTTTACCTGACGGAAATACAGTTTGGCCACTATGGCATTTCTTAAGACAAGGCTTTCATTGAATTATCTCAGATCCAGAATAGTATTTACAGAAGTAACTTTCTTCTAGTCTGGCAACAGAACAAAAGGCTGTGATTTAAAAACAGTAGTCATACACCCCATACAAGTGCTTATTCTGCCCAGAAAACCCAGTCTGTGCCATGACAATGCAGCGTTGAATTCTTCCATTTTTTTAAAAAAATGATATTTCATTATGGAGAACAAATTAATGTTAAAAACTGAATCACTGCATACAAATAGAACTTCTGAAAATTGTTCCCATTAGCTGCAGGAGATCTACTTATAGAAATGCACAAGGACTTATGCATCATCTTAGGTGCCCAGTGGAGATAGCATCAAGCAAGAGAAGCAATCAGCCAGGACATTTTCAGCTCCTAGTCTGTCCTTCATGTCATTTAAAAATGAACCAGTGGGCAAATGACATCTTTGTTAGTGAGAGTCTTTTTGTTTTTAGCTGTACCCAGTTTAACTCTGAGGTTCCAGAAGTCACTACTTTACTTTTCCATAGGCTCAACAAATTGTTTTTCAGCACTACGTTCTCTTCCTCAGCTTCTCTAAGTGTTTTTGGTGCAATGTCATACCCTTCTCAGTGTTACCTTTTGGGTAAGCACTCTCCAAGCTCATCCCCCAGAGCATCAGCAGACAGTTGTAGGAATCCAAGATAAAACAGTGCCAATGTTAAGGTTGTTTGTAACTGAGATTCTTCTGTTTAGAGACTTGGATATATAACATTTTCCCAAACAAGCTGAAGTTCCCTAAAGCAATGGCTCTATAACCAAGGTAAAGTTAGGAATAAAGCTGGCTATAGTTTTTCAGCACAGACCTGTTGCTGAAGTTGTAACATGACCTGGGTCTGCTTTTAGTCTTTTTGCAGCCATTACACTCCTGGAAATAGATAAATGCCAGTCTGACCCGGGCCCAGCTCAGTTGGCTGTGCTGATGTGCAGCACAGAAGCTGAACACAGCACACTGCTCTAGGTGCTTGCAGAGGTATTTGGAAAGGTTCCAAAATCACACTGTCCAGCTAAGTGTATTGCAGGCTGGTTATTAAAAATCACCAACTTCTTTGCCAAGCAGATAGTGCTGATGAAAAAGCATGTGCTACTTTTTTTTGAATAAGAAAAATCTGTTAGAGGTAATAAATAGTACATGTTCTCTCTCCTCAGGCAGCACTAGCTGATGACTAAGTCAAGAGAAAAAGAGACTTGCAATTTGATGCAACTTCAGTGTGTTAAACCTGATGGCTGTTAATAGATACAGCTCTACTTGTCACGTGTAAGCCCTCACAAAGATGACTGAGATCAGCCTTTCCTGGATAGGTCTTGGCAACAGTAGCGACATTCAAATTCTTCGGTGTCTTTTGCAGCTAGTTTAAATTCTTCTGATTGCAATGCCTTACCAGAAGTGGCTGTTTCTGTTGTATGTTCATCACATTTTAATTCTGAGAAAAAAAGTTTTTTTACAGCCAGCTCTGTCCTTAGTGCTACTTGTAATGGCTGTGCTTAAGTCGGTGTTGCAGTAGGGTTTGGTATGAAGCAATATGTCATTGAACGTTTTGGCGGTGAACAGACTTCTGCTAGTATAGTACTACAAGTAGGTGTGGAACAGAATTCGACAGCTCCATACCACCTAACAAAAGTCTCATGTACACAGAGACATGCAGGCACAACACCTTAGGTTGCTTTACTAAATGCAACTTTAATCTGGATTCAGCAATTAGCAAATGTCGCCATACAATTTGATAGCCTCAAGCAGTATAGAAGCTGAGCTACTATTCTCCTGATGCAGTAGAAGTGTTGACAGTACCTGACCAAACCCACAACTTACTTTAGTGTAGGGATAGCAGTAGTTTAAATGGTAACACCTGTAGCTTCCTGTACTTGTTGCTTAAGCGGAGCACTGTCACATTTCCTAGCAAAATGTTTGGTCATCCTACAGTGTTGAGTGTCTTTTGCATGATATTGCAGGTGATACCAGATATATATATATATTCTATCAGTAGCATCATTTTCCCAAGGTGTTTGGATTCATGAAGCTTGCACTGTCTGTTTTTAACCTGATAGTATCCTGCAGACCTCACTAGCCTCCACATATCTTCTGCTGCGTCAAACCTCAAGCAGAACAAGTTCTCCTTCCACACAAGCTCTTTACCACTGAGAGCTCATACAAAGTTTTCAGACCATTCTAAGCTAATAATTGATTCTAAGCTAATAATTGAAAGCAAATGCAGTTTCACCTGGTAATGGCAGGACACTGAAGGAAGCTACATGTCAGAAGATTGCCTTTACTGTCAGTTCACAGGGTAGCCAAGTAGCATGGCCTTGGCTGCTGCAGACAATGGTATAGACAAAGGACAGCATCAGTTCATATAATGGATCCTTCTCTTTATTCCAGATTGCTCGAGTACCTTCAGCAGTGCAGTGCCAACAGAGCAGCTCTGGAGATGCACAAAGACACCAGAAGACTGTTGCATAGCACTGGTTGAGGTATCTGAAGCCACCTAGATGTGCTAGTACAAAGCACTAGAGAGATTTGTTGAGCCATTTGGCTTACCTGGTGGAGCAAAGAAAGTTAGTCCTTTGGCTCTGAACTTCAGCAGTTAGAGCACCACCAGTACCCACATCAGTTTGTTTCAAGATTCAGTATTATTTCCAACAGAGCTTTTGCTTTTTTCACCTTATTAGTCCTTTTGTAGATGCACAAGCCTTCATAGGCCAGTTATCGGTCAGCTTCATTGCCTTGTGCCACATATGAGTGTCTCTTTTGGGTCGTCACATGTGCCTGAAGTTAAGACATTGGTCATAATTTTTCCAGTTAATGTTAAACATCTTCCAGCTCATAATGTTTTGGATAACTAGATTGTAGAGTTTTTCTGCTTCTTTTGGAAGAAAAATTATTTTGTTCTCTCTTAACACACAAGGTAATTAAAGTAAAAAAAGCATGCAATGCCAAAGCATAAATACTATCATTACTGGCACTTCCTTTCAAAATAGTTTACCTGAATAAGCACAGCATTATGAGGCAAATATTTTGACATAGTCATTGCCAGTTGTATCTACCTTCAAACAGCATCTACATCAGATTTTTGTACAACTTTTCTTTAAGAGGATATGAGATACCTTCTATTTTAGCAGGCTCAAAATTTTAGAAGATGCAGCGCTTTGTGCAGGGTTGCATGCTTCCAACCACTGAAAGCTCATTCCTTAGCAATCCAAACTCTAGGATGTGGTATTTTGGCTGGAGGGGCAGGAAGAGCATTTTCTTTGTCCCTCCCTCCCCCTTCTCACCTCTTTCCAAGCAGATTTAATATAGTAGATTGCATGGTAAGGCTTTGTGGTGTTCTCTGTCCTTACTGCAACCCGTCTGTGTATTATGGCTGCATCTACTTCATTTACATAAGATAAGCTATCCAAGGAAAGGTCTAATCAGTGCATGCCAGAATCTTACATCTCCATCCTGTTATTGCAGCTCCACCACAGATAGTACTAAACCTACTAGTTTTTATTTGGAAAAAAAATTTAAAAACAGTATCTTTTTAATTACTTTTTCTTTTTTTTTTTTTGTTAATATGTTGGTGATGCCTTAGGGCAGCTGCCCTGATGACACAGCATGCAGAAACGGTGCTGCACTGAACAGCTGCTGGTGCCTGCATGTGGGGAAGCTTTCCTCTGCTCTCCAGCTCCTTTGGCTCCCAGAGAAGAACAGGCTGAACTTTGAACAGTGTCAAGAGGAGGATAGGAGCAGTAAGTACAGGGTTTACAACACCTTTCTCAGCATATGAGGAGAAAATTGTTTCTCCAGGCTTAGCAGGATTCAAAGTTGGTGTTATACATTGGGCAGAAAGTCTGAGAATTCATTTTCATTGAGATTGATTAGAAGGTGCTCTCCTGGTTTAGATAACTCCAGTCTTGATATTAAAATGATTTAAGCAAATAGGGAAAGAATCCAACCAACTCAGATATGGCAAGTAAGATCTCAAAGGAAAGCAAAAGATTTGAAAACTGATAATTCCTCAAGGAAAGCATAGTGAGGATACAAGTGCAGTTATCTTGGAGAAAAGAAGAATAGGAAACATACACAGAAATTCACAAGAAATCTTGTTATTTAGCAACTCAGATAGGTAAACATGCATAAAATCAAGGAAATCGTGTGTAAAATGAACATACGGTCCTATGACCAATGGTGAGTAGAAAAAGTGCCAGAACACACATGGTCAGACATCAGAAAGACAAGGCACATGACCAGATATGATTTCAAATAATGACTTATATGGCAATCTCACAAGTTAGTCTTCTCTGCATCTAGATTTTGGAGCTTTTAGGGGGTCATGCTTTCTGTCAGTAACCATGATGTCCCTAGCCTTGCATACTTATTCTTTCAAAAATCTTGGTTCTCTGTAGAGGAATAACAAATAGCCCAGGATTTAATCAAACTGTGAAAGTCAGCAAAACTTGTCTCACATCCTTCAAAATATTCTTTGTTACAGTATGTACTTTTAAGTTTGCAGTTAACAGGATTGCAAATTACTCAATAAGTAATCAATCGATACGTAGGGGAATTAATTTCACTTGTTTGGCATATTCGGGAAATAAACTCTCCCTGAATGTATATCTTTTCTTCAACATATAATATTAATTATACTAAACATTTGTATTAAGGAAGCATCTACTTAATAAGAAAATTTATTCCAGAAGTGTTCTCTTTCTTCTATAGCAAGATGCCCCAAACTCATTTCTTAAATTAATTTGTTTCTTCTTCTAAAGGCACACAGAAATTACATCTAAAAGCAGCTTATGTTTGTCCACAGAAGAACTTAAATGTCTGAATTAGCACTAATTGAATCTGATTAGTTCCACTTAACTACACTGTATAGACTCAGAAAGGTGTAAGTGCAGGAACTGTTACATTCCTTTTGTTAAAATGATTAGAGGAAGAAATTATGGTGCCCGTTGTTGTGGAAATTCTTAGGAAAATTACAATGGTTATTAGCTGTCATGCATCAGAGCACAACTGTGTGGTTGGGATAAACTCTGGCTACGCCTACGTTAGCAAGCAGTGCAGCTCAATAGCAGCAGGTCTGTAGAGCAACAAGGTAACATTTGAGAAGCCAGTGACCGCAATATGCACATTTCAGAGGTTCAGAGCTCTAATCTGGCCCCATGACTTGAATGCCAGTTCAAGGTTGGAGTGCATTATGTGTGCTCCTGGACTGTCTCTTTTAGTTCAGTTTTACTTGAAAGGAACCCACTGCGTGCATCCTAAGACTGCACCACAATGCGAACCAAAGGGAAAGAAGTGGGGTCAATCAGGAGATTTGCTTCAAAAGCGCACTTCTGATCTGAACTAAGACACTAATGTAGGTGCACCCTTTACTTCTCATATACGCAAAGCATATAGAAGTGCCTCCTGGCATAATTGCCTTGTCTTCATGGGATCCAGACTCTGACACACAGTTTTAACAGATATTATGTTTCTTAATGCCTGTCTCCATAAAAAAAATCCTTGCTAGTTACTCTGAGTTATTATGGAGAGCTTTGGTTAGCTATATTCTACCTGGATTGCTCATCATTAATTATGAGGAAAGAGTATGCTTCCTGCATCCCAGATAACACTATTTTTTATTCAACTTCCAAAACAGATAATAAATCCCTAAGAAACAAAATCAAAACCTTTTTGGTTGAAGAAAAATATAAAATCCATTAAAAAAATTCAACCACTCTCTTAACTGTGACTCCTTATCACACCCTCACCCAGTATCATCAGTGCAAAATGGAAAAGTGGATGCCAGTAATAAGAGCATGATTTTAAATAACATTTGTGATTCTGTAATCGGAAATAAATTTTGCACACAATTGTCAAAGAATTGCATGTCCATTTGGTAGCTCTTACATACCTAGCTACCTAATTGTTTCCAGGAGAAAGTTGCCCTGCCACCACTACTCCTTTAAAATTGTTTCCAGGTGCAAATTTTCAGGCAGATTTGAAGTCCTTTTGAGAACCTTGACTTACAGCTGTCCTGTTACAACATAACAGTTGAAGATACATTCTTTGATATTTGCCTTGTCTGGCCACTGGAACAAACTTGGGACCATGGTGCAGGTAGCCTAGTTACAGTGCCATGGCAGCAGGGAGGTAGACTCTGAGGGCAGCAAACCTCAGTCAGTGGTCCAGCTCATATGGTTCCCTTAAATAGCATCTCTTTCTGCCACGTTGGAGATAGACTACAGGGTGAGGCAGAGAGCTGGTCTGCTCTGGTTAGCACCTCTTGGTTTCTAATGTTATGTTCCCACACAGGACTTAATAATACCTTTGATGGAACTAAGGAGAGAGGTCCATGGGAGGGCTGGGCTTTCTGGGACTCACCTCTTCTAGTATCAAGGTCTGAAGTTAATCCTGTGGCCTTTTTAACAAGGAAACGGTCAAGGTTTTTTCGTTCATGTTCATACTGAGTATGTGCTCTAAAGCATCTGTTTGTGGATATTACAGTGGGGTGCTGCATCGAGTAGCTCCAAACTTAGATACACCTATCCTGAGGATTAGGTAAAGGGATACCATGTAAAAACATATTCAGATTTTTCAGTGGAAGGACAACAGGCGAAAAGCAAGAACATGACTGAAGAGATGGTTAGATCACAACCTCTTCCCTCTGGATCCTATGAAGGCAAAAACATCTGACTTTGAGTGAGACAGTATTGAACCCTGCCTGTGGGGAATGACACACAGGCATCACACAATGGTAGTTCAGTCCTTAATTACAAGAAGTAAAATAGTAGTAGAAGAAAAGGACAGTACAGAAACAAAATGCAACCTTAAGAATATAGAGGTCAACACTTTCCTCAGTGTCCCTTAGTGTCTGAAGCTGCTTCAGAGCCTGAGGAAAGAATGCCGCTAATAGGAATCTCCTTCTCAGCTGCTGTTTCTTAGAAGACAACCTCAAAAGATGCACAGGAAGGAGCTGTAATAGGAATGGAGACCAATCCTCAGCTCCTAAAGCAGCAGCCCCAAGATGGTTTTCCTTCCTTTTGTTCAAGATGGGTTTTTTTGTCCTCTTTTCCCTATATTTATTTACAGCTTTCTTTCTGACTTTTAACCAAATAAGAATGCAGCTGAGATGATCTTTCCCCCTTGCTTGTTCTCTGAGCTTGGGTATCTTCTGCTCCCAATTTCACGCAAATTAGATTTCATTGCCTGATCTTTGGGCCAAATCAATGCACTTAAGTAATAAGAACTTATCAGAAATCAAGGTTATGACATTTGCAAGACTTGACAAATATCACAAGAAATATTTACATTGTAAATGTATGTTTAAGGCATCTTAAGTTTAAAGTCAGTCTTCTTCCCCACCAGCTTTTGTTAGCGTAAAGGTGTTAGACGGTCACATTGATTTCTTGTTTGAAATAATTCTGAGCTACCATTTAAACTTGTTCATATAGTAAGAATACAGCATTTTATCAATTCACACCAGGAAGTCTTCTTCTACAAAGAATAAAGGACATATTCCAATAAAGATAAATTTTCCTTCACAGCCTCATTCTGAGGGAAAAAAAAAAAAAGTTCAAAACAATTATAGTCAATATTCCAAAAACAGCACAAAGCCAAGCAGATGGCTGCTCACCGCGTAAATGTGCCAGAAAAACAGGCAAGGAGTCTTCAAAACCTGTCAGCATTTTGGCCAGGATCCATTGAAATTAATATATTTCTGCAAAATATTTTGATTTTACCAAGACAGCATTTTCTACTCTTTGCATAATTGATATAATTTTTATTTACCCCTCAGTTTCAATGTATTTGAAAAGGAAAGGTTTTGAAAATCCAAGCTTCAAAATCTTCACTACGAAAAGCATAAAATAAATCTGTTCAAGTTATTACTCCATAGTATTATAATTCTATCCTTTATGTTTAAAGACAGCATTAGAAAAGAGAAACAGAATATAAAATTATACCAGAAGACAACAAGACATGCTAGTAAACACACAAAAGAAAAAAAAAATCTAAAGATTGGGAGAGGAAAGTAACAGTAATTACAGACTCTTCTGTGAGCCCAGAGTCATAAACAACAAGGCAGCTGAGTGAGGAAGTAGTAAAAGATTTTGGGGAGGAGTGGGGGGGATTAATCCTGGGTACTTTAAAATAATGGTCCTGAAGTAACATCATCATGTTGGCAAGACAGTAGCTGAAAGAGTATTTAAGTGTAGGAAGTAAGCCAAGTGATTTTTGGCAAGGGGTGGTGTGGTTTTGCTTCAAGGACTCTTTGAGACACTTTCACATGCCCAGTAGAAGCCTTGAGACCCTCTTTCCTGGAGGTTTTCTTTTCAGGATACCCTCAGAATCTGTGTGTAATATGTACATTAAAGAGAGAAGACTCCAATTTCTCTTTAAGTTCATTTGCCAAATACATGATTATAAAATAACCTGATTTGAATTTATTTTTGTAATTCACCTCACAATGACAAAATGCTGTTCAGGCTGCCTGTTTGGATGGGAGGAGGTAATGAGTCCTGTCACCTGCCTGCCTTCTGCTCCTGCCTCGGCAAGTTAAAGAAACGAGCTCTTTGCTTCCTTTGCTTTTCTTAGAGTATTTGAAATGAAATATTTATGAACATTTAGTGCCAAGTCAGATGGAACATTTTATTATCAGTGCCACAATATATTCTGCCTTTTCTATTTTACAAGGATAATAAATTCTGTGTATTTCTTTTTTCCTCTCATTTTCTCAGCTAAATCCAAAATCAACCATCTTCCTAGGCAGAAGGGAACTGAAGGGAGTAATCACTACATCACAGTTGTACGAATCCTTCACTTGCACTGGCTTTCTTTTATGTGCTTTTAACTTTTTCTGGACCTTTTTAAACTTCATAAACCCAAAGAATGTCACCTCTGATAACTGATTAACTTTGATGTGAATATACTGGGGAGAAGTCTGGCACGACACATTATGACAAACAGGATATTGCATTTACAGACTTTATAGTCCTAAATCTGCTTGCTGAAGTGACTCTCGCAGCACTGCAAGCCTGTGTTTTATCTTTCTCTGGTAACAGCATAATGGAATGCTGGGGCTTCTAACTGCAGTCTAAACGTGTCATTCAGCCTCTGCAGAATTTAAGAGAGTCAATTAAAGAACACCATTTTTAAAAATAATGTCTTGGGATGTCATCTGTTGGTCTTCTGTGGACTGAGATCACATTTGTCCACTTCAGAAGCTAACTTATGTTGTAACCTGCTAGTCCAGAAATTCATGCCCAGTCTGCATTTATACTGCTATCAGTCAAAGACACAGAGGTTTTAGCTTTATTAATGACTTCTGTCAAGATTCTCACTTACCCTACAATTTCTGTGGTGACTGTAGAGCCTTCAGAACTGATACGTAAAGTATCAGCCCTTGCAGAAGGATAATTATATTAAGATCACCACTACAGATACATATTCTTGGTCCCTAACTCTTCTTCTCCCTAGTGGTAAGCACAGTTTTTCCCTCGCCCTCGCCCTAGCGTGTCTGGTTTTCATTTTGAAACTATGGGCACTTCACTGCCATAAGTCAGAATGTCTGGGAAGTTTTTCTCATCTCTTTGTATTTGCTAGGATAACACAGAGAGAAGACAGAAGAGAAATTAGTGGGTCAGAAATATCATCAGAACATAAAAGTCAGGGACTGATTTCCATACAGCTGGATGCAATCTCTGCTCCAACAGAGAGAAATCCTGAATGATGAAGCCAATATCCAGCTTCCTCTTCCTCCTTATGCTCATGAACGTCAGTGTATTTCAAAAGAGGTAATTTAGAACTAGTATTATACAAAAAAACAAGTCAAACGAGTTTACATTAAAAAAGACAAAATAATTCTCTACATCCTATTTTCAGCACTAAAGGTTTCCTTTATTTTCTTAGGTAATTGAATTCTCATGACTGCCTTTCTTTACTCAAATATATATCCCAACAGTATAAAAGAGGTTTCTGTGAAACTACTTAGGTTGCCAACAAGTGACAGATGCCGTGAACCCAATGCTTATAACTACATCCACCATAGCAGTTGTATGCAACTAGCCCTGCAAAAACAAATACAAGCCTGTGCCTCCACACTCATGAACAGCCCTACAACAGCAGGCTAGTGGATATAGCCCAACACTCACCAACGTCCCTTCAGTAATAAATTAGACTTCAAAATTAAGACCTCGTTTCACTGTAATCAACAAGACGTATGTAGGAAACACTTCTTCATAATAAACAGGTTTTTTAATTTTGCAGAGGAAATAGAATGATACTTGACTACAAGTTGAAGCTAAACTATCATGTTTAAAAAACATACTTTGGGGAAGGGTAGTTAACCACGGAGACCACTTTCTTAGATATGTAATAGATTCTTTATCACTTGAAGTTTTTAAGAGATCTAGCCACTCAAATGTGCAAGGAGCAGCTATTGTTATATGAGGATGTGGCCATAGATTCAAAGTTCTGATCTGCCAGCAGAAAGAATGAGTTGCAGGTTGCAGTGAACAGTGCTGTTTTTGTTTGTGCGTCTTCAAATGTTTGGTATCTTCTTTAAGTTGTGACTGAATTAGATGAAAAAAATGGAATCCAATCTCTCTCTCTCGCTCTCTCTCTCTTTTTTTTGTTTTTTTTTTTATAAGAGAAAGAAAACTTTTCAGCCAGCTGCTGGGTGGAAAAGCCTAAAGACAAGACATTAATATACAC
The DNA here is from genome assembly GCF_036370855.1 of Dromaius novaehollandiae. Lineage (NCBI taxonomy): Eukaryota > Metazoa > Chordata > Aves > Casuariiformes > Dromaiidae > Dromaius > Dromaius novaehollandiae. The sequence goes on along the minus strand of NC_088113.1, from coordinate 1,818,479 downwards.
TAAAGACTCAGAAGAAAACAGTTCAGTGTCTTTTAAGTCTCCATGATGAGTCATAATATTTCAATATTTGAGAATGTAGATGCTGCTTCTAGTTATGTAATATTTAAATAAAACTGAGGTTAGAGATATTAAAGAATGAACAAGCTCCCCAGTGCAGTTGAGTTTTGGAAAAGACCATGGAATCATTTCAAAAAAAAAAAAAAAGAGTGCTAACAGAAACATATTAACAATGGAAGTATATGTTGTCACTTCTGGAAAAAGAGATGACATCATCTGCACTTATGAAACAACAAAGAAA